>NC_136892.1:8369365-8969365 GCF_949152265.1 Phoxinus phoxinus
GTCCTAAAAAAAATAAAAAATAAAAAAAAAAATAGACTACTTTTGATAAAAAATCTGCCATACAGAGTCTTTGAATTCTGTATACAGAGGTCACTTTTTGACTTAATGGTCATATTCCTGGCCAAAGAGTACCTGAACATTAACTTGCTATTCGTAAAGATTGACTTGTTGTGATGTTATATTAGCCATACAGAAGTCCATATTTGACCCAAGGAAAATATTTCTGGCCAAAAAATCCTCAATCTTGAACTTTCCATACAAAACATGGACAACTTCTGATGCTTCATTAGCCATATTTAAGTCCATTTAGAAGTCCATATCTTGACGGATTTAACTTATTTCTGGTCAAAGGGTCCTAATTGGTTTTAAACTATATAAACTTAGAGACTCCTGATGTTAAATCAGCCATTTAGAATTCCATATTTGACCTACTGAACATATTTTTGGCCAAAGAGTCCTCATCTTGATTTTTCTATACATACTCATTGACTCATTCTGATGCTTCATAAGCCATATATGGCCATATCTGACCTATTGAACTTATTTCCGGTTAAAGGGTCCTAAAAAAAAAAAAAAAAAAAAAAAAATAGACTACTTTTGATAAAAAATCTGCCATACAGAGTCTTTGAATTCTGTATACAGAGGTCACTTTTTGACTTAATGGTCATATTCCTGGCCAAAGAGTCCCTGAACATTAACTTGCTATTCGTAAAGATTGACTTGTTGTGATGTTATATTAGCCATACAGAAGTCCATATTTGACCCAAGGAAAATAATTCTGGCCAAAAAATCCTCAATCTTGAACTTTCCATACATACTCATGGACAACTTCTGATGCTTCATTAGCCATATTTAAGTCCATTTAGAAGTCCATATCTTGACGGATTGAACTTATTTCTGGTCAAAGGGTCCTAATTGGTTTTAAACTATATAAACTCAGAGACTCCTGATGTTAAATCAGCCATTTAGAATTCCATATTTGACCTACTGAACATATTTTTGGCCAAAGAGTCCTCATCTTGATTTTCTATACATACTCATTGACTCATTCTGATGCTTCATAAGCCATATATGGCCATATCTGACCTATTGAACTTATTTCCGGTTAAATGGTCCTAAAAAAAAAAATAATAATAATAAAAAATATAGACTACTTTTGATGAAAAATCTGCCATACAGAGTCTTTGAACTCTGTATACAGAGGTCACTTTTTGACTTAATGGACATATTCCTGGCCAAAGAGTTACCTGAACATTAACTTGCTATTCATAAAGATTGACTTTTTGTGATGTTATATTAGCCATACAGAAGTCCATATTTGACCCAACGAAAATATTTCTGGCCAAAAAATCCTCAATCTTGAACTTTCCATACATACTCATAGACAACTTCTGATGCTTCATTAGCCATATTGAAGTCCATTTAGAAGTCCATATCTTGAAGGATTTAACTAATTTCTGGTCAAAGGGTCCTTAATTGGTTTTAAACTATATAAACTTAGAGACTCCTGATGTTAAATCAGCCATTTAGAATTCCATATTTGACCTACTGAACATATTTCTGGCCAAAGAGTCCTCAATCTTGAAGTTTCTATACATACTGAAAGAATCCTACTGATGCTTCATAAGTCCAATAGATATACATATCAGGCCATTGAACTTATTTCTGGTCAAAGGGTCCTAATTGGTTTTAAACTACATAAACTTAGAGACTCCTGATGTTAAATCAGCCATTCAGAATTCCATATTTGACCTACTGAACATATTTCTGGCCAAAGAGTCCTCAATCTTGATTTTTCTATACATACTCATTGACTCATTCTGATGCTGGCCATCAGAAGTTGCTAATGAAGCAACTTCTGATGCTTCATTAGCCATATATGGCCATATCTGACCTATTGAACTTATTTCCGGTTAAAGGGTCCTAAAAAAAAAAAAAAAAAAAAAAAAAAAACTACTTTTGATGAAAAATCTGCCATACAGAGTCTTTGAACTCTGTATACAGAGGTCACTTTTTGAGTTAATGGACATATTCCTGGCCAAAGAGTTACCTGAACCTTAACTTGCTATTCATAAAGATTGAATTGTTGTGATGTTATATTAGCCATACAGAAGTCCATATTTGACCCAAGGAAAATATTTCTGGCCAAAAAATCCTCAATCTTGAACTTTCCATACATACTCATAGACAACTTCTGATGCTTCATTAGCCATATTTAAGTCCATTTAGAAGTCCATATCTTGACGGATTGAACTTATTTCTAGTCAAAGGGTCCTAATTGGTTTTAAACTATATAAACTTAGAGACTCCTGATGTTAAATCAGCCATTTAGAATTCCATATTTGACCTACTGAACATAATTTTGGCCAAAGAGTCCTCATCTTGATTTTTCTATACATACTCATTGACTCATTCTGATGCTTCATAAGCCATATATGGCCATATCTGACCTATTGAACTTATTTCCGGTTAAAGGGTCCTAAAAAAAAAAAAAAAAAAAAAAATATAGACTACTTTTGATGAAAAATCTGCCATACAGAGTCTTTTGAACTCTGTATACAGAGGTCACTTTTTGACTTAATGGACATATTCCTGGCCAAAGAGTTACCTGAACATTAACTTGCTATTCATAAAGATTGACTTGTTGTGATGTTATATTAGCCATACAGAAGCCCATATTTGACCCAAGGAAAATATTTCTGGCCAAAAAATCCTCAATCTTGAACTTTCCATACATATTCATAGACAATTTCTGATGCTTCATTAGCCATATTGAAGTCCATTTAGAAATCTATATCTTGACGGATTGAACTTATTTCTGGTCAAAGGGTCCTTAATTGGTTTTTGAATTATATAAACTTAGAGACTCCTTTTGATGTTAAATCAGCCATTTAGAATTCCATATTTGACCTACTGAACATATTTTTGGCCAAAGAGTCCTCATCTTGATTTTTCTATACATACTCATTGACTCATTCTGATGCTTCATAAGCCATATATGGCCATATCTGACCTATTGAACTTATTTCCGGTTAAAGGGTCCTAAAAAAAAATAAAAAAAAAATATATAGACTACTTTTGATGAAAAATCTGCCATACAGAGTCTTTTGAACTCTGTATACAGAGGTCACTTTTTGACTTAATGGACATATTCCTGGCCAAAGAGTTACCTGAACATTAACTTGCTATTCATAAAGATTGACTTGTTGTGATGTTATATTAGCCATACAGAAGTCCATATTTGACCCAAGGAAAATATTTCTGGCCAAAAAATCCTCAATCTTGAACTTTCCATACATACTCATAGACAATTTCTGATGCTTCATTAGCCATATTGAAGTCCATTTAGAAATCTATATCTTGACGGATTGAACTTATTTCTGGTCAAAGGGTCCTTAATTGGTTTTTGAATTATATAAACTTAGAGACTCCTTTTGATGTTAAATCAGCCATTCAGAATTCCATATTTGACCTACTGAACATATTTTTGGCCAAAGAGTCCTCATCTTGATTTTTCTATACATACTCATTGACTCATTCTGATGCTCCATAAGCCATATATGGCCATATCTGACCTATTGAACTTATTTCCGTTTAAAGGGTCCTAAAAAAAAAAAAAAAAAAAAAAAAAAAAATAGACTACTTTTGATAAAAAATCTGCCATACAGAGTCTTTGAATTCTGTATACAGAGGTCACTTTTTGACTTAATGGTCATATTCCTGCCCAAAGAGTTACCTGAACATTAACTTGCTATTCATAAAGATTGACTTGTTGTGATGTTATATTAGCCATACAGAAGTCCATATTTGACCCAAGGAAAATATTTCTGGCCAAAAAATCCTCAATATTGAACTTTCCATTCATACTCATAGACAACTTCTGATGCTTCATTAGCCATATTGAAGTCCATTTAGATGTCCATATCTTGACGGATTGAACTTATTTCTGGTCAAAGGGTCCTTAATTGGTTTTTGAATTATATAAACTTAGAGACTCCTTTTGATGTTAAATCAGCCATTTAGAATTCCATATTTGACCTACTGAACATATTTCTGGCCAAAGAGTCCTCAATCTTGAAGTTTCTATACACACTGAAAGACTCCTACTGATGCTTCATAAGTCCAATAGATATACATATCAGGCCATTGAACTTATTTCTGGTCAAAGGGTCCTAATTGGTTTTAAACTATATAAACTTAGAGAATCCTGATGTTAAATCAGCCATTTAGAATTCCATATTTGACCTACTGAACATATTTTTGGCCAAAGAGTCCTCATCTTGATTTTTCTATACATATTCATTGACTCATTCTGATGCTTCATAAGCCAGATATGGCCATATCTGACCTATTGAACTTATTTCCGGTTAAATGATCCTAAAAAAAAATAATAATAATAATAATATAGAATACTTTTGATGAAAAATCTGCCATACAGAGTATTTGAACTCTGTATACAGAGGTCACTTTTTGACTTAATGGACATATTCCTGCCCAAAGAGTTACCTGTACATTAACTTGCTATTCATAAAGATTGACTTGTTGTGATGTTATATTAGCCATACAGAAGTCCATATTTGACCCAAGGAAAATATTTCTGGCCAAAAAATCCTCAATATTGAACTTTCCATACATTCTCATTGACAACTTCTGATGCTTCATTAGCCATATTGAAGTCCATTTAGATGTCCATATCTTGAGGGATTGAACTTATTTCTGGTCAAAGGGTCCTTAATTGGTTTTTGAATTATATAAACTTAGAGACTCCTTTTGATGTTAAATCAGCCATTTAGAATTCCATATTTGACCTACTGAACATATTTCTGGCCAAAGAGTCCTCAATCTTGAAGTTTCTATACACACTGAAAGACTCCTACTGATGCTTCATAAGTCCAATAGATATACATATCAGGCCATTGAACTTATTTCTAGTCAAAGGGTCCTAATTGGTTTTAAACTATATAAACTTAGAGACTCCTGATGTTAAATCAGCCATCCAGAATTCCATATTTGACCTACTGAACATATTTTTGGCCAAAGAGTCCTCATCTTGATTTTTCTATACATACTCATTGACTCATTCTGATGCTCCATAAGCCATATATGGCCATATCTGACCTATTGAACTTATTTCCGGTTAAAGGGTCCTAAAAAAAAAAAAAAAAAAATAGACTACTTTTGATAAAAAATCTGCCATACAGAGTCTTTGAATTCTGTATACAGAGGTCACTTTTTGACTTAATGGTCATATTCCTGGCCAAAGAGTACCTGAACATTAACTTGCTATTCGTAAAGATTGACTTGTTGTGATGTTATATTAGCCATACAGAAGTCCATATTTGACCCAAGGAAAATATTTCTGGCCAAAAAATCCTCAATCTTGAACTTTCCATACAAAACATGGACAACTTCTGATGCTTCATTGGCCATATTTAAGTCCATTTAGAAGTCCATATCTTGACGGATTTAACTTATTTCTGGTCAAAGGGTCCTAATTGGTTTTAAACTATATAAACTTAGAGACTCCTGATGTTAAATCAGCCATTTAGAATTCCATATTTGACCTACTGAACATATTTTTGGCCAAAGAGTCCTCATCTTGATTTTTCTATACATACTCATTGACTCATTCTGATGCTTCATTAGCCATATATGGCCATATCTGACCTATTGAACTTATTTCCGGTTAAAGGGTCCTAAAAAAAAATATAAAAAAAAAAAAAAAAATATAGACTACTTTTGATGAAAAATCTGCCATACAGAGTCTTTTGAACTCTGTATACAGAGGTCACTTTTTGACTTAATGGACATATTCCTGGCCAAAGAGTTACCTGAACATTAACTTGCTATTCATAAAGATTGACTTGTTGTGATGTTATATTAGCCATACAGAAGTCCATAATTGACCCAAGGAAAATATTTCTGGCCAAAAAATCCTCAATCTTGAACTTTCCATACATACTCATAGACAATATCTGATGCTTCATTAGCCATATTGAAGTCCATTTAGAAATATATATCTTGACGGATTGAACTTATTTCTGGTCAAAGGGTCCTTAATTGGTTTTTGAATTATATAAACTTAGAGACTCCTTTTGATGTTAAATCAGCCATTTAGAATTCCATATTTGACCTACTGAACATATTTTTGGCCAAAGAGTCCTCATCTTGAATTTTCTATACATACTCATTGACTCATTCTGATGCTTCATAAGCCATATATGGCCATATCTGACCTATTGAACTTATTTCCGGTTAAAGGGTCCTAAAAAAAATAATAAAAAAAAAATATATAGACTACTTTTGATGAAAAATCTGCCATACAGAGTCTTTTGAACTCTGTATACAGAGGTCACTTTTTGACTTAATGGACATATTCCTGGCCAAAGAGTTACCTGAACATTAACTTGCTATTCATAAAGATTGACTTGTTGTGATGTTATATTAGCCATACAGAAGTCCATATTTGACCCAAGGAAAATATTTCTGGCCAAAAAATCCTCAATCTTGAACTTTCCATACATACTCATAGACAATTTCTGATGCTTCATTAGCCATATTGAAGTCCATTTAGAAATCTATATCTTGACGGATTGAACTTATTTCTGGTCAAAGGTTCCTTAATTGGTTTTTGAATTATATAAACTTAGAGACTCTTTTTGATGTTAAATCAGCCATTCAGAATTCCATATTTGATCTACTGAACATATTTTTGGCCAAAGAGTCCTCATCTTGATTTTTCTATACATACTCATTGACTCATTCTGATGCTCCATAAGCCATATATGGCCATATCTGACCTATTGAACTTATTTCCGGTTAAAGGGTCCTAAAAAAAAAAAAAAAAAAAAAAAAAATAGACTACTTTTGATAAAAAATCTGCCATACAGAGTCTTTGAATTCTGTATACAGAGGTCATTTTTTGACTTAATGGTCATATTCCTAGCCAAAGAGTACCTGAACATTAACTTGCTATTCGTAAAGATTGACTTGTTGTGATGTTATATTAGCCATACAGAAGTCCATATTTGACCCAAGGAAAATATTTCTGGCCAAAAAATCCTCAATCTTGAACTTTCCGTACATACTCATAGACAACTTCTGATGCTTCATTAGCCATATTGAAGTCCATTTAGAAGTCCATATCTTGACGGATTGAACTTATTTCTGGTCAAAGGGTCCTTAATTGGTTTTAAACTATATAAACTTAGAGACTCCTTTTGATGTTAAATCAGCCATTTAGAATTCCATATTTGACCTACTGAACATATTTCTGGCCAAAGAGTCCTCAATCTTGAAGTTTCTTTACATACTGAAAGACTCCTACTGATGCTTCATAAGTCCAATAGATATACATATCAGGCCATTGAACTTATTTCTGGTCAAAGGGTCCTAATTGGTTTTAAACTATATAAACTTAGAGAATCCTGATGTTAAATCAGCCATTTAGAATTCCATATTTGACCTACTGAACATATTTTTGGCCAAAGAGTCCTCATCTTGATTTTTCTATACATATTCATTGACTCATTCTGATGCTTCATAAGCCAGATATGGCCATATCTGACCTATTGAACTTATTTCCGGTTAAATGATCCTAAAAAAAAAATATATATATATATATATAGACTACTTTTGATGAAAAATCTGCCATACAGAGTATATGAACTCTGTATACAGAGGTCACTTTTTGACTTAATGGACATATTCCTGCCCAAAGAGTTACCTGAACATTAACTTGCTATTCATAAAGATTGACTTGTTGTGATGTTATATTAGCCATACAGAAGTCCATATTTGACCCAAGGAAAATATTTCTGGCCAAAAAATCCTCAATATTGAACTTTCCATACTTACTCATAGACAACTTCTGATGCTTCATTTGCCATATTTAAGTCCATTTAGATGTCCATATCTTGACGGATTGAACTTATTTCTGGTCAAAGGGTCCTTAATTGGTTTTTGAATTATATAAACTTAGAGACTCCTTTTGATGTTAAATCAGCCATTCAGAATTCCATATTTGACCTACTGAACATATTTTTGGCCAAAGAGTCCTCATCTTGATTTTTCTATACATACTCATTGACTCATTCTGATGCTCCATAAGCCATATATGGCCATATCTGACCTATTGAACTTATTTCCGGTTAAAGGGTCCTAAAAAAAAAAAAAAAAAAAAAAAAAAATAGACTACTTTTGATAAAAAATCTGCCATACAGAGTCTTTGAATTCTGTATACAGAGGTCACTTTTTGACTTAATGGTCATATTCCTGGCCAAAGAGTACCTGAACATTAACTTGCTATTCGTAAAGATTGACTTGTTGTGATGTTATATTAGCCATACAGAAGTCCATATTTGACCCAAGGAAAATATTTCTGGCCAAAAAATCCTCAATCTTGAACTTTCCATACAAAACATGGACAACTTCTGATGCTTCATTAGCCATATTTAAGTCCATTTAGAAGTCCATATCTTGACGGATTTAACTTATTTCTGGTCAAAGGGTCCTAATTGGTTTTAAACTATATAAACTTAGAGACTCCTGATGTTAAATCAGCCATTTAGAATTCCATATTTGACCTACTGAACATATTTTTGGCCAAAGAGTCCTCATCTTGATTTTTCTATACATACTCATTGACTCATTCTGATGCTTCATAAGCCATATATGGCCATATCTGACCTATTGAACTTATTTCCGGTTAAAGGGTCCTAAAAAAAAAAAAAAAAAAAAATATAGACTACTTTTGATGAAAAATCTGCCATACAGAGTCTTTTGAACTCTGTATACAGAGGTCACTTTTTGACTTAATGGACATATTCCTGGCCAAAGAGTTACCTGAACATTAACTTGCTATTCATAAAGATTGACTTGTTGTGATGTTATATTAGCCATACAGAAGTCCATATTTGACCCAAGGAAAATATTTCTGGCCAAAAAATCCTCAATCTTGAACTTTCCTTACATACTCATAGACAATTTCTGATGCTTCATTAGCCATATTGAAGTCCATTTAGAAATCTATATCTTGACGGATTGAACTTATTTCTGGTCAAAGGGTCCTTAATTGGTTTTTGAATTATATAAACTTAGAGACTCCTTTTGATGTTAAATCAGCCATTTAGAATTCCATATTTGACCTACTGAACATATTTTTGGCCAAAGAGTCCTCATCTTGAATTTTCTATACATACTCATTGACTCATTCTGATGCTTCATAAGCCATATATGGCCATATCTGACCTATCGAACTTATTTCCGGTTAAAGGGTCCTAAAAAATAAAAAAATAAAAAAATATATATAGACTACTTTTGATGAAAAATCTGCCATACAGAGTCTTTTGAACTCTGTATACAGAGGTCACTTTTTGACTTAATGGACATATTCCTGGCCAAAGAGTTACCTGAACATTAACTTGCTATTCATAAAGATTGACTTGTTGTGATGTTATATTAGCCATACAGAAGTCCATATTTGACCCAAGGAAAATATTTCTGGCCAAAAAATCCTCAATCTTGAACTTTCCTTACATACTCATAGACAATTTCTGATGCTTCATTAGCCATATTGAAGTCCATTTAGAAATCTATATCTTGACGGATTGAACTTATTTCTGGTCAAAGGGTCCTTAATTGGTTTTTGAATTATATAAACTTAGAGACTCCTTTTGATGTTAAATCAGCCATTTAGAATTCCATATTTGACCTACTGAACATATTTTTGGCCAAAGAGTCCTCATCTTGAATTTTCTATACATACTCATTGACTCATTCTGATGCTTCATAAGCCATATATGGCCATATCTGACCTATCGAACTTATTTCCGGTTAAAGGGTCCTAAAAAATAAAAAAATAAAAAAATATATATAGACTACTTTTGATGAAAAATCTGCCATACAGAGTCTTTTGAACTCTGTATACAGAGGTCACTTTTTGACTTAATGGACATATTCCTGGCCAAAGAGTTACCTGAACATTAACTTGCTATTCATAAAGATTGACTTGTTGTGATGTTATATTAGCCATACAGAAGTCCATATTTGACCCAAGGAAAATATCTCTGGCCAAAAAATCCTCAATCTTGAACTTTCCATACATACTCATAGACAATTTCTGATGCTTCATTAGCCATATTGAAGTCCATTTAGAAATCTATATCTTGACGGATTGAACTTATTTCTGGTCAAATGGTCCTTAATTGGTTTTTGAATTATATAAACTTAGAGACTCCTTTTGATGTTAAATCAGCCATTCAGAATTCCATATTTGACCTACTGAACATATTTTTGGCCAAAGAGTCCTCATCTTGATTTTTCTATACATACTCATTGACTCATTCTGATGCTCCATAAGCCATATATGGCCATATCTGACCTATTGAACTTATTTCCGGTTAAAGGGTCCTAAAAAAAAAAAAAAAAAAAAAAAATAGACTACTTTTGATAAAAAATCTGCCATACAGAGTCTTTGAATTCTGTATACAGAGGTCATTTTTTGACTTAATGGTCATATTCCTGGCCAAAGAGTACCTGAACATCAACTTGCTATTCGTAAATATTGACTTGTTGTGATGTTATATTAGCCATACAGAAGTCCATATTTGACCCAAGGAAAATATTTCTGGCCAAAAAATCCTCAATCTTGAACTTTCTATACAAAACATGGACAACTTCTGATGCTTCATTAGCCATATTTAAGTCTATTTAGAAGTCCATATCTTGACGGATTTAACTTATTTCTGGTCAAAGGGTCCTAATTGGTTTTAAACTATATAAACTTAGAGACTCCTGATGTTAAATCAGCCATTTAGAATTCCATATTTGACCTACTGAACATATTTTTGGCCAAAGAGTCCTCATCTTGATTTTTCTATACATACTCATTGACTCATTCTGATGCTTCATAAGCCATATATGGCCATATCTGACCTATTGAACTTATTTCCGGTTAAAGGGTCCTAAAAAAAAAATAATATATAGACTACTTTTGATGAAAAATCTGCCATACAGAGTCTTTTGAACTCTGTATACAGAGGTCACTTTTTGACTTAATGGACATATTCCTGGCCAAAGAGTTACCTGAACATTAACTTATTATTCATAAAGATTGACTTGTTGTGATGTTATATTAGCCATACAGAAGTCCATATTTGACCCAAGGAAAATATTTCTGGCCAAAAAATCCTCAATCTTGAACTTTCCTTACATACTCATAGACAATTTCTGATGCTTCATTAGCCATATTGAAGTCCATTTAGAAATCTATATCTTGACGGATTGAACTTATTTCTGGTCAAAGGGTCCTTAATTGGTTTTTGAATTATATAAACTTAGAGACTCCTTTTGATGTTAAATCAGCCATTTAGAATTCCATATTTGACCTACTGAACATATTTTTGGCCAAAGAGTCCTCATCTTGAATTTTCTATACATACTCATTGACTCATTCTGATGCTTCATAAGCCATATATGGCCATATCTGACCTATCGAACTTATTTCCGGTTAAAGGGTCCTAAAAAATAAAAAAATAAAAAAATATATATAGACTACTTTTGATGAAAAATCTGCCATACAGAGTCTTTTGAACTCTGTATACAGAGGTCACTTTTTGACTTAATGGACATATTCCTGGCCAAAGAGTTACCTGAACATTAACTTGCTATTCATAAAGATTGACTTGTTGTGATGTTATATTAGCCATACAGAAGTCCATATTTGACCCAAGGAAAATATCTCTGGCCAAAAAATCCTCAATCTTGAACTTTCCATACATACTCATAGACAATTTCTGATGCTTCATTAGCCATATTGAAGTCCATTTAGAAATCTATATCTTGACGGATTGAACTTATTTCTGGTCAAATGGTCCTTAATTGGTTTTTGAATTATATAAACTTAGAGACTCCTTTTGATGTTAAATCAGCCATTCAGAATTCCATATTTGACCTACTGAACATATTTTTGGCCAAAGAGTCCTCATCCTGATTTTTCTATACATACTCATTGACTCATTCTGATGCTCCATAAGCCATATATGGCCATATCTGACCTATTGAACTTATTTCCGGTTAAAGGGTCCTAAAAAAAAAAAAAAAAAAAAAAAAATAGACTACTTTTGATAAAAAATCTGCCATACAGAGTCTTTGAATTCTGTATACAGAGGTCATTTTTTGACTTAATGGTCATATTCCTGGCCAAAGAGTACCTGAACATCAACTTGCTATTCGTAAAGATTGACTTGTTGTGATGTTATATTAGCCATACAGAAGTCCATATTTGACCCAAGGAAAATATTTCTGGCCAAAAAATCCTCAATATTGAACTTTCCATACAAAACATGGACAACTTCTGATGCTTCATTAGCCATATTTAAGTCCATTTAGAAGTCCATATCTTGACGGATTTAACTTATTTCTGGTCAAAGGGTCCTAATTGGTTTTAAACTATATAAACTTAGAGACTCCTGATGTTAAATCAGCCATTTAGAATTCCATATTTGACCTACTGAACATATTTTTGGCCAAAGAGTCCTCATCTTGATTTTTCTATACATACTCATTGACTCATTCTGATGCTTCATAAGCCATATATGGCCATATCTGACCTATTGAACTTATTTCCGGTTAAAGGGTCCTAAAAAAAAAAAAATATATAGACTACTTTTGATGAAAAATCTGCCATACAGAGTCTTTTGAACTCTGTATACAGAGGTCACTTTTTGACTTAATGGACATATTCCTGGCCAAAGAGTTACCTGAACATTAACTTGCTATTCATAAAGATTGACTTGTTGTGATGTTATATTAGCCATACAGAAGTCCATATTTGACCCAAGGAAAATATTTCTGGCCAAAAAATCCTCAATCTTGAACTTTCCATACAAAACATGGACAACTTCTGATGCTTCATTAGCCATATTTAAGTCTATTTAGAAGTCCATATCTTGACGGATTTAACTTATTTCTGGTCAAAGGGTCCTAATTGGTTTTAAACTATATAAACTTAGAGACTCCTGATGTTAAATCAGCCATTTAGAATTCCATATTTGACCTACTGAACATATTTTTGGCCAAAGAGTCCTCATCTTGATTTTTCTATACATACTCATTGACTCATTCTGATGCTTCATAAGCCATATATGGCCATATCTGACCTATTGAACTTATTTCCGGTTAAAGGGTCCTAAAAAAAAAAAAAAAAAAAAAAAATATAGACTACTTTTGATGAAAAATCTGCCATACAGAGTCTTTTGAACTCTGTATACAGAGGTCACTTTTTGACTTAATGGACATATTCCTGGCCAAAGAGTTACCTGAACATTAACTTGCTATTCATAAAGATTGACTTGTTGTGATGTTATATTAGCCATACAGAAGTCCATATTTGACCCAAGGAAAATATTTCTGGCCAAAAAATCCTCAATCTTGAACTTTCCTTACATACTCATAGACAATTTCTGATGCTTCATTAGCCATATTGAAGTCCATTTAGAAATCTATATCTTGACGGATTGAACTTATTTCTGGTCAAAGGGTCCTTAATTGGTTTTTGAATTATATAAACTTAGAGACTCCTTTTGATGTTAAATCAGCCATTTAGAATTCCATATTTGACCTACTGAACATATTTTTGGCCAAAGAGTCCTCATCTTGAATTTTCTATACATACTCATTGACTCATTCTGATGCTTCATAAGCCATATATGGCCATATCTGACCTATCGAACTTATTTCCGGTTAAAGGGTCCTAAAAAAAAAAAAAAAAAAAAAAAAATATAGACTACTTTTGATGAAAAATCTGCCATACAGAGTCTTTTGAACTCTGTATACAGAGGTCACTTTTTGACTTAATGGACATATTCCTGGCCAAAGAGTTACCTGAACATTAACTTGCTATTCATAAAGATTGACTTGTTGTGATGTTATATTAGCCATACAGAAGTCCATATTTGACCCAAGGAAAATATCTCTGGCCAAAAAATCCTCAATCTTGAACTTTCCATACATACTCATAGACAATTTCTGATGCTTCATTAGACATATTGAAGTCCATTTAGAAATCTATATCTTGACGGATTGAACTTATTTCTGGTCAAAGGGTCCTTAATTGGTTTTTGAATTATATAAACTTAGAGACTCCTTTTGATGTTAAATCAGCCATTCAGAATTCCATATTTGACCTACTGAACATATTTTTGGCCAAAGAGTCCTCATCTTGATTTTTCTATACATACTCATTGACTCATTCTGATGCTCCATAAGCCATATATGGCCATATCTGACCTATTGAACTTATTTCCGGTTAAAGGGTCCTAAAAAAAAAAAAAAAAAAAAAAAATAGACTACTTTTGATAAAAAATCTGCCATACAGAGTCTTTGAATTCTGTATACAGAGGTCATTTTTTGACTTAATGGTCATATTCCTGGCCAAAGAGTACCTGAACATCAACTTGCTATTCGTAAAGATTGACTTGTTGTGATGTTATATTAGCCATACAGAAGTCCATATTTGACCCAAGGAAAATATTTCTGGCCAAAAAATCCTCAATCTTGAACTTTCCGTACATACTCATAGACAACTTCTGATGCTTCATTAGCCATATTGAAGTCCATTTAGAAGTCCATATCTTGACGGATTGAACTTGTTTCTGGTCAAAGGGTCCTTAATTGGTTTTAAACTATATAAACTTAGAGACTCCTTTTGATGTTAAATCAGCCATTTAGAATTCCATATTTGACCTACTGAACATATTTCTGGCCAAAGAGTCCTCAATCTTGAAGTTTCTATACATACTGAAAGACTCCTACTGATGCTTCATAAGTCCAATAGATATACATATCAGGCCATTGAACTTATTTCTGGTCAAAGGGTCCTAATTGGTTTTAAACTATATAAACTTAGAGAATCCTGATGTTAAATCAGCCATTTAGAATTCCATATTTGACCTACTGAACATATTTTTGGCGAAAGAGTCCTCATCTTGATTTTTCTATACATATTCATTGACTCATTCTGATGCTTTATAAGCCAGATATGGCCATATCTGACCTATTGAACTTATTTCCGGTTAAATGATCCTAAAAAAAAATATATATATATATATATAGACTACTTTTGATGAAAAATCTGCCATACAGAGTATTTGAACTCTGTATACAGAGGTCACTTTTTGACTTAATGGACATATTCCTGGCCAAAGAGTTACCTGAACATTAACTTGCTATTCATAAAGATTGACTTGTTGTGATGTTATATTAGCCATACAGAAGTCCATATTTGACCCAAGGAAAATATTTCTGGCCAAAAAATCCTCAATATTGAACTTTCCATACATACTCATAGACAACTTCTGATGCTTCATTAGCCATATTGAAGTCCATTTAGATGTCCATATCTTGACGGATTGAACTTATTTCTGGTCAAAGGGTCCTTAATTGGTTTTTGAATTATATAAACTTAGAGACTCCTTTTGATGTTAAATCAGCCATTCAGAATTCCATATTTGACCTACTGAACATATTTTTGGCCAAAGAGTCCTCATCTTGATTTTTCTATACATACTCATTGACTCATTCTGATGCTCCATAAGCCATATATGGCCATATCTGACCTATTGAACTTATTTCCGGTTAAAGGGTACTAAAAAAAAAAAAAAAAAAAAAAAAAAAATAGACTACTTTTGATAAAAAATCTGCCATACAGAGTCTTTGAATTCTGTATACAGAGGTCACTTTTTGACTTAATGGTCATATTCCTGGCCAAAGAGTACCTGAACATTAACTTGCTATTCGTAAAGATTGACTTGTTGTGATGTTATATTAGCCATACAGAAGTCCATATTTGACCCAAGGAAAATATTTCTGGCCAAAAAATCCTCAATCTTGAACTTTCCATACAAAACATGGACAACTTCTGATGCTTCATTAGCCATATTTAAGTCCATTTAGAAGTCCATATCTTGACGGATTTAACTTATTTCTGGTCAAAGGGTCCTAATTGGTTTTAAACTATATAAACTTAGAGACTCCTTATGTTAAATCAGCCATTTAGAATTCCATATTTGACCTACTGAACATATTTTTGGCCAAAGAGTCCTCATCTTGATTTTTCTATACATACTCATTGACTCATTCTGATGCTTCATAAGCCATATATGGCCATATCTGACCTATTGAACTTATTTCCGGTTAAAGGGTCCTAAAAAAAAAAAAAAAAAAATATAGACTACTTTTGATGAAAAATCTGCCATACAGAGTCTTTTGAACTCTGTATACAGAGGTCACTTTTTGACTTAATGGACATATTCCTGGCCAAAGAGTTACCTGAACATTAACTTGCTATTCATAAAGATTGACTTGTTGTGATGTTATATTAGCCATACAGAAGTCCATATTTGACCCAAGGAAAATATTTCTGGCCAAAAAATCCTCAATCTTGAACTTTCCTTACATACTCATAGACAATTTCTGATGCTTCATTAGCCATATTGAAGTCCATTTAGAAATCTATATCTTGACGGATTGAACTTATTTCTGGTCAAAGGGTCCTTAATTGGTTTTTGAATTATATAAACTTAGAGACTCCTTTTGATGTTAAATCAGCCATTTAGAATTCCATATTTGACCTACTGAACATATTTTTGGCCAAAGAGTCCTCATCTTGAATTTTCTATACATACTCATTGACTCATTCTGATGCTTCATAAGCCATATATGGCCATATCTGACCTATCGAACTTATTTCCGGTTAAAGGGTCCTAAAAAATAAAAAAATAAAAAAATATATATAGACTACTTTTGATGAAAAATCTGCCATACAGAGTCTTTTGAACTCTGTATACAGAGGTCACTTTTTGACTTAATGGACATATTCCCTGCCAAAGAGTTACCTGAACATTAACTTGCTATTCATAAAGATTGACTTGTTGTGATGTTATATTAGCCATACAGAAGTCCATATTTGACCCAAGGAAAATATCTCTGGCCAAAAAATCCTCAATCTTGAACTTTCCATACATACTCATAGACAATTTCTGATGCTTCATTAGCCATATTGAAGTCCATTTAGAAATCTATATCTTGACGGATTGAACTTATTTCTGGTCAAATGGTCCTTAATTGGTTTTTGAATTATATAAACTTAGAGACTCCTTTTGATGTTAAATCAGCCATTCAGAATTCCATATTTGACCTACTGAACATATTTTTGGCCAAAGAGTCCTCATCTTGATTTTTCTATACATACTCATTGACTCATTCTGATGCTCCATAAGCCATATATGGCCATATCTGACCTATTGAACTTATTTCCGGTTAAAGGGTCCTAAAAAAAAAAAAAAAAAAAAAAAATAGACTACTTTTGATAAAAAATCTGCCATACAGAGTCTTTGAATTCTGTATACAGAGGTCATTTTTTGACTTAATGGTCATATTCCTGGCCAAAGAGTACCTGAACATCAACTTGCTATTCGTAAAGATTGACTTGTTGTGATGTTATATTAGCCATACAGAAGTCCATATTTGACCCAAGGAAAATATTTCTGGCCAAAAAATCCTCAATATTGAACTTTCCATACAAAACATGGACAACTTCTGATGCTTCATTAGCCATATTTAAGTCCATTTAGAAGTCCATATCTTGACGGATTTAACTTATTTCTGGTCAAAGGGTCCTAATTGGTTTTAAACTATATAAACTTAGAGACTCCTGATGTTAAATCAGCCATTTAGAATTCCATATTTGACCTACTGAACATATTTTTGGCCAAAGAGTCCTCATCTTGATTTTTCTATACATACTCATTGACTCATTCTGATGCTTCATAAGCCATATATGGCCATATCTGACCTATTGAACTTATTTCCGGTTAAAGGGTCCTAAAAAAAAAAAAAATATATAGACTACTTTTGATGAAAAATCTGCCATACAGAGTCTTTTGAACTCTGTATACAGAGGTCACTTTTTGACTTAATGGACATATTCCTGGCCAAAGAGTTACCTGAACATTAACTTGCTATTCATAAAGATTGACTTGTTGTGATGTTATATTAGCCATACAGAAGTCCATATTTGACCCAAGGAAAATATTTCTGGCCAAAAAATCCTCAATCTTGAACTTTCCATACAAAACATGGACAACTTCTGATGCTTCATTAGCCATATTTAAGTCTATTTAGAAGTCCATATCTTGACGGATTTAACTTATTTCTGGTCAAAGGGTCCTAATTGGTTTTAAACTATATAAACTTAGAGACTCCTGATGTTAAATCAGCCATTTAGAATTCCATATTTGACCTACTGAACATATTTTTGGCCAAAGAGTCCTCATCTTGATTTTTCTAAACATACTCATTGACTCATTCTGATGCTTCATAAGCCATATATGGCCATATCTGACCTATTGAACTTATTTCCGGTTAAAGGGTCCTAAAAAAAAAAAAAAAAAAAAAAATATAGACTACTTTTGATGAAAAATCTGCCATACAGAGTCTTTTGAACTCTGTATACAGAGGTCACTTTTTGACTTAATGGACATATTCCTGGCCAAAGAGTTACCTGAACATTAACTTGCTATTCATAAAGATTGACTTGTTGTGATGTTATATTAGCCATACAGAAGTCCATATTTGACCCAAGGAAAATATCTCTGGCCAAAAAATCCTCAATCTTGAACTTTCCATACATACTCATAGACAATTTCTGATGCTTCATTAGCCATATTGAAGTCCATTTAGAAATCTATATCTTGACGGATTGAACTTATTTCTGGTCAAAGGGTCCTTAATTGGTTTTTGAATTATATAAACTTAGAGACTCCTTTTGATGTTAAATCAGCCATTTAGAATTCCATATTTGACCTACTGAACATATTTCTGGCCAAAGAGTCCTCAATCTTGAAGTTTCTATACATACTGAAAGACTCCTACTGATGCTTCATAAGTCCAATAGATATACATATCAGGCCATTGAACTTATTTCTGGTCAAAGGGTCCTAATTGGTTTTAAACTATATAAACTTAGAGAATCCTGATGTTAAATCAGCCATTTAGAATTCCATATTTGACCTACTGAACATATTTTTGGCCAAAGAGTCCTCAATCTTGAAGTTTCTATACATACTGAAAGAATCCTACTGATGCTTCATAAGTCCAATAGATATACATATCAGGCCATTGAACTTATTTCTGGGCAAAGGGTCCTAATTGGTTTTAAACTACATAAACTTAGAGGCTCCTGATGTTAAATCAGCCATTCAGAATTCCATATTTGACCTACTGAACATATTTTTGGCCAAAGAGTCCTCATCTTGATTTTTCTATACATATTGACTCATTCTGATGCTCCATAAGCCATATATGGCCATATCTGAACTATTGAACTTATTTCCGGTTAAAGGGTCCTAAAAAAAAAAAAAAAAACTACTTTTGATGAAAAATCTGCCATACAGAGTCTTTGAACTCTGTATACAGAGGTCACTTTTTGAGTTAATGGACATATTCCTGGCCAAAGAGTTACCTGAACATTAACTTGCTATTCATAAAGATTGTCTTGTTGTGATGTTATATTAGCCATACAGAAGTCCATATTTGACCCAAGGAAAATATTTCTGGCCAAAAAATCCTCAATCTTGAACTTTCCATACATACTCATAGACAACTTCTGATGCTTCATTAGCCATATTTAAGTCCATTTAGAAGTCCATATCTTGACGGATTGAACTTATTTCTGGTCAAAGGGTCCTTAATTGGTTTTAAACTATATAAATTTAGAGACTCCTGATGTTAAATCAGCCATTTAGAATTCCATATTTGACCTACTGAACATATTTTTGGCCAAAGAGTCCTCAATCTTGAAGTTTCTATACATACTGAAAGAATCCTACTGATGCTTCATAAGTATAATAGATATACATATCAGGCCATTGAACTTATTTCTGGTCAAAGGGTCCTAATTGGTTTTAAACTATATAAACTTAGAGACTCCTGATGTTAAATCAGCCATTTAGAATTCCATATTTGACCTACTGAACATATTTTTGGCCAAAGAGTCCTCATCTTGATTTTTCTATACATACTCATTGACTCATTCTGATGCTTCATAAGCCATATATGGCCATATCTGACCTATTGAACTTATTTCCGGTTAAAGGGTCCTAAAAAAAAAAAAAAAAAAAAAAAAAATATAGACTACTTTTGATGAAAAATCTGCCATACAGAGTCTTTTGAACTCTGTATACAGAGGTCACTTTTTGACTTAATGGACATATTCCTGGCCAAAGAGTTACCTGAACATTAACTTGCTATTCATAAAGATTGACTTGTTGTGATGTTATATTAGCCATACAGAAGTCCATATTTGACCCAAGGAAAATATTTCTGGCCAAAAAATCCTCAATCTTGAACTTTCCATACATACTCATAGACAATTTCTGATGCTTCATTAGCCATATTGAAGTCCATTTAGAAATCTATATCTTGACGGATTGAACTTATTTCTGGTCAAAGGGTCCTTAATTGGTTTTTGAATTATATAAACTTAGAGACTCCTTTTGATGTTAAATCAGCCATTTAGAATTCCATATTTGACCTACTGAACATATTTTTGGCCAAAGAGTCCTCATCTTGAATTTTCTATACATACTCATTGACTCATTCTGATGCTTCATAAGCCATATATGGCCATATCTGACCTATTGAACTTATTTCCGGTTAAAGGGTCCTAAAAAAAAAAAAATAAAAAAATATAGACTACTTTATGATGAAAAATCTGCCATACAGAGTCTTTTGAACTCTGTATACAGAGGTCACTTTTTGACTTAATGGACATATTCCTGGCCAAAGAGTTACCTGAACATTAACTTGCTATTCATAAAGATTGACTTGTTGTGATGTTATATTAGCCATACAGAAGTCCATATTTGACCCAAGGAAAATATTTCTGGCCAAAAAATCCTCAATCTTGAACTTTCCATACATACTCATAGACAATTTCTGATGCTTCATTAGCCATATTGAAGTCCATTTAGAAATCTATATCTTGACGGATTGAACTTATTTCTGGTCAAAGGGTCCTTAATTGGTTTTTGAATTATATAAACTTAGAGACTCCTTTTGATGTTAAATCAGCCATTCAGAATTCCATATTTGACCTACTGAACATATTTTTGGCCAAAGAGTCCTCATCTTGATTTTTCTATACATACTCATTGACTCATTCTGATGCTCCATAAGCCATATATGGCCATATCTGACCTATTGAACTTATTTCCGGTTAAAGGGTCCTAAAAAAATAAAAAAAAATAAAAAAAATAGACTACTTTTGATAAAAAATCTGCCATACAGAGTCTTTGAATTCTGTATACAGAGGTCATTTTTTGACTTAATGGTCATATTCCTGGCCAAAGAGTACCTGAACATTAACTTGCTATTCGTAAAGATTGACTTGTTGTGATGTTATATTAGCCATACAGAAGTCCATATTTGACCCAAGGAAAATATTTCTGGCCAAAAAATCCTCAATCTTGAACTTTCCGTACATACTCATAGACAACTTCTGATGCTTCATTAGCCATATTGAAGTCCATTTAGAAGTCCATATCTTGACGGATTGAACTTATTTCTGGTCAAAGGGTCCTTAATTGGTTTTAAACTATATAAACTTAGAGACTCCTTTTGATGTTAAATCAGCCATTTAGAATTCCATATTTGACCTACTGAACATATTTCTGGCCAAAGAGTCCTCAATCTTGAACTTTCCATACATACTCATAGACAACTTCTGATGCTTCATTAGCCATATTTAAGTCCATTTAGAAGTCCATATCTTGACGGATTGAACTTATTTCTGGTCAAAGGGTCCTTAATTGGTTTTAAACTATATAAACTTAGAGACTCCTGATGTTAAATCAGCCATTTAGAATTCCATATTTGACCTACTGAACATATTTCTGGCCAAAGAGTCCTCAATCTTGAAGTTTCTATACATACTGAAAGAATCCTACTGATGCTTCATAAGTCCAATAGATATACATATCAGGCCATTGAACTTATTTCTGGGCAAAGGGTCCTAATTGGTTTTAAACTACATAAACTTAGAGACTCCTGATGTTAAATCAGCCATTCAGAATTGCATATTTGACCTACTGAACATATTTTTGGCCAAAGAGTCCTCATCTTGATTTTTCTATACATACTCATTGACTCATTCTGATGCTCCATAAGCCATATATGGCCATATCTGACCTATTGAACTTATTTCCGGTTAAAGGGTCCTAAAAAAAAAAAAAAAAAAAAAAAAAATAGACTACTTTTGATAAAAAATCTGCCATACAGAGTCTTTGAATTCTGTATACAGAGGTCACTTTTTGACTTAATGGTCCTATTCCTGGCCAAAGAGTACCTGAACATTAACTTGCTATTCTTAAAGATTGACTTGTTGTGATGTTATATTAGCCATCCAGAAGTCCATATTTGACCCAAGGAAAATATTTCTGGCCAAAAAATCCTCAATCTTGAACTTTCCATACAAAACATGGACAACTTCTGATGCTTCATTAGCCATATTTAAGTCCATTTAGAAGTCCTTATCTTGACGGATTTAACTTATTTCTGGTCAAAGGGTCCTAATTGGTTTTAAACTATATAAACTTAGAGACTCCTGATGTTAAATCAGCCATTTAGAATTCCATATTTGACCTACTGAACATATTTTTGGCCAAAGAGTCCTCATCTTGATTTTTCTATACATACTCATTGACTCATTCTGATGCTTCATAAGTCCAATAGATATACATATCAGGCCATTGAACTTATTTCTAGTCAAAGGGTCCTAATTGGTTTTAAACTATATAAACTTAGAGACTCCTGATGTTAAATCAGCCATTCAGAATTCCATATTTGACCTACTGAACATATTTTTGGCCAAAGAGTCCTCATCTTAATTTTTCTATACATACTCATTGACTCATTCTGATGCTCCATAAGCCATATATGGCCATATCTGACCTATTGAACTTATTTCCGGTTAAAGGGTCCTAAAAAAAATATATAAAAAAAATTTGTGCATTGAAGAATAACAATAAAAGTATCATGCACTTTGTTTCTTTGCAATGCATTCAAGAACTAACTCATTCAACAGTGCATTAAAGATATTTGCAATGCAATCTGCTGTTGCATCGTTTGCTCAGAAGCTCAAGCGTTGTGCATTGAAGAATAACAATAAAAGTATCATGCACTTTGTTGCCTATGCATTCAAAAACTAACTCATTCAACAGTGCATTAAAGATATTATCAATGCAATCTGCTGTTGCATAGTTTGCTTATAAGCTCAAGCGATGTGCATTGAAGAATAACAATAAAAGTATCATGCACTTTGTTGCCTTGCAATGCATTCAATAAACTAACTCATTCAACAGTGCATTGAAGCTATTTGCAATGCAATTTGCTGTTGCATCGCTTGCTTATACGCTCAAGCGCTGTGCATTGAAGAATATCAATAAAAGTATCATGCACTTTGTTGCCTTGCAATGCATTCAAGAACTAACTCATTCAACAGTGCATTAAAGATATTTGCAAAGCAATCTGCTGTTGTATCGCTTTTTACACATACGATTAAGCGCTGTGCATTGAAGAATAACAATAAAAGTATCATGCACTTTGTTGCCTTGAAATGCATTCAAGAACTAACTCATTCAACAGTGCATTAAATATATTTGCAATGCAATCTGCTGTTGCATCGCTTGCTTATACGCTCAAGCGTTGTGCATTGAAGAATCACAATAAAATTATCATGCACTTTGTTGCCTTGCAATGCATTCAAAAACTAACTCATTCAACAGTGCATTAAAGATATTTGCAATGCAATCTGCTTTTGCATCGTTTGCTTATAAGCTCAAGCATTGTGCATTGAATAATAACAATAAAAGTATCATGCACTTTTTTTGCCTTGCAATGATTCAAGAACTAACTCATTCAACAGTGCATAAAAGATATTTGCAATGCAATTTGCGGTTGCATCGTTTGCTTATAAGCTCAAGCGTTGTGCATTGAAGAATAACAATAAAAGTGTCATGCACTTTGTTGCCTTGAAATGCATTCAAGAACTAACTCATTCAACAGTGCATTAAAGATATTTGCAATGCAATCTGCTGTTGCATCGTTTGCTTATAAGGTCAAGCGTTGTGCATTGAATAATAACAATAAAAGTATCATGCACTTTTTTTGCCTTGCAATGATTCAAGAACTAACTCATTCAACAGTGCATAAAAGATATTTGCAATGCAATCTGCTGTTGCATCGTTTGCTTATAAGGTCAAGCGTTGTGCATTGAATAATAACAATAAAAGTATCATGCACTTTTTTTGCCTTGCAATGATTCAAGAACTAACTCATTCAACAGTGCATAAAAGATATTTGCAATGCAATCTGCGGTTGTATCGTTTGCTTATACGCTCAAGCGTTGTGCATTGAAGAATAACAATAAAAGTATCATGCACTTTGTTGCCTTGAAATGCATTCAAGAACTAACTCATTCAACAGTGCATTGAAGATATTTGCAATGCAATCTGCTGTTGCATCGCTTTTTACACATACGATTAAGGGCTGTGCATTGAAGAATAACAATAAAAGTATCATGCACTTTGTTGCCTTTTAATGCATTCAAGAACTAACTCATTCAACAGTGCATTAAAGATATTTGCAATGCAATCCACTGTTGCATCGCTTGCTTTTACGCTCAAGCGCTGTGCAATGCAGAATATCAATAAAAGTATCATGCACTTTGTTGTTTTGAATGCATTCAAGAACTAACTCATTCAAAAGTGCATTAAAGATATTTGCAATGCAATCTCCTGTTCCATCGTTTGCATATAAGCTCAAGCGGTGTGCATTGAAGAATAACAATAAAAGTATCATGCACTTTGTTGCCTATGCATTCAAGAACTAACTCATTCAACAGTGCATTAAATATATTTGCAATGCAATCTGCTGTTGCATAGTTTGCTTATAAGCTCAAGCATTGTGCATTGAAGAATAACAATAAAATTATCATGCACTTTGTTGCCTTGCAATGCATTCAAAAACTAACTCATTCAACAGTGCATTAAAGATATTTGCAATGCAATCTGCTGTTGCATCGTTTGCTTATAAGCTCAAGCATTGTGCATTGAATAATAACAATAAAAGTATCATGCACTTTTTTTGCCTTGCAATGATTCAAGAACTAACTCATTCAAAAGTGCATAAAAGATATTTGCAATGCAATTTGCGGTTGCATCGTTTCCTTATAAGCTCAAGCGTTGTGCATTGAAGAATAACAATAAAAGTGTCATGCACTTTGTTGCCTTGAAATGCATTCAAGAACTAACTCATTCAACAGTGCATTAAAGATATTTGCAATGCAATCTGCTGTTGCATCGTTTGCTTATAAGGTCAAGCGTTGTGCATTGAAGAATAACAGTAAAAGTATCATGCACTTTTTTTGCCTTGCAATGCATTCAAGAACTAACTCATTCAACAGTGCATAAAAGATATTTGCAATGCAATCTGCTGTTGCATCGCTTGCTTATACGCTCAAGCGCTGTGCATTGAAGAATATCAATAAAAGTATCATGCACTTTGTTGCCTTTCAATGCATTCAAGAACTAACTCATTCAACAGTGCATTAAAGATATTTGCAATGCAATCTGCTGTTGCATCGTTTTGCACATACGATTAAGCGCTGTGCATTGAAGAATAACAATAAAAGTATCATGCACTTTGTTTCTTTGCAATGCATTCAAGAACTAACTCATTCAACAGTGCATTAAAGATATTTGCAATGCAATCTGCTGTTGCATCGTTTGCTCAGAAGCTCAAGCGTTGTGCATTGAAGAATCACAATAAAATTATCATGCACTTTGTTGCCTTGCAATGCATTCAAAAACTAACTCATTCAACAGTGCATTAAAGATATTTGCAATGCAATCTGCTGTTGCATCGTTTGCTTATAAGCTCAAGCATTGTGCATTGAATAATAACAATAAAAGTATCATGCACTTTTTTTACCTTGCAATGATTCAAGAAATAACTCATTCAACAGTGCATTAAAGATATTTGCAATGCAATCTGCTGTTGCATCGTTTAATTATACGCTCAAGCGTTGTGCATTGAAGAATAACAATAAAATTATCATTCACTTTGTTGCCTTGCAATGCATTCAAAAACTAACTCATTCAACAGTGCATTAAAGATATTTGCAATGCAATCTGCTGTTGCATCGTTTAATTATACGCTCAAGCGTTGTGCATTGAAGAATCACAATAAAATTATCATTCACTTTGTTGCCTTGCAATGCATTCAAAAACTAACTCATTCAACAGTGCATTAAAGATATTTGCAATGCAATCTACTGTTGCATCGCTTGCTTTTACGCTCAAGCGTTGTGCTTTGAAGAATAACAACAAAAGTATCATGTACTTTGTTGCCTTGCAATGCATTCAATAACTAACTCATTCAACAGTGCATTGAAGATATTTGCAATGCAATCTGCTGTTGCATCGCTTGCTTATACGCTCAAGCGCTGTGCATTAAAGAATATCAATAAAAGTATCATGCACTTTGTTGCCTTTCAATGCATTCAAGAACTAACTCATTCAACAGTGCATTAAAGATATTTGCAATGCAATCTGCTGTTGCATCGTTTTGCACATACGATTAAGCGCTGTGCATTGAAGAATAACAATAAAAGTATCATGCACTTTGTTGCCTTTCAATGCATTCAAGAACTAACTCATTCAACAGTGCATTAAAGATATTTGCAATGCAATCCACTGTTGCATCGCTTGCTTTTACGCTCAAGCGCTGTGCATTGAAGAATATCAATAAAAGTATCATGCACTTTGTTGTTTTGCAATGCATTCAAGAACTAACTCATTCAAAAGTGCATTAAAGATATTTGCAATGCAATCCCCTGTTCCATCGTTTGCATATAAGCTCAAGCGGTGTGCATTGAAGAATAACAATAAAAGTATCATGCACTTTGTTGCCTATGCATTCAAGAACTAACTCATTCAACAGTGCATTAAATATATTTGCAATGCAATCTGCTGTTGCATAGTTTGCTTATAAGCTCAAGCATTGTGCATTGAAGAATAACAATAAAAGTATCATGCACTTTTTTTGCCTTGCAATGCATTCAAGAACTAACTCATTCAACAGTGCATTAAAGATATTTGCAATGCAATCTGCTGTTGCATCGTTTGCTCATAAGCTCAAGCGTTGTGCATTGAAGAATAACAATAAAAGTATCATGCACTTTGTTGCCTATGCATTCAAAAATTAACTCATTCAACAGTGCATTAAAGATATTATCAATGCAATCTGCTGTTGCATAGTTTGCTTATAAGCTCAAGCGATGTGCATTGAAGAATATCAATAAAAGTATCATGCACTTTGTTGCCTTGCAATGCATTCAAGAACCAACTCATTCAACAGTGCATTATAGATATTTGCAAAGCAATCTGCTGTTGTATCGCTTTTTACACATACGATTAAGCGCTGTGCATTGAAGAATAACAATAAAAGTGTCATGCACTTTGTTGCCTTGAAATGCATTCAAGAACTAACTCATTCAACAGTGCATTAAATATATTTGCAATGCAATCTGCTGTTGCATCGCTTGCTTATACGCTCAAGCGTTGTGCATTGAAAAAATCACAATAAAATTATCATGCACTTTGTTGCCTTGCAATGCATTCAAAAACTAACTCATTCAACAGTGCATTAAAGATATTTGCAATGCAATCTGCTGTTGCATCGCTTGCTTATACGCTCAAGCGTTGTGCATTGAAGAATCACAATAAAAGTGTCATGCACTTTGTTGCCTTGAAATGCATTCAAGAACTAACTCATTCAACAGTGCATTAAAGATATTTGCAATGCAATCTGCTGTTGCATCGTTTACTTATAAGGTCAAGCGTTGTGCATTGAAGAATAACAGTAAAAGTATCATGCACTTTTTTTGCCTTGCAATGCATTCAAGAACTAACTCATTCAACAGTGCATTAAAGATATTATCAATGCAATCTGCTGTTGCATAGTTTGCTTATAAGCTCAAGCGATGTGCATTGAAGAATAACAATAAAAGTATCATGCACTTTGTTGCCTTGCAATGCATTCAATAAACTAACTCATTCAACAGTGCATTGAAGCTATTTGCAATGCAATCTGCTGTTGCATCGCTTGCTTATACGCTCAAGAGCTGTGCATTGAAGAATATCAATAAAAGTATCATGCACTTTGTTGCCTTGCAATGCATTCAAGAACTAACTCATTCAACAGTGCATTAAAGATATTTGCAAAGCAATCTGCTGTTGTATCGCTTTTTACACATACGATTAAGCGCTGTGCATTGAAGAATAACAATAAAAGTATCATGCACTTTGTTGCCTTGAAATGCATTCAAGAACTAACTCATTCAACAGTGCATTGAAGATATTTGCAATGCAATCTGCTGTTGCATCGCTTGCTTATACGCTCAAGCGCTGTGCATTGAAGAATATCAATAAAAGTATCATGCACTTTGTTGCCTTTCAATGCATTCAAGAACTAACTCATTCAACAGTGCATTAAAGATATTTGCAATGCAATCTGCTGTTGCATCGTTTTGCACATACGAATAAGCGCTGTGCATTGAAGAATAACAATAAAAGTATCATGCACTTTGTTACCTTTCAATGCATTCAAGAACTCATTCAACAGTGCATTAAAGATATTTGCAATGCAATCCACTGTTGCATCGCTTGCTTTTACGCTCAAGCGCTGTGCATTGAAGAATATCAATAAAAGTATCATGCACTTTGTTGTTTTGCAATGCATTCAAGAACTAACTCATTCAAAAGTGCATTAAAGATATTTGCAATGCAATCTCCTGTTCCATCGTTTGCATATAAGCTCAAGCGGTGTGCATTGAAGAATAACAATAAAAGTATCATGCACTTTGTTGCCTATGCATTCAAGAACTAACTCATTCAACAGTGCATTAAATATATTTGCAATGCAATCTGCTGTTGCATAGTTTGCTTATAAGCTCAAGCATTGTGCATTGAAGAATAACAATAAAAGTATCATGCACTTTTTTTGCCTTGCAATGCATTCAAGAACTAACTCATTCAACAGTGCATTAAAGATATTTGCAATGCAATCTGCTGTTGCATCGTTTGCTCATAAGCTCAAGCGTTGTGCATTGAAGAATAACAATAAAAGTATCATGCACTTTGTTGCCTATGCATTCAAAAATTAACTCATTCAACAGTGCATTAAAGATATTATCAATGCAATCTGCTGTTGCATAGTTTGCTTATAAGCTCAAGCGATGTGCATTGAAGAATATCAATAAAAGTATCATGCACTTTGTTGCCTTGCAATGCATTCAAGAACCAACTCATTCAACAGTGCATTATAGATATTTGCAAAGCAATCTGCTGTTGTATCGATTTTTACACATACGATTAAGCGCTGTGCATTGAAGAATAACAATAAAAGTATCATGCACTTTGTTGCCTTGAAATGCATTCAAGAACTAACTCATTCAACAGTGCATTAAATATATTTGCAATGCAATCTGCTGTTGCATCGCTTGCTTATACGCTCAAGCGTTGTGCATTGAAAAAATCACAATAAAATTATCATGCACTTTGTTGCCTTGCAATGCATTCAAAAACTAACTCATTCAACAGTGCATTAAAGATATTTGCAATGCAATCTGCTGTTGCATCGCTTGCTTATACGCTCAAGCGTTGTGCATTGAAGAATCACAATAAAAGTGTCATGCACTTTGTTGCCTTGAAATGCATTCAAGAACTAACTCATTCAACAGTGCATTAAAGATATTTGCAATGCAATCTGCTGTTGCATCGTTTGCTTATAAGGTCAAGCGTTGTGCATTGAAGAATAACAGTAAAAGTATCATGCACTTTTTTTGCCTTGCAATGCATTCAAGAACTAACTCATTCAACAGTGCATAAAAGATATTTGCAATGCAATCTGCGGTTGTATCGTTTGCTTATACGCTCAAGCGTTGTGCATTGAAGAATAACAAAAAAAGTATCATGCACTTTGTTGCCTTGAAATGCATTCAAGAACTAACTCATTCAACAGTGCATTGAAGATATTTGCAATGCAATCTGCTGTTGTATCGCTTTTTACACATACGATTAAGCGCTGTGCATTGAAGAATAACAATAAAAGTATCATGCACTTTGTTGCCTTGAAATGCATTCAAGAACTAACTCATTCAACAGTGCATTAAATATATTTGCAATGCAATCTGCTGTTGCATCGCTTGCTTATACGCTCAAGCGTTGTGCATTGAAGAATCACAATAAAATTATCATGCACTTTGTTGCCTTGCAATGCATTCAAAAACTAACTCATTCAACAGTGCATTAAAGATATTTGCAATGCAATCTACTGTTGCATCGCTTGCTTTTACGCTCAAGCGTTGTGCTTTGAAGAATAACAACAAAAGTATCATGTACTTTGTTGCCTTGCATGCATTCAATAACTAACTCATTCAACAGTGCATTGAAGATATTTGCAATGCAATCTGCTGTTGCATCGCTTGCTTATACGCTCAAGCGCTGTGCATTGAAGAATATCAATAAAAGTATCATGCACTTTGTTGCCTTTCAATGCATTCAAGAACTGACTCATTCAACAGTGCATTAAAGATATTTGCAATGCAATCTGCTGTTGCATCGTTTTGCACATACGATTAAGCGCTGTGCATTGAAGAATAACAATAAAAGTATCATGCACTTTGTTGCCTTTCAATGCATTCAAGAACTAACTCATTCAACAGTGCATTAAAGATATTTGCAATGCAATCCACTGTTGCATCGCTTGCTTTTACGCTCAAGCGCTGTGCATTGAAGAATATCAATAAAAGTATCATGCACTTTGTTGTTTTGCAATGCATTCAAGAACTAACTCATTCAAAAGTGCATTAAAGATATTTGCAATGCAATCCCCTGTTCCATCGTTTGCATATAAGCTCAAGCGGTGTGAATTGAAGAATAACAATAAAAGTATCATGCACTTTGTTGCCTATGCATTCAAGAACTAACTCATTCAACAGTGCATTAAATATATTTGCAATGCAATCTGCTGTTGCATAGTTTGCTTATAAGCTCAAGCATTGTGCATTGAAGAATAACAATAAAAGTATCATGCACTTTGTTGCCTTTCAATGCATTCAAGAACTAACTCATTCAACAGTGCATTAAAGATATTTGCAATGCAATCCACTGTTGCATCGCTTGCTTTTACGCTCAAGCGCTGTGCATTGAAGAATATCAATAAAAGTATCATGCACTTTGTTGTTTTGCAATGCATTCAAGAACTAACTCATTCAAAAGTGCATTAAAGATATTTGCAATGCAATCCCCTGTTCCATCGTTTGCATATAAGCTCAAGCGGTGTGCATTGAAGAATAACAATAAAAGTATCATGCACTTTGTTGCCTATGCATTCAAGAACTAACTCATTCAACAGTGCATTAAATATATTTGCAATGCAATCTGCTGTTGCATCGCTTGCTTATACGCTCAAGCGTTGTGCATTGAAGAATCACAATAAAATTATCATGCACTTTGTTGCCTTGCAATGCATTCAAAAACTAACTCATTCAACAGTGCATATTAAAGATATTTGCAATGCAATCTGCTGTTGCATCGTTTGCTTATAAGCTCAAGCATTGTGCATTGAATAATAACAATAAAAGTATCATGCACTTTTTTTGTCTTGCAATGATTCAAGAACTAACTCATTCAACAGTGCATAAAAGATATTTGCAATGCAATCTGCGGTTGTATCGTTTGCTTATACGCTCAAGCGTTGTGCATTGAAGAATAACAATAAAAGTATCATGCACTTTGTTGCCTTGAAATGCATTCAAGAACTAACTCATTCAACAGTGCATTGAAGATATTTGCAATGCAATCTGCTGTTGCATCGCTTTTTACACATACGATTAAGGGCTGTGCATTGAAGAATAACAATAAAAGTATCATGCACTTTGTTGCCTTTTAATGCATTCAAAAACTAACTCATTCAACAGTGCATTAAAGATATTTGCAATGCAATCTGCTGTTGCATCGTTTAACTATACGCTCAAGCGTTGTGCATTGAAGAATCACAATAAAATTATCATTCACTTTGTTGCCTTGCAATGCATTCAAAAACTAACTCATTCAACAGTGCATTAAAGATATTTGCAATGCAATCTAGTGTTGCATCGCTTGCTTTTACGCTCAAGCGTTGTGCTTTGAAGAATAACAACAAAAGTATCATGTACTTTGTTGCCTTGCAATGCATTCAATAACTAACTCATTCAACAGTGCATTGAAGATATTTGCAATGCAATCTGCTGTTGCATCGCTTTGCACATACGATTAAGCGCTGTGCATTGAAGAATAACAATAAAAGTATCATGCACTTTGTTGCCTTTCAATGCATTCAAGAACTAACTCATTCAACAGTGCATTAAAGATATTTGCAATGCAATCTGCGGTTGTATCGTTTGCTTATACGCTCAAGCGCTGTGCATTGAAGAATATCAATAAAATTATCATGCACTTTGTTGCCTTTCAATGCATTCAAGAACTAACTCATTCAACAGTGCATTAAAGATATTTGCAATGCAATCTGCTGTTGCATCGTTTTGCACATACGATTAAGCGCTGTGCATTGAAGAATAACAATAAAAGTATCATGCACTTTGTTGCCTTTCAATGCATTCAAGAACTAACTCATTCAACAGTGCATTAAAGATATTTGCAATGCAATCCACTGTTGCATCGCTTGCTTTTACGCTCAAGCGCTGTGCATTGAAGAATATCAATAAACGTATCATCCACTTTGTTGTTTTGCAATGCATTCAAGAACTAACTCATTCAAAAATGCATTAAAGATATTTGTAATGCAATCTCCTGTTCCATCGTTTGCATATAAGCTCAAGCGGTGTGCATTGAAGAATAACAATAAAAGTATCATGCATTTTGTTGCCTATGCATTCAAGAACTAACTCATTCAACAGTGCATTAAATATATTTGCAATGCAATCTGCTGTTGCATAGTTTGCTTATAAGCTCAAGCATTGTGCATTGAAGAATAACAATAAAATTATCATGCACTTTGTTGCCTTGCAATGCATTCAAAAACTAACTCATTCAACAGTGCATTAAAGATATTTGCAATATAATCTGCTGTTGCATCGTTTGCTTATAAGCTCAAGCATTGTGCATTGAATAATAACAATAAAAGTATCATGCACTTTTTTTGCCTTGCAATGATTCAAGAACTAACTCATTCAAAAGTGCATAAAAGATATTTGCAATGCAATTTGCGGTTGCATCGTTTGCTTATAAGCTCAAGCGTTGTGCATTGAAGAATAACAATAAAAGTGTCATGCACTTTGTTGCCTTGAAATGCATTCAAGAACTAACTCATTCAACAGTGCATTAAAGATATTTGCAATGCAATCTGCTGTTGCATCATTTGCTTATAAGGTCAAGCGTTGTGCATTGAAGAATAACAGTAAAAGTATCATGCACTTTTTTTGCCTTGCAATGCATTCAATAACTAACTCATTCAACAGTGCATTGAAGATATTTGCAATGCAATCTGCTGTTGCATCGCTTGCTTATACGCTCAAGCGCTGTGCATTGAAGAATATCAATAAAAGTATCATGCACTTTGTTGCCTTTCAATGCATTCAAGAACTAACTCATTCAACAGTGCATTAAAGATATTTGCAATGCAATCTGCTGTTGCATCGTTTTGCACATACGATTAAGCGCTGTGCATTGAAGAATAACAATAAAAGTATCATGCACTTTGTTGCCTTTCAATGCATTCAAGAACTAACTCATTCAACAGTGCATTAAAGATATTTGCAATGCAATCCACTGTTGCATCGCTTGCTTTTACGCTCAAGCGCTGTGCATTGAAGAATATCAATAAAAGTATCATCCACTTTGTTGTTTTGCAATGCATTCAAGAACTAACTCATTCAAAAATGCATTAAAGATATTTGTAATGCAATCTCCTGTTCCATCGTTTGCATATAAGCTCAAGCGGTGTGCATTGAAGAATAACAATAAAAGTATCATGCACTTTGTTGCCTATGCATTCAAGAACTAACTCATTCAACAGTGCATTAAATATATTTGCAATGCAATCTGCTGTTGCATAGTTTGCTTATAAGCTCAAGCATTGTGCATTGAATAATAACAATAAAAGTATCATGCACTTTTTTTGCCTTGCAATGATTCAAAAACTAACTCATTCAACAGTGCATAAAAGATATTTGCAATGCAATTTGCGGTTGCATCGGTCCGTCCAGGCCATGATCTGAACGTCCATTGACAGCCAGAATTAGTCGATTAATGACACTGAGAAATTATGTCCAATCAGGCCATAATCTAAACGTCCACTGACAGCCAGAACTAGTTGAGAAAAGACGTTCATTCTGACTATAATCTAAACGTCCGTTGACATCCAGAACTAGTCAGTAAAGGACGTGAATTAGGATGTCCAATCTGGCCACAAACTATACGTCCACTGACAGCCAGAACTAGTTGAGAAAAGACGTTCATTCTGACTATAATCTAAACGTCCGTTGACATCCAGAACTAGTCAGTAAAGGACGTGAATAAAGATGTCCAATCTGGCCACAAACTATACGTCCACTGACAGCCAGAACTAGTTGAGAAAAGACGTTCATTCTGACTATAATCTAAACGTCCGTTGACATCCAGAACTAGTCAGTAAAGGACGTGAATTAAGATGTCCAATCTGGCCACAAACTATACGTCCACTGACAGCCAGAACTAGTTGAGAAAAGACGTTCTTTCTGACTATAATCTAAACGTCTGTTGACATCCAGAACTAGTCAGTAAAGGACGTGAATTAAGATGTCCAATCTGGCCACAAATTATACGTCCACTGACAGCCAGAACTAGTTGAGAAAAGACGTTCATTCTGACTATAATCTAAACGTCCGTTGATATCCAGAACTAGTCAGTAAAGGACGTGAATAAAGATGTCCAATCTGGCCACAAACTATACGTCCACTGACAGCCAGAACTAGTTGAGAAAAGACGTTCATTCTGACTATAATCTAAACGTCTGTTGACATCCAGAACTAGTCAGTAAAGGACGTGAATTAAGATGTCCAATCTGGCCACAAACTATACGTCCACTGACAGCCAGAACTAGTTGAGAAAAGACGTTCATACTGACTATAATCTAAACGTCCGTTGACATCCAGAACTAGTCAGTAAAGGACGTGAATTAAGATGTCCAATCTGGCCACAAACTATACGTCCACTGACAGCCAGAACTAGTTGAGAAAAGACGTTCATTCTGACTATAATCTAAACGTTCGTTGACATCCAGAACTAGTCAGTAAAGGACGTGAATAAAGATGTCCAATCTGGCCACAAACTATACGTCCAATGACAGCCAGAACTAGTTGAGAAAAGACGTTCATTCTGACTATAATCTAAACGTTCGTTGACATCCAGAGATAGTCGATGAATGACGTGAATAAATATGTCCAATCTGGCCACAAACTATACGTCCGTTGACATCCAGATTTAGTCAATAAATTACAGAAAATATGTTAAGGCCACAATCGAAACGTCCACAAATAATAATAAAAAAGACGTCCACGATGGCTATAACCAGAAAATGACAGTAAAATCTTTATTTATATATATATATATATATATATATATATATATATATATATATATATATATATATATATATATAGGCCTATTGTAGTGGTGAATGCTGCAATATTTTAGGCTGGCTGAAGGCATGGCTAAAGGCTTTAATTTTTTTATTTTTTTATTATTATTATTAAATGCTTGTAGAAGAAAACTACAACAAAACACGAAAATATTGAATTTTAAACCCCCTAGTTTGGAAAAAAAATTAATAAAAAAAAATAACATTAGGGATCAGATTCCAGATATAGGAGGGCTTAAAGTTCTTTATCCAATTTATTTTGAAGGTGTTGTTTAAAGTGGTAAAATCAAGAAAGTTTAAACCCCCCTTCTCAATGTTACATATCTTCTGACAAAATGGCTAAAGACAACATTTATGTTTCTGCGTCACATCCAGCAGACCCCTCTGTGAACCCCCCTCCGAGCCCCGCCGTAGCTCGACGTGCACACCTCCACAAATGTGTAACCTAACCTCAAGGACTTGGTCAACTCGATAGTCGGTGTTAAGCAGCCTACTGTGGGGAGTAGCAGTCACTTTGCAAATAAACTCAGACATATTTTGGTTACAATAACGTTCGTTTGTAGCAGTGACATTTTGAAATTAGCACTTTGCCAGCAAGCAGTTTTTTGGGGGGCAGTTTTTAAAGTTTGCTTGCTAACATAAACTGGCTGGCAGACACCTTGCAAATAACCTCAGAGTTATCCCCCTATGTGCTAGCTAAGAGTGTTCTTCTATGCATATTGGCTATATAAACTGTTTTTGTATCCCTTTCAGTATCACGATTGTGTATTGCATTCAACCTTCTCTACATAATTACATTATTTTGGTCACCTTGCTCTTTTAAACTTTCACGCATTTCTGTCAGCATGGGGAAAGCAGTGGAAGGATGACTTTACTGATTTTTTTATGATCTCTGAGAGGTATAGTAGAGGATCAGGCAGGTTGGCACAAATAGACAGATCAAGATGACAAGTCCCTCAAACTCAAGGAATAAACCAAATAACTGTAAATAAATAGATTTGGGCTATGTGAAACTGATAACATGTAAATTATAGCCACATGATTTTTGGGAACTGGGAATAGGGGACAAAGGCAGACGGTGACACGTCTTCCAGTCCATATGGACTATATTTATTCTAAAGTTTTATATAAAATTACATTTATATTCTAGAAAAAGTGATTCATTTATTGTCTTTTTTTATACGTCTTTGTTTGAGGGTGATGGGTAACTATTTCCAATTATATATTGAGCCTTAAGTGCTCTTTGAAGGCCTGTGCCCGGTTCCAAAAGAGCATCTGTTCAAAGCTGGCCACCTTGACCCCTTCAGCAACATGGGACCAAGCCCAAATATGTGTGAAATATGTTTAAATTGATAAATTTAATGTTAAATTTCACCCATAACAATTATAGGCTACTCCTCCAAATGTCAGCTGTAAATTTGTCCCTTTATTAGGTGTTCAAGCACGAAGTGCTGAAAACCTATTGTAATTGTACTGATTTTTATTATTATTATTATTATTATTATTCTCCTGTAAAACGCATCGTGCAGCCCAAACCGTAAGACCTAGAGACTTGAAACTTTGCCAGATGGTAGTACAAAAATCGAGGAGAGGTTATCAAATTATGAACCCGATTGACCCATAGGTGGCGCTATAGCGACCAATTGCGCGAAACTGGTCATAACTCCTAGACCGTATGGCCTAGACTCAAGTGTCTTATATCATTGGAAAGCTGGACACTTGGAGAACAAAACGTATATCTCCGATTTAATTTCCGCCATGATAGTATTTCCGCCATTTTGAATTTTGTCAAAAACCTACTTTTGCTAACTAGTCCCTGGTTTTTTGCCCGATCGGAACCAAACCAGTGCAGAAATGTTCTCTGGAATCTTAAGATCAATAATGATCAAAAAAAAGTTGAAATTTCGATTCACGGTCGCTAAGGGGCGCAAAATTAACGTTGTGGGAGGAGCCTATTTTACTAAAATGCCTATAACTCGAGAAGTAAATGAGATAGCTTCACCAAACTTGGTAAACATGTGTAGGAGGTCAATTTGAGGTCACGATAAAAAAATCGCGTCGATTGGCCACATGGTGGCGCTATAATACAGAAAAAAACATATAAACACCTGACCGTTTGTCCGATTGACTTGAAATTTGGTATGCAGTGTCTTGGCCCAAGGCCCCATGTATGTGTAAAAGGATATTGGTGTATCTCAAAAAACATGGCCACCATTGACCAATGTAGTTGAATCACCTATTAGACAAGGTTAACGGAGGCCAATCAGAATGAAACTCAGTGGGCATGTTCAACTCATGGCCCTAGAGGTCTGTAAGAGTTTTGAAAGAAATCGGACACTAGTTGGCGCTAACGAGTTTTAAGGCTCTGTAATCACGTGGTGTCACAAATATCGTCACAATATGTATATCATTTGATAGATCTCCTCATGCTGAACATATTTGCCTCAAGAACCACTGCTGTCAATCAAACCGTTTATTAAATATTCACGAATATGTTAAAAACCTACTTTTGCGAACTAGTCCCTGGTTTTTCGCCCAATCAGAACCAAACCAGTCTAGGACAATTCTCTGGACTCTCTAGATCAATAATTATCGAAAAAAAGTTGAATTTTTGCATTTGGTTGGCTATAAGTGGGTCATTTAGAAAATGGGTGTGTCAGAAAGCACTCAAAAGCCTATAAATCCTAAAAGAAAACTCAGAACTTCACAAAAATTGCCGAGCATAAGTGTCCTAACATGGTGAGGAAGCATGCAAAGTTTCATGGAGATCGGACGAAATTTGCCTCTATAACAGTTAAAAAAGATGAAAATGATATGAACAACAGCATATTAAACCAATAAGTGGTCTTCTACTGCCCCCTGCTGTCATTTCATCATACTACTCCCTAATATTGTTATATATTTCATATTTAGACTTTATAAAATCAGTATTTTACCATTTACAATCACATTTTATCAAAATTCATCTATTGTTGTATTACTATTGTGTCACACTGAGAAATGGGAATCCTGAAAGCGAAACTATAACGGTGGCCACGCCCCCCCAGTACAAATTCACTCATATCTCGAAAACGGAAAGTCGTTGCGCGCTCAAATTTTGATGGTAAGGTCCTCTTCAGGCTCTTAATCGAAATCTATTTCGCGGAGCTCGGGAACGCCCCCCCCGCGAATGTCAAATTCGCGAGACCTCCGACCTTTGATCGACTGTAACTCCCGAACCAGACCACCCCGATTCTTGTACAATAGCTTGTTGGAAAGGGCTCGTCCTCATCTAGATCCGATTCAATTTTGGTGCGATTTGGCCTGGGGATTCCCGAGATATAAGCCAAAAAAGGATTGCATTTGAACGGGAATTACTCCCGGCCCCAATCGCCCACCAACACCAGGATGGTCTCATTACACAGGGCACCTTGAGCACTATCTAAGCTCCGAGTTTCATATTTTTTCGCCTTCTCGTTCCCGAAATATAAGTGAAAAACCAAATTTCCATTCATTCATTCATTCACTTCAACTATAAGATGGAGGCTGTACCACTGTTGTCCACTAGAGAGAGCAGCAGGATTATATTTGTAATCTTCATATCAGCTTTCAGCATTTGCTAACAAACAAATGCTTAAAGCTATATATTTGTTATTTTGATGGACGTGTAATGTGTGTAAGCATGCATAATGGAGTTAACATGGAAAAACTGGTTTTCTTTAGTGCAAAATACTGGTAAACATCAAGACTTGTAAAATGAAAGTGAGACAATAAGTGGTCTTCTACTGCCCTCTGCTGGACATTCGACTTATTAATAGTCTTTTCACATGTGCTTTTGCATTCATATATTTAGACACTAATATATCCCTTATATATTAGATCCCTTATATAACAATTACTATTATAACACAATCATATTTTGTCAGTTGATCACTTCATTTGTTCTGATGCTTCACATAATTGCTAGCAACGTGGTAAATCATAGTTATTAAAGCTAGAAACATGGTAAATCATAGTAAATAGGGTAAATCATGCTAGAATCCTGGTAAATCATTCTAGAATGTGGTATATCATGGTAAATCAAGGTAAACTAAGATAAATCATGGTAAACTATGGTAAATCATACTGGAACATGGTAAATCATGAAAAATCACACTAAAATGTGGTATATCATGGTAAATCATGCTAAAACATGGTCTATTCCATCTATGATGTCAGTGGTTAAATGCTTGCTACATAAAACTTAATGTCTTTTGATGCTTAACTGCCTTGACTGCCTTGACTGCCTTAAAAGCTTGAACACCGCTAAATGCTGCTAGCAGCTTTAATTTTATATTGTTTTGTTGTTATTTTTCATATATTACGTGTATGCTGCTTAGTAAAATTATATTTCAAAAAAAGTGATAAGCGTAGATGTTTTTCGGATAATATGTATATTTTTCGTTTTTTTATTTATTATTAAGAGTGGTGGAAAACGCGGTTATTGGGTACTATTTCCTGTTCCAAGTAGATCGTGGTATCCCTCCCCTGTGAAAAACAGTTCTACCTTTATACTGATAATAAATAATAGGGATCATTTTGATTTTTTTTTTTTTTTTACTTTTATAACATGGTACTGCGATTTTTGAATATTGAACATGCTCGGAATACAAGTTTCTCCAGTTCTGTGGCGGAGGGATATGTGACTGCAGTCCGCGCGCGCACGCGCAGCATGCTCCGCAGTCCGCACCAAGGAAGGCTGTCTTCGTCTCGTGTCGCTGTCTCGTGTTGCACTTGACGTCCCCATCAAGGACTTTGTAAGTATGTTATAATATTGGTAATACCGGTACTTAAGAAAAGCTGGTACCGTAATAGTGTTGTCAAAAGACCCGGTACTTCGGTACCATTTCGGTACTAAAAAAATTTAATGGTTACGGTACCAGCTTTTCTTAAGTACCGGTGGTACTGAAGTATCGGATTAATCCGGTTCTTGACGCGCTGTCTGAACGGTGCACAGTTGCGTCCTCTTCATAAACACACTGAGACATGGCGACCGGCGGCGATGCTAAGGCGGTGGCTCTGAATCCACTTGTTGACCAGAAAGGAGGAAAGAGCCTGTTCACATAGCGCGTTTTTTGCGCGTGCAAATTCGTTTTCCAGGCGCGCTTCTGTTCATGGTTGCCTAGCAACGGCAGACGCAACGGGAAAGCACGCGCATGTGGAAAGGAGAAAGCGGTGCAAACTGCGCTGTCCATGATGACGAGGAAGTATCATCAAATAATTTCTAGCCCTTGCATTAGCTTTACTACTAGATATATTCATTGAGATGAGAAATAAAAAGCCGCCCTGTACAGCTATGATCCGCTGTTCGGCCGAGCTTTCCATGTTGTTACGGAAAGGCCGCTGGTTTTTGTCACATGACCTGTTGAGATGCTTCTATTATTAGCCGCGCGCCTACATTTGAAATAACGAATTTGCACGCGCATAAAACGCGATATATGAACGGCCCCTAAAGTGGTATAGTGTGCGGTTGTATCTTGTTTAAAATCCATTTTAAAATTAAATATGAACGCAGTTTTGGATTAAATAAAAGGACAGTCAAATAAAACACGTTTTACCTCCTGTTTAGTTGGTAACACTACAATAAGATAGGCTACCATTCATTAACATTAATGCCTTATCTAACATCAACACATTGAGTGAACAATATATTTTTACAACATTAATGTATGTTTGTGAATGTTATTTAATACAAATACTTGATTGTTCATGAACAGATAAAACTTTTGATTTTAAAAATGTATTTTTAAATTACCCCAAGGAGAATAATTGCTTCAGTGTATAACTAGTGTTTATTGTTAGGTAATTTTATCTAATGTTATCTAACAAATGGTTATACACTTTAATATATGCAAATTTAATCTAAATTAAGCTTTGGTACCGAAATTGGTACCGAGAACCGTGGATTTTCACGGGTATTGGTACCGAATACTGAAATTATGGTACCGTGACAACACTACTAGTATCTAAAAATAAGTACTAGTACCTAATGAATAATAACATAACGGAATAGTTGATATCTGACTGACCCCTGGAAGTTAATGGCAACATTTTTTATTTGTTACTAGTAACAAAAGAATAGTTACTAGTCATTATCAAAATAAGTACTAGTATCTAATAATAAGTACTGGTATCTAATGAATACGTACTAGTATCTAATAATAAGTACTGGTATCTAATGAATAAGTACTAATATCTAGTGAATAAGTACTAGTATCTAATAACAAGTACTAGTATCTAATGAATAAGTACTAATATCTAGTGAATAAGTACTAGTATATACTAACAAGTACTACTATCTAATGAATAAGTACTAGTCTAATGAATAAGTACTAGTGTCTTTTTAATAGCTACTAGTACGTAATAAATTAGAACTAGTATCTAATGACTAGCATCTAATAATAAGTACTAGTATCTAATGGCGCTTTTCCACTGCATGGTACGGTTCGGTACGGCACGGCACGCTTTAGCGCTTTTCCACTGCATGGTACGGTACGGCTCGGTTCGGTACGGCTCACTTATGGCTCATTTCCACTGCATGGTACGGTACGGCTCGCTTCGGCTCGCTTTAAATGGTACCACCTCTGTTGAGGTTCCAAGCGTACCGTACCGATACTATAATGTGACGTGAAAACACTGGAGATCACTGATTGGTCAGACAGAATCGTCACTTCAGCAACATTGTATTTGCGACACGAGACACTAAACCCGCTAGATTTAAATAGCCAGACAACAGCCAACGCGGTAGCACCTGTTTTTAGAGTATTTACTTGACAAAAAAAGTAAAAAAAAATCAAACAAGAAATGGCTGAATCGTGTTCAGTGGACGAGGTGCAGACGTTCCTCTAAGGTTGCCGAGGAGCGGAAGTAGCACAGCTACAGGACCTACAACTATTAACAATCAGTCCCACCCACTTTGAAGCGGTACTAACTGCAGTGGAAAAGCAACCGAGCTAAAGTGAACCGAACCGTACCGAGTCGAACCACGCAGTGGAAAAGCGAAGCGAGCCGAACCGTTCCGCGCCGAGTCGAACCGTACCGAGCTGAACCGAGCCGTACCATGCAGTGGAAAAGCACCATAATGAATAAGTTAACGGATCAAACAGCGCTGACGTGGAAACCAGGAAGAAACATTGTAGGCCTACTGTCAAGTATAGTTACGTCGGTTTTATTTTGACATTATGAATAAAATTGCTGCCCTCAAATGTTAATCTAAAATATAATCTTTGTTTATAACTACTACAATATTACATTTCATTTTTTATAAGTAGCTTGTTTTATATGTCAAGTATAGCTCCATCATTGCTAAAAGTAAAAAATTATCATACTTCATGATGTTAGTTTTAATAAAATAAAAAATGTCGAAAATGTACCGAACCGTGACACCAGTGTATCGTATCATACAGAACCGTGAATATATTAGGGGTGTAACTTTCACAAAATTCACGGTTCGGTTCAATACAATACACTTGTACATGGCACAATGTTTCTTCCTGGTTTTCTACGTCATCGCTGTTTGATCCGTTAATAACGGAGAAATGTGAATGTTTCTCACTAGATCTTGCAGCGATGTTATTACTTAAGTAGTGAATTCAAATGCTTTCTTTACTGGATCTCTTAGCGCTGTCTAGTAACAGTGTCGCTTGATCAAGATCGGCTCGTGCTGCATTGGTCCAAACTGATAAACGGTCCGTGAAGCACAAAATAATGAGTAGAGCAGTTTAGTTCCACTTACATTAAGTTTGCCATTTGATGTTGGTCAATGTTGTGGTCACGCCAGCATCTCTCACATTATGAGCGGGCTTGCCACGCGCCTGTCACAGTGTCTGGTTTGTGTACCACTAGAGGTCCTCTTTCCCCCACGGTGTCCTACACTTATTATTACTTCATTTCCCATCATCCTTGTCTGTCTCATCATTGATTATCGCACGCAGCTGTTTCCCCTCACCTTGTTTGTGTCTGTGTATTTATACCCTGCCTGTCCAGTCATTGTCACAGAGTCCTTGTTATTCATCACACCACTTTTGAGGTCTGTTTCTGCTCTGTTTTTGCCTGTTTATTGTTTTGTGTTTCAGATTGCTTATTTGGATTTTGACCCCTGCCTGGACTGTTATGAGTTACGGATTTCCCCAATAAATACTGCATCTGGATCTAACTGTTTCATCTGTGTGTGGATCGTGACAGAAGGACTCCGTCACAAACAAGATCCAGCGGTATGTGTTTTAATGTCTCTTCCCCAGCCACCGAGCGGGAGGGAAGACAATTTTATGAGGGGACCCGGTTGGTCAGATTTCGCAGGACCAGTGGAGGCCGCAGTGGAGGAGGTGGTCGAGAGGAATCCCAACACCATTCTCCACTCTGGCCCCTCTTCGACCCTGGGCTGGTGATGTCCAGCCCAGAGCTCCATCCGCCGCTGATTCCGCCCAGCCAAGAGCTCTGTTCGCCACGGTTTCCATCCAGCCCAGAGCCTGCACATCGCCATCCGAAACGGCGGAGGAGAAGGAAGACCTCTAGTCTCCCCAAAGACCCAGAGGTCGCCCTCTAGCAGCCCGCTGTCGCCCTGGAGGCCGTCCCTGTGCAGCCCGCTGTCGACCCGGAGGTCGTCCCCGTGCAGCCCGCTGTCGACCCGGAGGTCGTCCCCGTGCAGCCCGCTGTCATCCCGGAGGTTGTCCCCATGCAGCCCACTGTCATCCCTGAGATAGTCTCGGAGCTGCCCACCATCAGTCCTGCCACGGCCAAGAGGGCTGTCTTCCTCTTTTATGCAGTGGCGGTACTGCATGCATGGAGGAGGCACAGCACGTCTGCTGATGCAGAGACTGTTCCTGTGCCGGAGGCTGTTCCCGTCAGTCCTGCCACGGTCAAGAGGGCCATCTTCACTTTTTATACGGTTGCTGTCCTGCGTGCCTGGGCTGCACACAACACCAAGATGGCAACCTCCAGTCCGGTTGGAACCCCGGACACTCTCATTCAGCCGGTGTCTGTTCCTGAGCCGGTGTACGTATCTGTTCCTGTGCCGGTGTCCGTATCTGTTCCTGAGCCGGTGTCCGTATCTGTTCCTGTTATGAGTTACGGATTTCCTCAATAAATACTGCATCTGGATCTGACTGTTTCGTCTGTGTGTGGATCGTGACAGCGCCTACATTTGAAATAACAAGTTTTGTTCAGCAGGAAAAATGGTCCAACAAACCGTTTGGTTTGTAATGCGTACCGAACACCGAACGGTTTAATACGAATACGTGTATCGTTACACCCCTAATATATATATATATATATGTGTGTATGTGTGTGATGCTTAATTTTACTTGATTTGTGATTTAATACTGTAATTATTTACTGTTTTAACAACATTTTCTAGCACTTTTATTAATAACTTTACTGTTCTGACTTTTTTAAGTTTTATTATTGGGTTAATTTATACTTTACTGTTCTGGTTTTAAGTTTTATTGTGTTAATTTTTACTTTACTATTCTGGGTTTAAGTTTTGGTAAAATTAGTAATAAAAATATATTTTGTGATTTAAATAGTTGATTTCTTGGAGTGATCCGTTTGGTTTACAGTAAAATGGTAAGCAGTTTATTACAATTATATTGATAAGATATAAAAATGCAAGACTAGTATAAACTACACAGTTTTTCAACTGAATATACATTATTATAAATATTCATTAAAATCTATTTAGATCTATCTTTGTGTCTGCAATATTATGACACGACGATCATTAACAATGAGTAACTGGGTTTTTCTCAGTGAGAACTAACTCACTGCCACTGTTTTGAAGTACCTACAATTTTTTTTTAAAGTGCAAATATGCACAGATGTGATTTCCATGTCAGTATGGGTCTTTAACAGTCTTTTTGACATTTCTACTACAGAAAACATAATACAACTTTTATTCTGGCTGCCTTTAGATGTCTTAACAATTACGTCTTTAGCACGTCCTTAATTTACGTCTATATAATGTCCAGAAAAGACGTATAAAAAACTTAATTCTGGCTCCTGTGAGGACGTCTTCTGGATGTCTAACAATTACGTCCGTAGCACGTCTTTACTTTACGTCTATACAATGTCCAGAAAAGACGTATAAAAAACTTTCATTCTGGCTCCTGTGAGGACGTCTTCTGGATGTCTAACAATTACGTCTGTTGCACGTCTTTACTTTACGTCTATACAATGTCCAGAAAAGACGTATAAAAAACTTTCATTCTGGCTCCTGTGAGGACGTCTTCTGGATGTCTAACAATTACGTCCGTAGCACGTCTTTAATTTACGTCTATATAATGTCCAGAAAAGACGTATAAAAAACTTTCATTCTGGCTCCTGTGAGGACGTCTTCTGGATGTCTAACAATTACGTCCATAGCACGTCTTTAATTTACGTCTATATAATGTCCAGAAAAGACGTATAAAAAACTTTCATTCTGGCTCCTGTGAGGACGTCTTCTGGATGTCTAACAATTACGTCTGTAGCACGTCTTTAATTTACGTCTGTAGCACGTCTTTACTTTACGTCTATACAATGTCCAGAAAAGACGTATAAAAAACTTTCATTCTGGCTCCTGTGAGGACGTCTTCTGGATGTCTAACAATTACGTCTTTTAGACGTGTTTTAGACTACTTTTTGCTCGCTGGGTAAGCTCAAGCGTTGTGCATTGAAGAATAACAATAAAAGTGTCATGCACTTTGTTGCCTTGAAATGCATTCAAGAACTAACTCATTCATCAGTGCATTAAAGATATTTGCAATGCAATCTGCTGTTGCATCGTTTGCTTATAAGGTCAAGCGTTGTGCATTGAAGAATAACAGTAAAAGTATCATGCACTTTTTTTGCCTTGCAATGCATTCAATAACTAACTCATTCAACAGTGCATTGAAGATATTTGCAATGCAATCTGCTGTTGCATCGCTTGCTTATACGCTCAAGCGCTGTGCATTGAAGAATATCAATAAAAGTATCATGCACTTTGTTGCCTTTCAATGCATTCAAGAACTAACTCATTCAACAGTGCATTAAAGATATTTGCAATGCAATCTGCTGTTGAATCGTTTTGCACATACGATTAAGCGCTGTGCATTGAAGAATAACAATAAAAGTATCATGCACTTTGTTGCCTTTCAATGCATTCAAGAACTAACTCATTCAACAGTGCATTAAAGATATTTGCAATGCAATCCACTGTTGCATCGCTTGCTTTTACACTCAAGCGCTGTGCATTGAAGAATATCAATAAAAGTATCATGCACTTTGTTGTTTTGCAATGCATTCAAGAACTAACTCATTCAAAAGTGCATTAAAGATATTTGCAATGCAATCTCCTGTTCCATCGTTTGCATATAAGCTCAAGCGGTGTGCATTGAAGAATAACAATAAAAGTATCATGCACTTTGTTGCCTATGCATTCAAGAACTAACTCATTCAACAGTGCATTAAAGATATTTGCAATGCAATCTGCTGTTGCATAGTTTGCTTATAAGCTCAAGCATTGTGCATTGAAGAATAACAATAAAAGTATCATGCACTTTTTTTGCCTTGCAATGCATTCAAAACTAACTCATTCAACAGTGCATTAAAGATATTTGCAATGCAATCTGCTGTTGCATCGTTTGCTCATAAGCTCAAGCGTTGTGCATTGAAGAATAACAATAAAAGTATCATGCACTTTGTTGCCTATGCATTCAAAAATTAACTCATTCAACAGTGCATTAAAGATATTATCAATGCAATCTGCTGTTGCATCGCTTGCTTATACGCTCAAGCGCTGTGCATTGAAGAATATCAATAAAAGTATCATGCACTTTGTTGCCTTGCAATGCATTCAAGAACTAACTCATTCAACAGTGCATTATAGATATTTGCAAAGCAATCTGCTGTTGTATCGCTTTTTACACATACGATTAAGCGCTGTGCATTGAAGAATAACAATAAAAGTATCATGCACTTTGTTGCCTTGAAATGCATTCAAGAACTAACTCATTCAACAGTGCATTAAATATATTTGCAATGCAATCTGCTGTTGCATCGCTTGCTTATACGCTCAAGCGTTGTGCATTGAAGAATCACAATAAAATTATCATGCACTTTGTTGCCTTGCAATGCATTCAAAAACTAACTCATTCAACAGTGCATTAAAGATATTTGCAATGCAATCTGCTGTTGCATCGTTTGCTTATAAGCTCAAGCATTGTGCATTGAATAATAACAATAAAAGTATCATGCACTTTTTTTGCCTTGCAATGATTCAAGAACTAACTCATTCAAAAGTGCATAAAAGATATTTGCAATGCAATTTGCGGTTGCATCGTTTGCTTATAAGCTCAAGCGTTGTGCATTGAAGAATAACAATAAAAGTGTCATGCACTTTGTTGCCTTGAAATGCATTCAAGAACTAACTCATTCAACAGTGCATTAAAGATATTTGCAATGCAATCTGCTGTTGCATCGTTTGCTTATAAGGTCAAGCGTTGTGCATTGAAGAATAACAGTAAAAGTATCATGCACTTTTTTTGCCTTGCAATGCATTCAAGAACTAACTCATTCAACAGTGCATAAAAGATATTTGCAATGCAATCTGCGGTTGTATCGTTTGCTTATACGCTCAAGCGTTGTGCATTGAAGAATAACAATAAAAGTATCATGCACTTTGTTGCCTTGAAATGCATTCAAGAACTAACTCATTCAACAGTGCATTGAAGATATTTGCAATGCAATCTGCTGTTGCATCGCTTTTTACACATACGATTAAGGGCTGTGCATTGAAGAATAACAATAAAAGTATCATGCACTTTGTTGCCTTGAAATGCATTCAAGAACTAACTCATTCAACAGTGCATTAAAGATATTTGCAATGCAATCTGCTGTTGCATCGCTTAATTATACGCTCAAGCGTTGTGCATTGAAGAATCACAATAAAATTATCATGCACTTTGTTGCCTTGCAATGCATTCAAAAACTAACTCATTCAACAGTGCATTAAAGATATTTGCAATGCAATCTACTGTTGCATCACTTGCTTTTACGCTCAAGCGTTGTGCTTTGAAGAATAACAACAAAAGTATCATGTACTTTGTTGCCTTGCAATGCATTCAATAACTAACTCATTCAACAGTGCATTGAAGATATTTGCAATGCAATCTGCTGTTGCATCGCTTGCTTATACGCTCAAGCGCTGTGCATTGAAGAATATCAATAAAAGTATCTTGCACTTTGTTGCCTATGCATTCAAGAACTAACTCATTCAACAGTGCATTAAAGATATTTGCAATGCAATCTGCTGTTGCATAGTTTGCTTATAAGCTCAAGCATTGTGCATTGAAGAATAACAATAAAAGTATCATGCACTTTTTTTGCCTTGCAATGCATTCAAGAACTAACTCATTCAACAGTGCATTGAAGATATTTGCAATGCAATCTGCTGTTGCATCGTTTGCTTATAAGCTCAAGCGTTGTGCATTGAAGAATATCAATAAAAGTATCATGCACTTTGTTTCTTTGCAATGCATTCAAGTACTAACTCATTCAACAGTGCATTAAAGATATTTGCAATGCAATCTGCTGTTGCATCGCTTTACACATACGATTAAGCGCTGTGCATTGAAGAATAACAATTAAAGTATCGTGCACTTTGTTGCCTTGAAATGCATTCAAGAACTAACTCATTCAACAGTGCATTAAAGATATTTGCAATGCAATCTGCTTGTTGCATCGCTTACGCTCAAGCGTTGTGCATTGAAGAATCACAATAAAATTATCATGCACTTTGTTGCCTTGCAATGCATTCAAAAACTAACTCATTCAACAGTGCATTAAATATATTTACAATGCAATCTGCTGTTGCATTGTTTGCTTATACGCTCAAGCGTTGTGCATTGAAGAATAACAATAAAAGTATCATGCACTTTGTTGCCTTGCAATGCATTCAAAAACTAACTAATTCAACAGTGCATTAAACATATTTGCAATGCAATCTGCTGTTTCATCGTTTGCTTATAAGCTCAAGCGTTGTGCATTGAAGAATAACAATAAAAGTATCATGCACTTTGTTGCCTTTCAATGCATTCAAGAACTAACTCATTCAACAGTGCATTAAAGATTTTTGGAATGCAATCTACTGTTGCATCGCTTGCTTTTACGCTAAAGCGTTTTGCATTGAAGAATAACAATAAAAGTATCATGCACTTTTGTTGCCTTGCAATACATTCAATAACTATCTCATTCAACAGTGCATTGAAGATAATTGCAATGCAATCTACTGTTGCATCGCTTGCTTTTACGCTCAAGCGTTGTGCTTTGAAGAATAACAATAAAAGTATCATGCACTTTGTTGCCTTGCAAGGCATTTAAAATCGAACTCAATCCGAAGTCCTTTAAAGATATTTGTAATGCAATCTGCTGTTGCATAGCTTGCACATACGATTAAGCGCTGTGTATTAAAGAATAACAATAAAAGTAACATGCACTTTGTTGAATTGCAATGCATTCAAGAACTAACTTATGCTAAAGTGTATATAAGTAACCTATTCAGTTGTTTTTTGAAGGGAAATTATTTGATCAGCTGTTGCAATGCATAAGAAAACCTTATTCCAATGTGCAAATAAACTATCATATGTGCTCATTGTACATGAAGAATAACATAAGGAATATGCACTTTGGTTGCATTGCAAGGTATTCAAGAACTAACTCAATCCAAAGTGCGTGAAAGATATTTGCAAGGTATTCTGCTGTTTCATTGCATTGCTCACGTTCAAGCGTTGTGCATTAAATAAAAACAAATGAGGAATATAAACAAGAACTAGCTCATTCTGATATAACTAACTCATTCAGTTGTTTACTGAAGAGAAATCATTTTATCAGCTGTTGCAATGCAAAAGTTGTATTGCATCTATATAACAGTAGATGTTATATTAGCCATATAGATCAGGCCATTGAACTTATTTCTGGTCAAAGGGTCCTAATTGGTTTTAAAATATATAAACTTAGAGACTCCTGATGTTAAATCAGCCATTCAGAATTCCCTATTTGACCTACTGAACATATTTTTGGCCAAAGAGTCCTCATCTTGATTTTTCTATACATACTCATTGACTCATTCTGATGCTTCATAAGTCCAATAGATATACATATCAGGCCATTGAACTTATTTCTGGTCAAAGGGTCCTAATTGGTTTTAAACTATATACACTTAGAGAATCCTGATGTTGAATCAGCCATTCAGAATTCCATATTTGACCTACTGAACATATTTTTGGCCAAAGAGTCCTCATCTTGATTTTTCTATACATACTCATTGACTCATTCTGATGCTTCATAAGCCATATATGGCCATATCTGACCTATTGAACTTATTTCCGGTTAAAGGGTCCTAAAAAAAAAAAAAAAAAAAAAGACTACTTTTGATGAAAAATCTGCCATACAGAGTCTTTGAACTCTGTATACAGAGGTCACTTTTTGACTTAATGGACATATTCCTGGCCAAAGAGTTACCTGAACAATAACTTGCTATTCATAAAGATTGACTTGTTGTGATGTTATATTAGCCATACAGAAGTCCATATTTGACCCAAGGAAAATATTTCTGGCCAAAAAATCCTCAATCTTGAACTTTCCATACATACTCATAGACAACTTCTGATGCTTCATTAGCCATATAAAAGTCCATTTAGAAGTCCATATCTTGACGGATTGAACTTATTTCTGGTCAAATGGTCCTAATTGGTTTTAAACTATATAAACTTAGAGACTCCTGATGTTAAATCAGCCATTTAGAATTCCATATTTGACCTACTGAACATATTTTTGGCCAAAGAGTCCTCATCTTGATTTTTCTATACATACTCATTGACTCATTCTGATGCTCCATAAGCCATATATGGCCATATCTGACCTATTGAACTTATTTCCGGTTAAAGGGTCCTAAAAAAAAAAAAAAAAAAAAAAAAATAGACTACTTTTGATAAAAAATCTGCCATACAGAGTCTTTGAATTCTGTATACAGAGGTCACTTTTTGACTTAATGGTCATATTCCTGGCCAAAGAGTACCTGAACATTAACTTGCTATTCGTAAAGATTGACTTGTTGTGATGTTATATTAGCCATACAGAAGTCCATATTTGACCCAAGGAAAATATTTCTGGCCAAAAAATCCTCAATCTTGAACTTTCCATACATACTCATAGACAACTTCTGATGCTTCATTAGCCATATTGAAGTCCATTTAGAAATCCATATCTTGACGGATTGAACTTATTTCTGGTCAAAGGGTCCTTAATTGGTTTTTGAATTATATAAACTTAGAGACTCCTTTTGATGTTAAATCAGCCATTTAGAATTCCATATTTGACCTACTGAACATATTTTTGGCGAAAGAGTCCTCATCTTGATTTTTCTATACATACTCATTGACTCATTCTGATGCTCCATAAGCCATATATGGCCATATCTGACCTATTGAACTTATTTCCGGTTAAATGGTCCTAAAAAAAAAAAAAAAAAAAAAATATAGACTACTTTTGATGAAAAATCTGCCATACAGAGTCTTTGAACTCTGTATACAGAGGTCACTTTTTGACTTAATGGACATATTCCTGGCCAAAGAGTTACCTGAACATTAACTTGCTATTCATAAAGATTGACTTGTTGTGATGTTATATTAGCCATACAGAAGTCCATATTTGACCCAAGGAAAATATCTCTGGCCAAAAAATCCTCAATCTTGAACTTTCCATACATACTCATAGACAACTTCTGATGCTTCATTAGCCATATTTAAGTCCATTTAGAAGTCCATATCTTGACGGATTGAACTTATTTCTGGTCAAAGGGTCCTTAATTGGTTTTAAACTATATAAACTTAGAGACTCCTGATGTTAAATCAGCCATTCAGAATTCCAAATTTGACCTACTGAACATATTTTTGGCCAAAGAGTCCTCATCTTGATTTTTCTATACATACTCATTGACTCATTCTGATGCTTCATAAGCCATATATGGCCATATCTGACCTATTGAACTTATTTCCGGTTAAAGGGTCCTAAAAAAAAACAAAAACACATAGACTACTTTTGATGAAAAATCTGCCATACAGAGTCTTTGAACTCTGTATGCAGAGGTCACTTTTTGACTTAATGGACATATTCCTGGCCAAAGAGTTACCTGAACATTAACTTGCTATTCGTAAAGATGGACTTGTTGTGATGTTATATTAGCCATACAGAAGTCCATATTTGACCCAAGGAAAATATTTCTGGCCAAAAAATCCTCAATCTTGAACTTTCCATACATACTCATAGACAACTTCTGATGCTTCATTAGTCAAGTCAAGTCAAGTCATCTTTATTTATATAGCGCTTTTTACAATACAGATTGTATCAAAGCAGCTTCACAGTGATAACATGAAAATAATACAAAAAATAATTTCATCATAGTCCACCTTTAAGGCAGATCTATAATATTGTTGAATATTAAATGTCCCCAACTAAGCAAGCCAGAAGGTAAGGCAACAGCGGCAAGGAACCAAAACTCCATCAGTTGACAGAAGGGAGAAAAAAATATTTTCCATATTTAAGTCCATTTAGAAGTCCATATCAGGCCATTGAACTTATTTCTAGTCAAAGGGTCCTAATTGGTTTTAAACTATATAAACTTAGAGACTCCTGATGTTAAATCAGCCATTCAGAATTCCATATTTGACCTACTGAACATATTTTTGGCCAAAGAGTCCTCATCTTGATTTTTCTATACACTCATTGACTCATTCTGATGCTCCATAAGCCATATATGGCCATATCTGACCTCTTGAACTTATTTCCGGTTAAAGGGTCCTAAAATAATAATAATAAAAAAAATAGACTACTTTTGATAAAAAATCTGCCATACAGAGTCTTTGAATTCTGTATACAGAGGTCACTTTTTGACTTAATGGTCATATTCCTGGCCAAAGAGTACCTGAACATTAACTTGCTATTCGTAAAGATTGACTTGTTGTGATGTTATATTAGCCATACAGAAGTCCATATTTGACCCAAGGAAAATATTTCTGGCCAAAAAATCCTCAATCTTGAACTTTCCATACATACTCATAGACAACTTCTGATGCTTCATTAGCCATATTTAAGTCCATTTAGAAGTCCATATCTTGACGGATTGAACTTATTTCAGGTCAAAGGGTCCTAATTGGTTTTAAACTATATAAACTTAGAGACTACTGATGTTAAATCAGCCATTTAGAATTCCATATTTGACCTACTGAACATATTTTTGGCCAAAGAGTCCTCATCTTGATTTTTCTATACATACTCATTGACTCATTCTGATGCTTCATAAGCCATATATGGCCATATCTGACCTATTGAACTTATTTCCGGTTAAAGGGTCCTAAAAAAAAAAAAAAAACAACAACAATATAGACTACTTTTGATGAAAAATCTGCCATACAGAGTCTTTGAACTCTGTATACAGAGGTCACTTTTTGACTTAATGGACATATTCCTGGCCAAAGAGTTACCTGAACATTAACTTGCTATTCATAAAGATTGACTTGTTGTGATGTTATATTAGCCATACAGAAGTCCATATTTGACCCAAGGAAAATATTTCTGGCCAAAAAATCCTCAATCTTGAACATTCCATACATACTCATAGACAACTTCTGATGCTTCATTAGCCATATTGAAGTCCATTTAGAAGTCCATATCTTGACGGATTGAACTTATTTCTGGTCAAAGGGTCCTTAATTGGTTTTAAACTATATAAACTTAGAGACTCCTTTTGATGTTAAATCAGCTATTTAGAATTCCATATTTGACCTACTGAACATATTTTTGGCCAAAGAGTCCTCAATCTTGAAGTTTCTATACATACTGAAAGAATCCTACTGATGCTTCATAAGTCCAAAAGATATACATATCAGGGCATTGAACTTATTTCTGGTCAAAGGGTCCTAATTGGTTTTAAACTAAATAAACTTAGAGACTACTGATGTTAAATCAGCCATTTAGAATTCCATATTTGACCTACTGAACATATTTTTGGCCAAAGAGTCCTCATCTTGATTTTTCTATACATACTCATTGACTCATTCTGATGCTCCATAAGCCATATATGGCCATATTTGACTTATTGACCTTATTTCCGGTTAAATGATCCTAAAAAAAATAAAAAAATAATAAAAAAATATAGACTACTTTTGATGAAAAATCTGCCATACAGAGTCTTTGAACTCTGTATGCAGAGGTCACTTTTTGACTTAATGGACATATTCCTGGCCAAAGAGTTACCTGAACATTAACTTGCTATTCATAAAGATGGACTTGTTGTGATGTTATATTAGCCATACAGAAGTCCATATTTGACCCAAGGAAAATATTTCTGGCCAAAAAATCCTCAATCTTGAACTTTCCATACATACTCATAGACAACTTCTGATGCTTCATTAGCCATATTGAAGTCCATTTAGAAGTCCATATCTTGACGGATTGAAAAATCATCTTGATTTGATGAAAAATCTGCCATACAGAGTCTTTGAACTCTGTATACAGAGGTCACTTTTTGACTTAATGGACATATTCCTGGCTAAAGAGTACCTGAACATTAACTTGCTATTCATAAAGATTGACTTGTTGTGATGTTATATTAGCCATACAGAAGTCCATATTTAACCCAAGGAAAATATTTCTGGCCATATAATCCTCAATCTTGAACTTTCCATACATACTTCATAGACAACTTCTGATGCTTCATTAGCCATATTGAAGTCCATTTAGAAGTCCATATCTTGACGGATTGAACTTATTTCTGGTCAAAGGGTCCTTAATTGGTTTTAAACTATATAAACTTAGAGACTCCTTTTTATGTTAAATCAGCCATTTAGAATTCCATATTTGACCTACTGAACATATTTTTGGCCAAAGAGTCCTCAATCTTGAAGTTTCTATACATACTGAAAGAATCCTACTGATGCTTCATAAGTCCAATAGATATACATATCAGGGCATTGAACTTATTTCTGGTCAAAGGGTCCTAATTGGTTTTAAACTAAATAAACTTAGAGACTACTGATGTTAAATCAGCCATTTAGAATTCCATATTTGACCTACTGAACATATTTTTGGCCAAAGAGTCCTCATCTTGATTTTTCTATACATACTCATTGACTCATTCTGTTGCTTTATAAGCCATATATGGCCATATCTGACCTATTGAACTTATTTCCGGTTAAATGATCCTAAAAAAAAAAAAAAAAAAAAAAATATAGACTACTTTTGATGAAAAATCTGCCATACAGAGTTTTTGAACTCTGTATACAGAGGTCACTTTTTGACTTAATGGACATATTCCTGGCCAAAGAGTTACCTGAACATTAACTTGCTATTCATAAAGATTGACTTGTTGTGATGTTATATTAGCCATACAGAAGTCCATATTTGACCAAAGGAAAATATTTCTGGCCAAAAAATCCTCAATCTTGAACTTTCCATACATACTCATATACAACTTCTAATGCTTCATTAGCCATATTGAAGTCCATTTAGAAGTCCATATCTTGACGGATTGAACTTATTTCTGGTCAAAGGGTCCTTAATTGGTTTTTGAATTATATAAACTTAGAGACTCCTTTTGATGTTAAATCAGCCATTTAGAATTCCATATTTGACCTACTGAACATATTTCTGGCCAAAGAGTCCTCAATCTTGAAGTTTCTATACACACTGAAAGACTCCTACTGATGCTTCATAAGTCCAATAGATATACATATCAGGCCATTGAACTTATTTCTAGTCAAAGGGTCCTAATTGGTTTTAAACTATATAAACTTAGAGACTCCTGATGTTAAATCAGCCATTCAGAATTCCATATCTGACCTACTGAACATATTTTTGGCCAAAGAGTCCTCATCTTAATTTTTCTATACATACTCATTGACTCATTTTGATGCTCCATAAGCCATATATGGCCATATCTGACCTATTGAACTTATTTCCGGTTAAAGGGTCCTAAAAATGTAAAAAAAAAAAAATAGACTACTTTTGATGAAAAATCTGCCATACAGAGTCTTTGAATTCTGTATACAGAGGTCACTTTTTGACTTAATGGTCATATTCCTGGCCAAAGAGTTACCTGAACATTAACTTGCTATTCGTAAAGATTGACTTGTTGTGATGTTATATTAGCCATACAGAAGTCCATATTTGACCCAAGGAAAATATTTCTGGCCAAAAAATCCTCAATCTTGAACTTTCCATACATACTCATAGACAACTTCTGATGCTTCATTAGCCATATTTAAGTCCATTTAGAAGTCCATATCTTGACGGATTGAACTTATTTCTGGTCAAAGGGTCCTTAATTGGTTTTAAACTATATAAACTTAGAGACTCCTTTTTATGTTAAATCAGCCATTTAGAATTCCATATTTGACCTACTGAACATATTTTTGGCCAAAGAGTCCTCAATCTTGAAGTTTCTATACATACTGAAAGAATCCTACTGATGCTTCATAAGTCCAATAGATATACATATCAGGGCATTGAACTTATTTCTGGTCAAAGGGTCCTAATTGGTTTTAAACTAAATAAACTTAGAGACTACTGATGTTAAATCTGCCATTTAGAATTCCATATTTGACCTACTGAACATATTTTTGGCCAAAGAGTCCTCATCTTGATTTTTCTATACATACTCATTGACTCATTCTGTTGCTTTATAAGCCATATATGGCCATATCTGACCTATTGAACTTATTTCCGGTTAAATGATCCTAAAAAAAAAAAAAAAAAAAAAAATATAGACTACTTTTGATGAAAAATCTGCCATACAGAGTCTTTGAACTCTGTATACAGAGGTCACTTTTTGACTTAATGGACATATTCCTGGCTAAAGAGTACCTGAACATTAACTTGCTATTCATAAAGATTGACTTGTTGTGATGTTATATTAGCCATACAAAAGTCCATATTTAACCCAAGGAAAATATTTCTGGCCATATAATCCTCAATCTTGAACTTTCCATACATACTTCATAGACAACTTCTGATGCTTCATTAGCCATATTGAAGTCCATTTAGAAGTCCATATCTTGACGGATTGAACTTATTTCTGGTCAAAGGGTCCTTAATTGGTTTTAAACTATATAAACTTAGAGACTCCTTTTTATGTTAAATCAGCCATTTAGAATTCCATATTTGACCTACTGAACATATTTTTGGCCAAAGAGTCCTCAATCTTGAAGTTTCTATACATACTGAAAGAATCCTACTGATGCTTCATAAGTCCAATAGATATACATATCAGGGCATTGAACTTATTTCTGGTCAAAGGGTCCTAATTGGTTTTAAACTAAATAAACTTAGAGACTACTGATGTTAAATCAGCCATTTAGAATTCCATATTTGACCTACTGAACATATTTTTGGCCAAAGAGTCCTCATCTTGATTTTTCTATACATACTCATTGACTCATTCTGTTGCTTTATAAGCCATATATGGCCATATCTGACCTATTGAACTTATTTCCGGTTAAATGATCCTAAAAAAAAAAAAGAAAAAAAAAAAAAATATAGACTACTTTTGATGAAAAATCTGCCATACAGAGTCTTTGAACTCTGTATACAGAGGTCACTTTTTGACTTAATGGACATATTCCTGGCCAAAGAGTTACCTGAACATTAACTTGCTATTCAGAAAGATTGACTTGTTGTGATGTTATATTAGCCATACAGAAGTCCATATTTGACCCAAGGAAAATATTTCTGGCCAAAAAATCCTCAATCTTGAACTTTCCATACATACTCATAGACAACTTCTGATGCTTCATTAGCCATATTGAAGTCCATTTAGAAGTCCATATCTTGACGGATTGAACTTATTTCTGGTCAAAGGGTCCTTAATTGGTTTTTGAATTATATAAACTTAGAGACTCCTTTTGATGTTAAATCAGCCATTTAGAATTCCATATTTGACCTACTGAACATATTTCTGGCCAAAGAGTCCTCAATCTTGAAGTTTCTATACACACTGAAAGACTCGCTTCATAAGTCCAATAGATATACATATCAGGCCATTGAACTTATTTCTAGTCAAAGGGTCCTAATTGGTTTTAAACTATATAAACTTAGAGACTACTGATGTTAAATCAGCCATTCAGAATTCCATATCTGACCTACTGAACATATTTTTGGCCAAAGAGTCCTCCTCTTGATTTTTCTATACATACTCATTGACTCATTCTGATGCTCCATTAGCCATATATGGCCATATCTGACCTATTGAACTTATTTCCGGTTAAAGGGTCCTAAATTTAAAAAAAAAAAAAAATAGACTACTTTTGATAAAAAATCTGCCATACAGAGTCTTTGAATTCTGTATACAGAGGTCACTTTTTGACTTAATGGTCATATTCCTGGCCAAAGAGTACCTGAACATTAACTTGCTATTCGTAAAGATTGACTTGTTGTGATGTTATATTAGCCATACAGAAGTCCATATTTGACCCAAGGAAAATATTTCTGGCCAAAAAATCCTCAATTTTGAACTTTCCATACATACTCATAGACAACTTCTGATGCTTCATTAGCCATATTGAAGTCCATTTAGAAATCCATATCTTAACGGATTGAACTTATTTCTGGTCAAAGGGTCCTTAATTGGTTTTAAACTATATAAACTTAGAGACTCCTGATGTTAAATCAGCCTTTAGAATTCCATATTTGACCTACTGAACATATTTTTGGCCAAAGAGTCCTCATCTTGATTTTTCTATACATACTCATTGACTCATTCTGATGCTTCATAAGCCATATATGGCCATATCTGACCTATTGAACTTATTTCCGGTTAAATGGTCCTAAAAAAAATAATAAAAATATAGACTACTTTTGATGAAAAATCTGCCATACAGAGTCTTTGAACTCTGTATACAGAGGTCACTTTTTGACTTAATGGTCATATTCCTGGCCAAAGAGTTACCTGAACATTAACTTGCTATTCGTAAAGATTGACTTGTTGTGATGTTATATTAGCCATACAGAAGTCCATATTTGACCCAAGGAAAATATTTCTGGCCAAAAAATCCTCAATCTTGAACTTTCCATACATACTCATAGACAACTTCTGATGCTTCATTAGCCATATTTAAGTCCATTTAGAAGTCCATATCTTGACGGATTGAACTTATTTCTGGTCAAAGGGTCCTTAATTGGTTTTTGAATTATATAAACTTAGAGACTCCTTTTGATGTTAAATCAGCCATTTAGAATTCCATATTTGACCTACTGAACATATTTCTGGCCAAAGAGTCCTCAATCTTGAAGTTTCTATACACACTGAAAGACTCCTACTGATGCTTCATAAGTCCAATAGATATACATATCAGGCCATTGAACTTATTTCTAGTCAAAGGGTCCTAATTGGTTTTAAACTATATAAACTTAGAGACTCCTGATGTTAAATCAGCCATTCAGAATTCCATATCTGACATTCTGAACATATTTTTGGCCAAAGAGTCCTCATCTTGATTTTTCTATACATACTCATTGACTCATTCTGATGCTCCATAAGCCATATATGGCCACATCTGACCTATTGAACTTATTTCCGGTTAAAGGGTCCTAAAAATGTAAAAAAAAAAAATAGACTACTTTTGATAAAAAATCTGCCATACAGAGTCTTTGAATTCTGTATACAGAGGTCACTTTTTGACTTAATGGTCATATTCCTGGCCAAAGAGTTACCTGAACATTAACTTGCTATTCGTAAAGATTGACTTGTTGTGATGTTATATTAGCCATACAGAAGTCCATATTTGACCCAAGGAAAATATTTCTGGCCAAAAAATCCTCAATCTTGAACTTTCCATACATACTCATAGACAACTTCTGATGCTTCATTAGCCATATTTAAGTCCATTTAGAAGTCCATATCTTGACGGATTGAACTTATTTCTGGTCAAAGGGTCCTTAATTGGTTTTAAACTATATAAACTTAGAGACTCCTTTTTATGTTAAATCAGCCATTTAGAATTCCATATTTGACCTAGTGAACATATTTTTGGCCAAAGAGTCCTCAATCTTGAAGTTTCTATACATACTGAAAGAATCCTACTGATGCTTCATAAGTCCAATAGATATACATATCAGGGCATTGAACTTATTTCTGGTCAAAGGGTCCTAATTGGTTTTAAACTAAATAAACTTAGAGACTACTGATGTTAAATCTGCCATTTAGAATTCCATATTTGACCTACTGAACATATTTTTGGCCAAAGAGTCCTCATCTTGATTTTTCTATACATACTCATTGACTCATTCTGTTGCTTTATAAGCCATATATGGCCATATCTGACCTATTGAACTTATTTCCGTTTAAATGATCCTAAAAAAAAAAAAAAAAAAAAAAAATATAGACTACTTTTGATGAAAAATCTGCCATACAGAGTCTTTGAACTCTGTATACAGAGGTCACTTTTTGACTTAATGGACATATTTCTGGCTAAAGAGTACCTGAACATTAACTTGCTATTCATAAAGATTGACTTGTTGTGATGTTATATTAGCCATACAGAAGTCCATATTTAACCCAAGGAAAATATTTCTGGCCATATAATCCTCAATCTTGAACTTTCCATACATACTCATAGACAACTTCTGATGCTTCATTAGCCATATTGAAGTCCATTTAGAAGTCCATATCTTGACGGATTGAACTTATTTCTGGTCAAAGGGTCCTTAATTGGTTTTTGAATTATATAAACTTAGAGACTCCTTTTGATGTTAAATCAGCCATTTAGAATTCCTTATTTGACCTACTGAACATATTTCTGGCCAAAGAGTCCTCAATCTTGAAGTTTCTATACACACTGAAAGACTCGCTTCATAAGTCCAATAGATATACATATCAGGCCATTGAACTTATTTCTAGTCAAAGGGTCCTAATTGGTTTTAAACTATATAAACTTAGAGACTACTGATGTTAAATCAGCCATTCAGAATTCCATATCTGACCTACTGAACATATTTTTGGCCAAAGAGTCCTCATCTTGATTTTTCTATACATACTCATTGACTCATTCTGATGCTCCATTAGCCATATATGGCCATATCTGACCTATTGAACTTATTTCCGGTTAAAGGGTCCTAAATTTAAAAAAAAAAAAAAATAGACTACTTTTGATAAAAAATCTGCCATACAGAGTCTTTGAATTCTGTATACAGAGGTCACTTTTTGACTTAATGGTCATATTCCTGGCCAAAGAGTACCTGAACATTAACTTGCTATTCGTAAAGATTGACTTGTTGTGATGTTATATTAGCCATACAGAAGTCCATATTTGACCCAAGGAAAATATTTCTGGCCAAAAAATCCTCAATCTTGAACTTTCCATACATACTCATAGACAACTTCTGATGCTTCATTAGCCATATTGAAGTCCATTTAGAAATCCATATCTTAACGGATTGAACTTATTTCTGGTCAAAGGGTCCTTAATTGGTTTTAAACTATATAAACTTAGAGACTCCTGATGTTAAATCAGCCTTTAGGATTCCATATTTGACCTACTGAACATATTTTTGGCCAAAGAGTCCTCATCTTGATTTTTCTATACATACTCATTGACTCATTCTGATGCTTCATAAGCCATATATGGCCATATCTGACCTATTGAACTTATTTCCGGTTAAATGGTCCTAAAAAAAAAAAAAAAAAATATAGACTACTTTTGATGAAAAATCTGCCATACAGAGTCTTTGAACTCTGTATACAGAGGTCACTTTTTGACTTAATGGTCATATTCCTGGCCAAAGAGTTACCTGAACATTAACTTGCTATTCGTAAAGATTGACTTGTTGTGATGTTATATTAGCCATACAGAAGTCCATATTTGACCCAAGGAAAATATTTCTGGCCAAAAAATCCTCAATCTTGAACTTTCCATACATACTCATAGACAACTTCTGATGCTTTATTAGCCATATTTAAGTCCATTTAGAAGTCCATATCTTGACGGATTGAACTTATTTCTGGTCAAAGGGTCCTTAATTGGTTTTTGAATTATATAAACTTAGAGACTCCTTTTGATGTTAAATCAGCCATTTAGAATTCCATATTTGACCTACTGAACATATTTCTGGCCAAAGAGTCCTCAATCTTGAAGTTTCTATACACACTGAAAGACTCCTACTGATGCTTCATAAGTCCAATAGATATACATATCAGGCCATTGAACTTATTTCTAGTCAAAGGGTCCTAATTGGTTTTAAACTATATAAACTTAGAGACTCCTGATGTTAAATCAGCCATTCAGAATTCCATATCTGACATTCTGAACATATTTTTGGCCAAAGAGTCCTCATCTTGATTTTTCTATACATACTCATTGACTCATTCTGATGCTCCATAAGCCATATATGGCCATATCTGACCTATTGAACTTATTTCCGGTTAAAGGGTCCTAAAAATGTAAAAAAAAAAAAATAGACTACTTTTGATAAAAAATCTGCCATACAGAGTCTTTGAATTCTGTATACAGAGGTCACTTTTTGACTTAATGGTCATATTCCTGGCCAAAGAGTTACCTGAACATTAACTTGCTATTCGTAAAGATTGACTTGTTGTGATGTTATATTAGCCATACAGAAGTCCATATTTGACCCAAGGAAAATATTTCTGGCCAAAAAATCCTCAATCTTGAACTTTCCATACATACTCATAGACAACTTCTGATGCTTCATTAGCCATATTTAAGTCCATTTAGAAGTCCATATCTTGACGGATTGAACTTATTTCTGGTCAAAGGGTCCTTAATTGGTTTTAAACTATATAAACTTAGAGACTCCTTTTTATGTTAAATCAGCCATTTAGAATTCCATATTTGACCTACTGAACATATTTTTGGCCAAAGAGTCCTCAATCTTGAAGTTTCTATACATACTGAAAGAATCCTACTGATGCTTCATAAGTCCAATAGATATACATATCAGGGCATTGAACTTATTTCTGGTCAAAGGGTCCTAATTGGTTTTAAACTAAATAAACTTAGAGACTACTGATGTTAAATCTGCCATTTAGAATTCCATATTTGACCTACTGAACATATTTTTGGCCAAAGAGTCCTCATCTTGATTTTTCTATACATACTCATTGACTCATTCTGTTGCTTTATAAGCCATATATGGCCATATCTGACCTATTGAACTTATTTCCGGTTAAATGATCCTAAAAAAAAAAAAAAAAAAAAAAAATATAGACTACTTTTGATGAAAAATCTGCCATACAGAGTCTTTGAACTCTGTATACAGAGGTCACTTTTTGACTTAATGGACATATTCCTGGCTAAAGAGTACCTGAACATTAACTTGCTATTCATAAAGATTGACTTGTTGTGATGTTATATTAGCCATACAAAAGTCCATATTTAACCCAAGGAAAATATTTCTGGCCATATAATCCTCAATCTTGAACTTTCCATACATACTTCATAGACAACTTCTGATGCTTCATTAGCCATATTGAAGTCCATTTAGAAGTCCATATCTTGACGGATTGAACTTATTTCTGGTCAAAGGGTCCTTAATTGGTTTTAAACTATATAAACTTAGAGACTCCTTTTTATGTTAAATCAGCCATTTAGAATTCCATATTTGACCTACTGAACATATTTTTGGCCAAAGAGTCCTCAATCTTGAAGTTTCTATACATACTGAAAGAATCCTACTGATGCTTCATAAGTCCAATAGATATACATATCAGGGCATTGAACTTATTTCTGGTCAAAGGGTCCTAATTGGTTTTAAACTAAATAAACTTAGAGACTACTGATGTTAAATCAGCCATTTAGAATTCCATATTTGACCTACTGAACATATTTTTGGCCAAAGAGTCCTCATCTTGATTTTTCTATACATACTCATTGACTCATTCTGTTGCTTTATAAGCCATATATGGCCATATCTGACCTATTGAACTTATTTCCGGTTAAATGATCCTAAAAAAAAAAAAAGAAAAAAAAAAAATATATAGACTACTTTTGATGAAAAATCTGCCATACAGAGTCTTTGAACTCTGTATACAGAGGTCACTTTTTGACTTAATGGACATATTCCTGGCCAAAGAGTTACCTGAACATTAACTTGCTATTCAGAAAGATTGACTTGTTGTGATGTTATATTAGCCATACAGAAGTCCATATTTGACCCAAGGAAAATATTTCTGGCCAAAAAATCCTCAATCTTGAACTTTCCATACATACTCATAGACAACTTCTGATGCTTCATTAGCCATATTGAAGTCCATTTAGAAGTCCATATCTTGACGGATTGAACTTATTTCTGGTCAAAGGGTCCTTAATTGGTTTTTGAATTATATAAACTTAGAGACTCCTTTTGATGTTAAATCAGCCATTTAGAATTCCATATTTGACCTACTGAACATATTTCTGGCCAAAGAGTCCTCAATCTTGAAGTTTCTATACACACTGAAAGACTCGCTTCATAAGTCCAATAGATATACATATCAGGCCATTGAACTTATTTCTAGTCAAAGGGTCCTAATTGGTTTTAAACTATATAAACTTAGAGACTACTGATGTTAAATCAGCCATTCAGAATTCCATATCTGACCTACTGAACATATTTTTGGCCAAAGAGTCCTCCTCTTGATTTTTCTATACATACTCATTGACTCATTCTGATGCTCCATTAGCCATATATGGCCATATCTGACCTATTGAACTTATTTCCGGTTAAAGGGTCCTAAATTTAAAAAAAAAAAAAAATAGACTACTTTTGATAAAAAATCTGCCATACAGAGTCTTTGAATTCTGTATACAGAGGTCACTTTTTGACTTAATGGTCATATTCCTGGCCAAAGAGTACCTGAACATTAACTTGCTATTCGTAAAGATTGACTTGTTGTGATGTTATATTAGCCATACAGAAGTCCATATTTGACCCAAGGAAAATATTTCTGGCCAAAAAATCCTCAATTTTGAACTTTCCATACATACTCATAGACAACTTCTGATGCTTCATTAGCCATATTGAAGTCCATTTAGAAATCCATATCTTAACGGATTGAACTTATTTCTGGTCAAAGGGTCCTTAATTGGTTTTAAACTATATAAACTTAGAGACTCCTGATGTTAAATCAGCCTTTAGAATTCCATATTTGACCTACTGAACATATTTTTGGCCAAAGAGTCCTCATCTTGATTTTTCTATACATACTCATTGACTCATTCTGATGCTTCATAAGCCATATATGGCTATATCTGACCTATTGAACTTATTTCCGGTTAAATGGTCCTAAAAAAAATAATAAAAATATAGACTACTTTTGATGAAAAATCTGCCATACAGAGTCTTTGAACTCTGTATACAGAGGTCACTTTTTGACTTAATGGTCATATTCCTGGCCAAAGAGTTACCTGAACATTAACTTGCTATTCGTAAAGATTGACTTGTTGTGATGTTATATTAGCCATACAGAAGTCCATATTTGACCCAAGGAAAATATTTCTGGCCAAAAAATCCTCAATCTTGAACTTTCCATACATACTCATAGACAACTTCTGATGCTTCATTAGCCATATTTAAGTCCATTTAGAAGTCCATATCTTGACGGATTGAACTTATTTCTGGTCAAAGGGTCCTTAATTGGTTTTTGAATTATATAAACTTAGAGACTCCTTTTGATGTTAAATCAGCCATTTAGAATTCCATATTTGACCTACTGAACATATTTCTGGCCAAAGAGTCCTCAATCTTGAAGTTTCTATACACACTGAAAGACTCCTACTGATGCTTCATAAGTCCAATAGATATACATATCAGGCCATTGAACTTATTTCTAGTCAAAGGGTCCTAATTGGTTTTAAACTATATAAACTTAGAGACTCCTGATGTTAAATCAGCCATTCAGAATTCCATATCTGACATTCTGAACATATTTTTGGCCAAAGAGTCCTCATCTTGATTTTTCTATACATACTCATTGACTCATTCTGATGCTCCATAAGCCATATATGGCCACATCTGACCTATTGAACTTATTTCCGGTTAAAGGGTCCTAAAAATGTAAAAAAAAAAAATAGACTACTTTTGATAAAAAATCTGCCATACAGAGTCTTTGAATTCTGTATACAGAGGTCACTTTTTGACTTAATGGTCATATTCCTGGCCAAAGAGTTACCTGAACATTAACTTGCTATTCGTAAAGATTGACTTGTTGTGATGTTATATTAGCCATACAGAAGTCCATATTTGACCCAAGGAAAATATTTCTGGCCAAAAAATCCTCAATCTTGAACTTTCCATACATACTCATAGACAACTTCTGATGCTTCATTAGCCATATTTAAGTCCATTTAGAAGTCCATATCTTGACGGATTGAACTTATTTCTGGTCAAAGGGTCCTTAATTGGTTTTAAACTATATAAACTTAGAGACTCCTTTTTATGTTAAATCAGCCATTTAGAATTCCATATTTGACCTAGTGAACATATTTTTGGCCAAAGAGTCCTCAATCTTGAAGTTTCTATACATACTGAAAGAATCCTACTGATGCTTCATAAGTCCAATAGATATACATATCAGGGCATTGAACTTATTTCTGGTCAAAGGGTCCTAATTGGTTTTAAACTAAATAAACTTAGAGACTACTGATGTTAAATCTGCCATTTAGAATTCCATATTTGACCTACTGAACATATTTTTGGCCAAAGAGTCCTCATCTTGATTTTTCTATACATACTCATTGACTCATTCTGTTGCTTTATAAGCCATATATGGCCATATCTGACCTATTGAACTTATTTCCGTTTAAATGATCCTAAAAAAAAAAAAAAAAAAAAAAAATATAGACTACTTTTGATGAAAAATCTGCCATACAGAGTCTTTGAACTCTGTATACAGAGGTCACTTTTTGACTTAATGGACATATTTCTGGCTAAAGAGTACCTGAACATTAACTTGCTATTCATAAAGATTGACTTGTTGTGATGTTATATTAGCCATACAGAAGTCCATATTTAACCCAAGGAAAATATTTCTGGCCATATAATCCTCAATCTTGAACTTTCCATACATACTCATAGACAACTTCTGATGCTTCATTAGCCATATTGAAGTCCATTTAGAAGTCCATATCTTGACGGATTGAACTTATTTCTGGTCAAAGGGTCCTTAATTGGTTTTTGAATTATATAAACTTAGAGACTCCTTTTGATGTTAAATCAGCCATTTAGAATTCCTTATTTGACCTACTGAACATATTTCTGGCCAAAGAGTCCTCAATCTTGAAGTTTCTATACACACTGAAAGACTCGCTTCATAAGTCCAATAGATATACATATCAGGCCATTGAACTTATTTCTAGTCAAAGGGTCCTAATTGGTTTTAAACTATATAAACTTAGAGACTACTGATGTTAAATCAGCCATTCAGAATTCCATATCTGACCTACTGAACATATTTTTGGCCAAAGAGTCCTCATCTTGATTTTTCTATACATACTCATTGACTCATTCTGATGCTCCATTAGCCATATATGGCCATATCTGACCTATTGAACTTATTTCCGGTTAAAGGGTCCTAAATTTAAAAAAAAAAAAAAATAGACTACTTTTGATAAAAAATCTGCCATACAGAGTCTTTGAATTCTGTATACAGAGGTCACTTTTTGACTTAATGGTCATATTCCTGGCCAAAGAGTACCTGAACATTAACTTGCTATTCGTAAAGATTGACTTGTTGTGATGTTATATTAGCCATACAGAAGTCCATATTTGACCCAAGGAAAATATTTCTGGCCAAAAAATCCTCAATCTTGAACTTTCCATACATACTCATAGACAACTTCTGATGCTTCATTAGCCATATTGAAGTCCATTTAGAAATCCATATCTTAACGGATTGAACTTATTTCTGGTCAAAGGGTCCTTAATTGGTTTTAAACTATATAAACTTAGAGACTCCTGATGTTAAATCAGCCTTTAGGATTCCATATTTGACCTACTGAACATATTTTTGGCCAAAGAGTCCTCATCTTGATTTTTCTATACATACTCATTGACTCATTCTGATGCTTCATAAGCCATATATGGCCATATCTGACCTATTGAACTTATTTCCGGTTAAATGGTCCTAAAAAAAATAAAAAAAATATAGACTACTTTTGATGAAAAATCTGCCATACAGAGTCTTTGAACTCTGTATACAGAGGTCACTTTTTGACTTAATGGTCATATTCCTGGCCAAAGAGTTACCTGAACATTAACTTGCTATTCGTAAAGATTGACTTGTTGTGATGTTATATTAGCCATACAGAAGTCCATATTTGACCCAAGGAAAATATTTCTGGCCAAAAAATCCTCAATCTTGAACTTTCCATACATACTCATAGACAACTTCTGATGCTTCATTAGCCATATTTAAGTCCATTTAGAAGTCCATATCTTGACGGATTGAACTTATTTCTGGTCAAAGGGTCCTTAATTGGTTTTTGAATTATATAAACTTAGAGACTCCTTTTGATGTTAAATCAGCCATTTAGAATTCCATATTTGACCTACTGAACATATTTCTGGCCAAAGAGTCCTCAATCTTGAAGTTTCTATACACACTGAAAGACTCCTACTGATGCTTCATAAGTCCAATAGATATACATATCAGGCCATTGAACTTATTTCTAGTCAAAGGGTCCTAATTGGTTTTAAACTATATAAACTTAGAGACTCCTGATGTTAAATCAGCCATTCAGAATTCCATATCTGACATTCTGAACATATTTTTGGCCAAAGAGTCCTCATCTTGATTTTTCTCTACATACTCATTGACTCATTCTGATGCTCCATAAGCCATATATGGCCATATCTGACCTATTGAACTTATTTCCGGTTAAAGGGTCCTAAAAATGTAAAAAAAAAAAAATAGACTACTTTTGATAAAAAATCTGCCATACAGAGTCTTTGAATTCTGTATACAGAGGTCACTTTTTGACTTAATGGTCATATTCCTGGCCAAAGAGTTACCTGAACATTAACTTGCTATTCGTAAAGATTGACTTGTTGTGATGTTATATTAGCCATACAGAAGTCCATATTTGACCCAAGGAAAATATTTCTGGCCAAAAAATCCTCAATCTTGAACTTTCCATACATACTCATAGACAACTTCTGATGCTTCATTAGCCATATTTAAGTCCATTTAGAAGTCCATATCTTGACGGATTGAACTTATTTCTGGTCAAAGGGTCCTTAATTGGTTTTAAACTATATAAACTTAGAGACTCCTTTTTATGTTAAATCAGCCATTTAGAATTCCATATTTGACCTACTGAACATATTTTTGGCCAAAGAGTCCTCAATCTTGAAGTTTCTATACATACTGAAAGAATCCTACTGATGCTTCATAAGTCCAATAGATATACATATCAGGGCATTGAACTTATTTCTGGTCAAAGGGTCCTAATTGGTTTTAAACTAAATAAACTTAGAGACTACTGATGTTAAATCAGTCATTTAGAATTCCATATTTGACCTACTGAACATATTTTTGGCCAAAGAGTCCTCATCTTGATTTTTCTATACATACTCATTGACTCATTCTGTTGCTTTATAAGCCATATATGGCCATATCTGACCTATTGAACTTATTTCCGGTTAAATGATCCTAAAAAAAAAAAAAAAAAAAAAAAAAAAATATAGACTACTTTTGATGAAAAATCTGCCATACAGAGTCTTTGAACTCTGTATACAGAGGTCACTTTTTGACTTAATGGACATATTCCTGGCCAAAGAGTTACCTGAACATTAACTTGCTATTCATAAAGATTGACTTGTTGTGATGTTATATTAGCCATACAGAAGTCCATATTTGACCCAAGGAAAATATTTCTGGCCAAAAAATCCTCAATCTTGAACTTTCCATACATACTCATAGACAACTTCTGATGCTTCATTAGCCATATTGAAGTCCATTTAGAAGTCCATATCTTGACGGATTGAACTTATTTCTGGTCAAAGGGTCCTTAATTGGTTTTTGAATTATATAAACTTAGAGACTCCTTTTGATGTTAAATCAGCCATTTAGAATTCCATATTTGACCTACTGAACATATTTCTGGCCAAAGAGTCCTCAATCTTGAAGTTTCTATACACACTGAAAGACTCGCTTCATAAGTCCAATAGATATACATATCAGGCCATTGAACTTATTTCTAGTCAAAGGGTCCTAATTGGTTTTAAACTATATAAACTTAGAGACTACTGATGTTAAATCAGCCATTCAGAATTCCATATCTGACCTACTGAACATATTTTTGGCCAAAGAGTCCTCATCTTGATTTTTCTATACATACTCATTGACTCATTCTGATGCTCCATTAGCCATATATGGCCATATCTGACCTATTGAACTTATTTCCGGTTAAAGGGTCCTAAATTTAAAAAATAAATAAATAGACTACTTTTGATAAAAAATCTGCCATACAGAGTCTTTGAATTCTGTATACAGAGGTCACTTTTTGACTTAATGGTCATATTCCTGGCCAAAGAGTACCTGAACATTAACTTGCTATTCGTAAAGATTGACTTGTTGTGATGTTATATTAGCCATACAGAAGTCCATATTTGACCCAAGGAAAATATTTCTGGCCAAAAAATCCTCAATCTTGAACTTTCCATACATACTCATAGACAACTTCTGATGCTTCATTAGCCATATTGAAGTCCATTTAGAAATCCATATCTTAACGGATTGAACTTATTTCTGGTCAAAGGGTCCTTAATTGGTTTTAAACTATATAAACTTAGAGACTCCTGATGTTAAATCAGCCTTTAGAATTCCATATTTGACCTACTGAACATATTTTTGGCCAAAGAGTCCTCATCTTGATTTTTCTATACATACTCATTGACTCATTCTGTTGCTTTATAAGCCATATATGGCCATATCTGACCTATTGAACTTATTTCCGGTTAAATGATCCTAAAAAAAAAAAAAAAAAAAAAAAAAAAATATAGACTACTTTTGATGAAAAATCTGCCATACAGAGTCTTTGAACTCTGTATACAGAGGTCACTTTTTGACTTAATGGACATATTCCTGGCCAAAGAGTTACCTGAACATTAACTTGCTATTCATAAAGATTGACTTGTTGTGATGTTATATTAGCCATACAGAAGTCCATATTTGACCCAAGGAAAATATTTCTGGCCAAAAAATCCTCAATCTTGAACTTTCCATACATACTCATAGACAACTTCTGATGCTTCATTAGCCATATTGAAGTCCATTTAGAAGTCCATATCTTGACGGATTGAACTTATTTCTGGTCAAAGGGTCCTTAATTGGTTTTTGAATTATATAAACTTAGAGACTCCTTTTGATGTTAAATCAGCCATTTAGAATTCCATATTTGACCTACTGAACATATTTCTGGCCAAAGAGTCCTCAATCTTGAAGTTTCTATACACACTGAAAGACTCGCTTCATAAGTCCAATAGATATACATATCAGGCCATTGAACTTATTTCTAGTCAAAGGGTCCTAATTGGTTTTAAACTATATAAACTTAGAGACTACTGATGTTAAATCAGCCATTCAGAATTCCATATCTGACCTACTGAACATATTTTTGGCCAAAGAGTCCTCATCTTGATTTTTCTATACATACTCATTGACTCATTCTGATGCTCCATTAGCCATATATGGCCATATCTGACCTATTGAACTTATTTCCGGTTAAAGGGTCCTAAATTTAAAAAATAAATAAATAGACTACTTTTGATAAAAAATCTGCCATACAGAGTCTTTGAATTCTGTATACAGAGGTCACTTTTTGACTTAATGGTCATATTCCTGGCCAAAGAGTACCTGAACATTAACTTGCTATTCGTAAAGATTGACTTGTTGTGATGTTATATTAGCCATACAGAAGTCCATATTTGACCCAAGGAAAATATTTCTGGCCAAAAAATCCTCAATCTTGAACTTTCCATACATACTCATAGACAACTTCTGATGCTTCATTAGCCATATTGAAGTCCATTTAGAAATCCATATCTTAACGGATTGAACTTATTTCTGGTCAAAGGGTCCTTAATTGGTTTTAAACTATATAAACTTAGAGACTCCTGATGTTAAATCAGCCTTTAGAATTCCATATTTGACCTACTGAACATATTTTTGGCCAAAGAGTCCTCATCTTGATTTTTCTATACATACTCATTGACTCATTCTGATGCTTCATAAGCCATATATGGCCATATCTGATCTATTGAACTTATTTCCGGTTAAATGGTCCTAAAAAAAAATAAATAAATAAAAATATAGACTACTTTTGATGAAAAATCTGCCAAACAGAGTCTTTGAACTCTGTATACAGAGGTAACTTTTTGACTTAATGGTCATATTCCTGGCCAAAGAGTTACCTGAACATTAACTTGCTATTAGTAAAGATTGACTTGTTGTGATGTTATATTAGCCATACAGAAGTCCATATTTGACCCAAGGAAAATATTTCTGGCCAAAAAATCCTCAATCTTGAACTTTCCATACATACTCATAGACAACTTCTGATGCTTCATTAGCCATATTTAAGTCCATTTAGAAGTCCATATCTTGACGGATTGAACTTATTTCTGGTCAAAGGGTCCTTAATTGGTTTTAAACTATATAAACTTAGAGACTCCTTTTTATGTTAAATCAGCCATTTAGAATTCCATATTTGACCTACTGAACATATTTTTGGCCAAAGAGTCCTCAATCTTGAAGTTTCTATACATACTGAAAGAATCCTACTGATGCTTCATAAGTCCAATAGATATACATATCAGGGCATTGAACTTATTTCTGGTCAAAGGGTCCTAATTGGTTTTAAACTAAATAAACTTAGAGACTACTGATGTTAAATCTGCCATTTAGAATTCCATATTTGACCTACTGAACATATTTTTGGCCAAAGAGTCCTCATCTTGATTTTTCTATACATACTCATTGACTCATTCTGTTGCTTTATAAGCCATATATGGCCATATCTGACCTATTGAACTTATTTCCGGTTAAATGATCCTAAAAAAAAAAAAAAAAAAAAAATATAGACTACTTTTGAAGAAAAATCTGCCATACAGAGTCTTTGAACTCTGTATACAGAGGTCACTTTTTGACTTAATGGACATATTCTTGGCTAAAGAGTACCTGAACATTAACTTGCTATTCATAAAGATTGACTTGTTGTGATGTTATATTAGCCATACAGAAGTCCATATTTAACCCAAGGAAAATATTTCTGGCCATATAATCCTCAATCTTGAACTTTCCATACATACTCATAGACAACTTCTGATGCTTCATTAGCCATATTGAAGTCCATTTAGAAGTCCATATCTTGACGGATTGAACTTATTTCTGGTCAAAGGGTCCTTAATTGGTTTTTGAATTATATAAACTTAGAGACTCCTTTTGATGTTAAATCAGCCATTTAGAATTCCATATTTGACCTACTGAACATATTTCTGGCCAAAGAGTCCTCAATCTTGAAGTTTCTATACACACTGAAAGACTCCTACTGATGCTTCATAAGTCCAATAGATATACATATCAGGCCATTGAACTTATTTCTAGTCAAAGGGTCCTAATTGGTTTTAAACTATATAAACTTAGAGACTCCTGATGTTAAATCAGCCATTCAGAATTCCATATCTGACCTACTGAACATATTTTTGGCCAAAGAGTCCTCATCTTGATTTTTCTATACATACTCATTGACTCATTCTGATGCTCCATAAGCCATATATGGCCATATCTGACCTATTGAACTTATTTCCGGTTAAAGGGTCCTAAAAATGTAAAAAAAAAAAAATAGACTACTTTTGATAAAAAATCTGCCATACAGAGTCTTTGAATTCTGTATACAGAGGTCATTTTTTGACTTAATGGTCATATTCCTGGCCAAAGAGTACCTGAACATTAACTTGCTATTCGTAAAGATTGACTTGTTGTGATGTTATATTAGCCATACAGAAGTCCATATTTGACCCAAGGAAAATATTTCTGGCCAAAAAATCCTCAATCTTGAACTTTCCATACATACTCATAGACAACTTCTGATGCTTCATTAGCCATATTTAAGTCCATTTAGAAGTCCATATCTTGACGGATTGAACTTATTTCTGGTCAAAGGGTCCTTAATTGGTTTTAAACTATATAAACTTAGAGACTCCTTTTTATGTTAAATCAGCCATTTAGAATTCCATATTTGACCTACTGAACATATTTCTGGCCAAAGAGTCCTCAATCTTGAAGTTTCTATACACACTGAAAGACTCCTACTGATGCTTCATAAGTCCAATAGATATACATATCAGGCCATTGAACTTATTTCTAGTCAAAGGGTCCTAATTGGTTTTAAACTATATAAACTTAGAGACTCCTGATGTTAAATCAGCCATTCAGAATTCCATATCTGACCTACTGAACATATTTTTGGCCAAAGAGTCCTCATCTTGATTTTTCTATACATACTCATTGACTCATTTTGATGCTCCATAAGCCATATATGGCCATATCTGACCTATTTAACTTATTTCCGGTTAAAGGGTCCTAAAAATGTAAAAAAAAAAAATAGACTACTTTTGATAAAAAATCTGCCATACAGAGTCTTTGAATTCTGTATACAGAGGTCATTTTTTGACTTAATGGTCATATTCCTGGCCAAAGAGTACCTGAACATTAACTTGCTATTCGTAAAGATTGACTTGTTGTGATGTTATATTAGCCATACAGAAGTCCATATTTGACCCAAGGAAAATATTTCTGGCCAAAAAATCCTCAATCTTGAACTTTCCATACATACTCATAGACAACTTCTGATGCTTCATTAGCCATATTTAAGTCCATTTAGAAGTCCATATCTTGACGGATTGAACTTATTTCTGGTCAAAGGGTCCTTAATTGGTTTTAAACTATATAAACTTAGAGACTCCTTTTTATGTTAAATCAGCCATTTAGAATTCCATATTTGACCTACTGAACATATTTCTGGCCAAAGAGTCCTCAATCTTGAAGTTTCTATACACACTGAAAGACTCCTACTGATGCTTCATAAGTCCAATAGATATACATATCAGGCCATTGAACTTATTTCTAGTCAAAGGGTCCTAATTGGTTTTAAACTATATAAACTTAGAGACTCCTGATGTTAAATCAGCCATTCAGAATTCCATATCTGACCTACTGAACATATTTTTGGCCAAAGAGTCCTCATCTTGATTTTTCTATACATACTCATTGACTCATTTTGATGCTCCATAAGCCATATATGGCCATATCTGACCTATTTAACTTATTTCCGGTTAAAGGGTCCTAAAAATGTAAAAAAAAAAAATAGACTACTTTTGATAAAAAATCTGCCATACAGAGTCTTTGAATTCTGTATACAGAGGTCACTTTTTGACTTAATGGTCATATTCCTGGCCAAAGAGTTACCTGAACATTAACTTGCTATTCGTAAAGATTGACTTGTTGTGATGTTATATTAGCCATACAGAAGTCCATATTTGACCCAAGGAAAATATTTCTGGCCAAAAAATCCTCAATCTTGAACTTTCCATACATACTCATAGACAACTTCTGATGCTTCATTAGCCATATTTAAGTCCATTTAGAAGTCCATATCTTGACGGATTGAACTTATTTCTGGTCAAAGGGTCCTTAATTGGTTTTAAACTATATAAACTTAGAGACTCCTTTTTATGTTAAATCAGCCATTTAGAATTCCATATTTGACCTACTGAACATATTTTTGGCCAAAGAGTCCTCAATCTTGAAGTTTCTATACATACTGAAAGAATCCTACTGATGCTTCATAAGTCCAATAGATATACATATCAGGGCATTGAACTTATTTCTGGTCAAAGGGTCCTAATTGGTTTTAAACTAAATAAACTTAGAGACTACTGATGTTAAATCTGCCATTTAGAATTCCATATTTGACCTACTGAACATATTTTTGGCCAAAGAGTCCTCATCTTGATTTTTCTATACATACTCATTGACTCATTCTGTTGCTTTATAAGCCATATATGGCCATATCTGACCTATTGAACTTATTTCCGGTTAAATGATCCTAAAAATAAAAAATAAAAATAAAAATATAGACTACTTTTGATGAAAAATCTGCCATACAGAGTCTTTGAACTCTGTATACAGAGGTCACTTTTTGACTTAATGGACATATTCCTGGCTAAAGAGTACCTGAACATTAACTTGCTATTCATAAAGATTGACTTGTTGTGATGTTATATTAGCCATACAGAAGTCCATATTTGACCCAAGGAAAATATTTCTGGCCAAAAAACCTCAATCTTGAACTTTCCATACATACTCATAGACAACTTCTGATGCTTCATTAGCCATATTGAAGTCCATTTAGAAGTCCATATCTTGACGGATTGAACTTATTTCTGGTCAAAGGGTCCTTAATTGGTTTTTGAATTATATAAACTTAGAGACTCCTTTTGATGTTAAATCAGCCATTTAGAATTCCATATTTGACCTACTGAACATATTTCTGGCCAAAGAGTCCTCAATCTTGAAGTTTCTATACACACTGAAAGACTCGCTTCATAAGTCCAATAGATATACATATCAGGCCATTGAACTTATTTCTAGTCAAAGGGTCCTAATTGGTTTTAAACTATATAAACTTAGAGACTACTGATGTTAAATCAGCCATTCAGAATTCCATATCTGACCTACTGAACATATTTTTGGCCAAAGAGTCCTCATCTTGATTTTTCTATACATACTCATTGACTCATTCTGATGCTCCATTAGCCATATATGGCCATATCTGACCTATTGAACTTATTTCCGGTTAAAGGGTCCTAAATTCTTTTTTAAAAAAAATAGACTACTTTTGATAAAAAATCTGCCATACAGAGTCTTTGAATTCTGTATACAGAGGTCACTTTTTGACTTAATGGTCATATTCCTGGCCAAAGAGTACCTGAACATTAACTTGCTATTCGTAAAGATTGACTTGTTGTGATGTTATATTAGCCATACAGAAGTCCATATTTGACCCAAGGAAAATATTTCTGGCCAAAAAATCCTCAATCTTGAACTTTCCATACATACTCATAGACAACTTCTGATGCTTCATTAGCCATATTGAAGTCCATTTAGAAATCCATATCTTAACGGATTGAACTTATTTCTGGTCAAAGGGTCCTTAATTGGTTTTAAACTATATAAACTTAGAGACTCCTGATGTTAAATCAGCCTTTAGAATTCCATATTTGACCTACTGAACATATTTTTGGCCAAAGAGTCCTCATCTTGATTTTTCTATACATACTCATTGACTCATTCTGATGCTTCATAAGCCATATATGGCCATATCTGACCTATTGAACTTATTTCCGGTTAAATGGTCCTAAAAAAAATAATAAAAATATAGACTACTTTTGATGAAAAATCTGCCATACAGAGTCTTTGAACTCTGTATACAGAGGTCACTTTTTGACTTAATGGTCATATTCCTGGCCAAAGAGTTACCTGAACATTAACTTGCTATTCATAAAGATTGACTTGTTGTGATGTTATATTAGCCATACAGAAGTCCATATTTAACCCAAGGAAAATATTTCTGGCCATATAATCCTCAATCTTGAACTTTCCATACATACTCATAGACAACTTCTGATGCTTCATTAGCCATATTGAAGTCCATTTAGAAGTCCATATCTTGACGGATTGAACTTATTTCTGGTCAAAGGGTCCTTAATTGGTTTTTGAATTATATAAACTTAGAGACTCCTTTTGATGTTAAATCAGCCATTTAGAATTCCATATTTGACCTACTGAACATATTTCTGGCCAAAGAGTCCTCAATCTTGAAGTTTCTATACACACTGAAAGACTCCTACTGATGCTTCATAAGTCCAATAGATATACATATCAGGCCATTGAACTTATTTCTAGTCAAAGGGTCCTAATTGGTTTTAAACTATATAAACTTAGAGACTCCTGATGTTAAATCAGCCATTCAGAATTCCATATCTGACCTACTGAACATATTTTTGGCCAAAGAGTCCTCATCTTGATTTTTCTATACATACTCATTGACTCATTTTGATGCTCCATAAGCCATATATGGCCATATCTGACCTATTGAACTTATTTCCGGTTAAAGGGTCCTAAAAATGTAAAAAAAAAAATAGACTACTTTTGATAAAAAATCTGCCATACAGAGTCTTTGAATTCTGTATACAGAGGTCACTTTTTGACTTAATGGTCATATTCCTGGCCAAAGAGTTACCTGAACATTAACTTGCTATTCGTAAAGATTGACTTGTTGTGATGTTATATTAGCCATACAGAAGTCCATATTTGACCCAAGGAAAATATTTCTGGCCAAAAAATCCTCAATCTTGAACTTTCCATACATACTCATAGACAACTTCTGATGCTTCATTAGCCATATTGAAGTCCATTTAGAAGTCCATATCTTGACGGATTGAACTTATTTCTGGTCAAAGGGTCCTTAATTGGTTTTAAACTATATAAACTTAGAGACTCCTTTTTATGTTAAATCAGCCATTTAGAATTCCATATTTGACCTACTGAACATATTTTTGGCCAAAGAGTCCTCAATCTTGAAGTTTCTATACATACTGAAAGAATCCTACTGATGCTTCATAAGTCCAATAGATATACATATCAGGGCATTGAACTTATTTCTGGTCAAAGGGTCCTAATTGGTTTTAAACTAAATAAACTTAGAGACTACTGATGTTAAATCTGCCATTTAGAATTCCATATTTGACCTACTGAACATATTTTTGGCCAAAGAGTCCTCATCTTGATTTTTCTATACATACTCATTGACTCATTCTGTTGCTTTATAAGCCATATATGGCCATATCTGACCTATTGAACTTATTTCCGGTTAAATGATCCTAAAAAAAAATAAAAAAATAAAAATATAGACTACTTTTGATGAAAAATCTGCCATACAGAGTCTTTGAACTCTGTATACAGAGGTCACATTTTGAATTTATGGACATATTCCTGGCTAAAGAGTACCTGAACATTAACTTGCTATTCATAAAGATTGACTTGTTGTGATGTTATATTAGCCATACAGAAGTCCATATTTAACCCAAGGAAAATATTTCTGGCCATATAATCCTCAATCTTGAACTTTCCATACATACTTCATAGACAACTTCTGATGCTTCATTAGCCATATTGAAGTCCATTTAGAAGTCCATATCTTGACGGATTGAACTTATTTCTGGTCAAAGGGTCCTTAATTGGTTTTAAACTATATAAACTTAGAGACTCCTTTTTATGTTAAATCAGCCATTTAGAATTCCATATTTGACCTACTGAACATATTTTTGGCCAAAGAGTCCTCAATCTTGAAGTTTCTATACATACTGAAAGAATCCTACTGATGCTTCATAAGTCCAATAGATATACATATCAGGGCATTGAACTTATTTCTGGTCAAAGGGTCCTAATTGGTTTTAAACTAAATAAACTTAGAGACTACTGATGTTAAATCAGCCATTTAGAATTCCATTTTTGACCTACTGAACATATTTTTGGCCAAAGAGTCCTCATCTTGATTTTTCTATACATACTTATTGACTCATTCTGTTGCTTTATAAGCCATATATGGCCATATCTGACCTATTGAACTTATTTCCGGTTAAATGATCCTAAAAAAAAAAAAAAAAAAAAAAAAAAAATATAGACTACAATTGATGAAAAATCTGCCATACAGAGTCTTTGAACTCTGTATACAGAGGTCACTTTTTGACTTAATGGACATATTCCTGGCCAAAGAGTTACCTGAACATTAACTTGCTATTCATAAAGATTGACTTGTTGTGATGTTATATTAGCCATACAGAAGTCCATATTTGACCCAAGGAAAATATTTCTGGCCAAAAAATCCTCAATCTTGAACTTTCCATACATACTCATAGACAACTTCTGATGCTTCATTAGCCATATTGAAGTCCATTTAGAAGTCCATATCTTGACGGATTGAACTTATTTCTGGTCAAAGGGTCCTTAATTGGTTTTTGAATTATATAAACTTAGAGACTCCTTTTGATGTTAAATCAGCCATTTAGAATTCCATATTTGACCTACTGAACATATTTCTGGCCAAAGAGTCCTCAATCTTGAAGTTTCTATACACACTGAAAGACTCGCTTCATAAGTCCAATAGATATACATATCAGGCCATTGAACTTATTTCTAGTCAAAGGGTCCTAATTGGTTTTAAACTATATAAACTTAGAGACTACTGACTTAGAGACTGACTTAGAGAATTATATAAACTTAGAGACTCCTTTTGATGTTAAATCAGCCATTTAGAATTCCATATTTGACCTACTGAACATATTTCTGGCCAAAGAGTCCTCAATCTTGAAGTTTCTATACACACTGAAAGACTCGCTTCATAAGTCCAATAGATATACATATCAGGCCATTGAACTTATTTCTAGTCAAAGGGTCCTAATTGGTTTTAAACTATATAAACTTAGAGACTACTGATGTTAAATCAGCCATTCAGAATTCCATATCTGACCTACTGAACATATTTTTGGCCAAAGAGTCCTCCTCTTGATTTTTCTATACATACTCATTGACTCATTCTGATGCTCCATTAGCCATATATGGCCATATCTGACCTATTGAACTTATTTCCGGTTAAAGGGTCCTAAATTAAAAAAAAAAAAAAAATAGACTACTTTTGATAAAAAATCTGCCATACAGAGTCTTTGAATTCTGTATACAGAGGTCACTTTTTGACTTAATGGTCATATTCCTGGCCAAAGAGTACCTGAACATTAACTTGCTATTCGTAAAGATTGACTTGTTGTGATGTTATATTAGCCATACAGAAGTCCATATTTGACCCAAGGAAAATATTTCTGGCCAAAAAATCCTCAATTTTGAACTTTCCATACATACTCATAGACAACTTCTGATGCTTCATTAGCCATATTGAAGTCCATTTAGAAATCCATATCTTAACGGATTGAACTTATTTCTGGTCAAAGGGTCCTTAATTGGTTTTAAACTATATAAACTTAGAGACTCCTGATGTTAAATCAGCCTTTAGAATTCCATATTTGACCTACTGAACATATTTTTGGCCAAAGAGTCCTCATCTTGATTTTTCTATACATACTCATTGACTCATTCTGATGCTCCATAAGCCATATATGGCCACATCTGACCTATTGAACTTATTTCCGGTTAAAGGGTCCTAAAAATGTAAAAAAAAAAAATAGACTACTTTTGATAAAAAATCTGCCATACAGAGTCTTTGAATTCTGTATACAGAGGTCACTTTTTGACTTAATGGTCATATTCCTGGCCAAAGAGTTACCTGAACATTAACTTGCTATTCGTAAAGATTGACTTGTTGTGATGTTATATTAGCCATACAGAAGTCCATATTTGACCCAAGGAAAATATTTCTGGCCAAAAAATCCTCAATCTTGAACTTTCCATACATACTCATAGACAACTTCTGATGCTTCATTAGCCATATTTAAGTCCATTTAGAAGTCCATATCTTGACGGATTGAACTTATTTCTGGTCAAAGGGTCCTTAATTGGTTTTAAACTATATAAACTTAGAGACTCCTTTTTATGTTAAATCAGCCATTTAGAATTCCATATTTGACCTAGTGAACATATTTTTGGCCAAAGAGTCCTCAATCTTGAAGTTTCTATACATACTGAAAGAATCCTACTGATGCTTCATAAGTCCAATAGATATACATATCAGGGCATTGAACTTATTTCTGGTCAAAGGGTCCTAATTGGTTTTAAACTAAATAAACTTAGAGACTACTGATGTTAAATCTGCCATTTAGAATTCCATATTTGACCTACTGAACATATTTTTGGCCAAAGAGTCCTCATCTTGATTTTTCTATACATACTCATTGACTCATTCTGTTGCTTTATAAGCCATATATGGCCATATCTGACCTATTGAACTTATTTCCGTTTAAATGATCCTAAAAAAAAAAAAAAAAAAAAAAAATATAGACTACTTTTGATGAAAAATCTGCCATACAGAGTCTTTGAACTCTGTATACAGAGGTCACTTTTTGACTTAATGGACATATTCCTGGCTAAAGAGTACCTGAACATTAACTTGCTATTCATAAAGATTGACTTGTTGTGATGTTATATTAGCCATACAGAAGTCCATATTTAACCCAAGGAAAATATTTCTGGCCATATAATCCTCAATCTTGAACTTTCCATACATACTCATAGACAACTTCTGATGCTTCATTAGCCATATTGAAGTCCATTTAGAAGTCCATATCTTGACGGATTGAACTTATTTCTGGTCAAAGGGTCCTTAATTGGTTTTTGAATTATATAAACTTAGAGACTCCTTTTGATGTTAAATCAGCCATTTAGAATTCCTTATTTGACCTACTGAACATATTTCTGGCCAAAGAGTCCTCAATCTTGAAGTTTCTATACACACTGAAAGACTCGCTTCATAAGTCCAATAGATATACATATCAGGCCATTGAACTTATTTCTAGTCAAAGGGTCCTAATTGGTTTTAAACTATATAAACTTAGAGACTACTGATGTTAAATCAGCCATTCAGAATTCCATATCTGACCTACTGAACATATTTTTGGCCAAAGAGTCCTCATCTTGATTTTTCTATACATACTCATTGACTCATTCTGATGCTCCATTAGCCATATATGGCCATATCTGACCTATTGAACTTATTTCCGGTTAAAGGGTCCTAAATTTAAAAAAAAAAAAAAATAGACTACTTTTGATAAAAAATCTGCCATACAGAGTCTTTGAATTCTGTATACAGAGGTCACTTTTTGACTTAATGGTCATATTCCTGGCCAAAGAGTACCTGAACATTAACTTGCTATTCGTAAAGATTGACTTGTTGTGATGTTATATTAGCCATACAGAAGTCCATATTTGACCCAAGGAAAATATTTCTGGCCAAAAAATCCTCAATCTTGAACTTTCCATACATACTCATAGACAACTTCTGATGCTTCATTAGCCATATTGAAGTCCATTTAGAAATCCATATCTTAACGGATTGAACTTATTTCTGGTCAAAGGGTCCTTAATTGGTTTTAAACTATATAAACTTAGAGACTCCTGATGTTAAATCAGCCTTTAGGATTCCATATTTGACCTACTGAACATATTTTTGGCCAAAGAGTCCTCATCTTGATTTTTCTATACATACTCATTGACTCATTCTGATGCTTCATAAGCCATATATGGCCATATCTGACCTATTGAACTTATTTCCGGTTAAATGGTCCTAAAAAAAATAATAAAAATATAGACTACTTTTGATGAAAAATCTGCCATACAGAGTCTTTGAACTCTGTATACAGAGGTCACTTTTTGACTTAATGGTCATATTCCTGGCCAAAGAGTTACCTGAACATTAACTTGCTATTCGTAAAGATTGACTTGTTGTGATGTTATATTAGCCATACAGAAGTCCATATTTGACCCAAGGAAAATATTTCTGGCCAAAAAATCCTCAATCTTGAACTTTCCATACATACTAATAGACAACTTCTGATGCTTCATTAGCCATATTTAAGTCCATTTAGAAGTCCATATCTTGACGGATTGAACTTATTTCTGGTCAAAGGGTCCTTAATTGGTTTTTGAATTATATAAACTTAGAGACTCCTTTTGATGTTAAATCAGCCATTTAGAATTCCATATTTGACCTACTGAACATATTTCTGGCCAAAGAGTCCTCAATCTTGAAGTTTCTATACACACTGAAAGACTCGCTTCATAAGTCCAATAGATATACATATCAGGCCATTGAACTTATTTCTAGTCAAAGGGTCCTAATTGGTTTTAAACTATATAAACTTAGAGACTACTGATGTTAAATCAGCCATTCAGAATTCCATATCTGACCTACTGAACATATTTTTGGCCAAAGAGTCCTCATCTTGATTTTTCTATACATACTCATTGACTCATTCTGATGCTCCATTAGCCATATATGGCCATATCTGACCTATTGAACTTATTTCCGGTTAAAGGGTCCTAAATTTAAAAAATAAATAAATAGACTACTTTTGATAAAAAATCTGCCATACAGAGTCTTTGAATTCTGTATACAGAGGTCACTTTTTGACTTAATGGTCATATTCCTGGCCAAAGAGTACCTGAACATTAACTTGCTATTCGTAAAGATTGACTTGTTGTGATGTTATATTAGCCATACAGAAGTCCATATTTGACCCAAGGAAAATATTTCTGGCCAAAAAATCCTCAATCTTGAACTTTCCATACATACTCATAGACAACTTCTGATGCTTCATTAGCCATATTGAAGTCCATTTAGAAATCCATATCTTAACGGATTGAACTTATTTCTGGTCAAAGGGTCCTTAATTGGTTTTAAACTATATAAACTTAGAGACTCCTGATGTTAAATCAGCCTTTAGAATTCCATATTTGACCTACTGAACATATTTTTGGCCAAAGAGTCCTCATCTTGATTTTTCTATACATACTCATTGACTCATTCTGATGCTTCATAAGCCATATATGGCCATATCTGACCTATTGAACTTATTTCCGGTTAAATGGTCCTAAAAAAAAATAAATAAATAAAAATATAGACTACTTTTGATGAAAAATCTGCCAAACAGAGTCTTTGAACTCTGTATACAGAGGTAACTTTTTGACTTAATGGTCATATTCCTGGCCAAAGAGTTACCTGAACATTAACTTGCTATTCGTAAAGATTGACTTGTTGTGATGTTATATTAGCCATACAGAAGTCCATATTTGACCCAAGGAAAATATTTCTGGCCAAAAAATCCTCAATCTTGAACTTTCCATACATACTCATAGACAACTTCTGATGCTTCATTAGCCATATTTAAGTCCATTTAGAAGTCCATATCTTGACGGATTGAACTTATTTCTGGTCAAAGGGTCCTTAATTGGTTTTAAACTATATAAACTTAGAGACTCCTTTTTATGTTAAATCAGCCATTTAGAATTCCATATTTGACCTACTGAACATATTTTTGGCCAAAGAGTCCTCAATCTTGAAGTTTCTATACATACTGAAAGAATCCTACTGATGCTTCATAAGTCCAATAGATATACATATCAGGGCATTGAACTTATTTCTGGTCAAAGGGTCCTAATTGGTTTTAAACTAAATAAACTTAGAGACTACTGATGTTAAATCTGCCATTTAGAATTCCATATTTGACCTACTGAACATATTTTTGGCCAAAGAGTCCTCATCTTGATTTTTCTATACATACTCATTGACTCATTCTGTTGCTTTATAAGCCATATATGGCCATATCTGACCTATTGAACTTATTTCCGGTTAAATGATCCTAAAAAATAAAAATAAAAAAAAATATAGACTACTTTTGAAGAAAAATCTGCCATACAGAGTCTTTGAACTCTGTATACAGAGGTCACTTTTTGACTTAATGGACATATTCTTGGCTAAAGAGTACCTGAACATTAACTTGCTATTCATAAAGATTGACTTGTTGTGATGTTATATTAGCCATACAGAAGTCCATATTTAACCCAAGGAAAATATTTCTGGCCATATAATCCTCAATCTTGAACTTTCCATACATACTCATAGACAACTTCTGATGCTTCATTAGCCATATTGAAGTCCATTTAGAAGTCCATATCTTGACGGATTGAACTTATTTCTGGTCAAAGGGTCCTTAATTGGTTTTTGAATTATATAAACTTAGAGACTCCTTTTGATGTTAAATCAGCCATTTAGAATTCCATATTTGACCTACTGAACATATTTCTGGCCAAAGAGTCCTCAATCTTGAAGTTTCTATACACACTGAAAGACTCCTACTGATGCTTCATAAGTCCAATAGATATACATATCAGGCCATTGAACTTATTTCTAGTCAAAGGGTCCTAATTGGTTTTAAACTATATAAACTTAGAGACTCCTGATGTTAAATCAGCCATTCAGAATTCCATATCTGACCTACTGAACATATTTTTGGCCAAAGAGTCCTCATCTTGATTTTTCTATACATACTCATTGACTCATTCTGATGCTCCATAAGCCATATATGGCCATATCTGACCTATTGAACTTATTTCCGGTTAAAGGGTCCTAAAAATGTAAAAAAAAAAAAATAGACTACTTTTGATAAAAAATCTGCCATACAGAGTCTTTGAATTCTGTATACAGAGGTCATTTTTTGACTTAATGGTCATATTCCTGGCCAAAGAGTACCTGAACATTAACTTGCTATTCGTAAAGATTGACTTGTTGTGATGTTATATTAGCCATACAGAAGTCCATATTTGACCCAAGGAAAATATTTCTGGCCAAAAAATCCTCAATCTTGAACTTTCCATACATACTCATAGACAACTTCTGATGCTTCATTAGCCATATTTAAGTCCATTTAGAAGTCCATATCTTGACGGATTGAACTTATTTCTGGTCAAAGGGTCCTTAATTGGTTTTAAACTATATAAACTTAGAGACTCCTTTTTATGTTAAATCAGCCATTTAGAATTCCATATTTGACCTACTGAACATATTTCTGGCCAAAGAGTCCTCAATCTTGAAGTTTCTATACACACTGAAAGACTCCTACTGATGCTTCATAAGTCCAATAGATATACATATCAGGCCATTGAACTTATTTCTAGTCAAAGGGTCCTAATTGGTTTTAAACTATATAAACTTAGAGACTCCTGATGTTAAATCAGCCATTCAGAATTCCATATCTGACCTACTGAACATATTTTTGGCCAAATAGTCCTCATCTTGATTTTTCTATACATACTCATTGACTCATTCTGATGCTCCATAAGCCATATATGGCCATATCTGACCTATTGAACTTATTTCCGGTTAAATGATCCTAAAAAATAAAATAAAATAAAAAATATAGACTACTTTTGATGAAAAATCTGCCATACAGAGTCTTTGAACTCTGTATACAGAGGTCACTTTTTGACTTAATGGACATATTCCTGGCTAAAGAGTACCTGAACATTAACTTGCTATTCATAAAGATTTGACTTGTTGTGATGTTATATTAGCCATACAGAAGTCCATATTTAACCCAAGGAAAATATTTCTGGCCAAATAATCCTCAATCTTGAACTTTCCATACATACTTCATAGACAACTTCTGATGCTTCATTAGCCATATTGAAGTCCATTTAGAAGTCCATATCTTGACGGATTGAACTTATTTCTGGTCAAAGGGTCCTTAATTGGTTTTAAACTATATAAACTTAGAGACTCCTTTTTATGTTAAATCAGCCATTTAGAATTCCAAATTTGACCTACTGAACATATTTTTGGCCAAAGAGTCCTCAATCTTGAAGTTTCTATACATACTGAAAGAATCCTACTGATGCTTCATAAGTCCAATAGATATACATATCAGGGCATTGAACTTATTTCTGGTCAAAGGGTCCTAATTGGTTTTAAACTAAATAAACTTAGAGACTACTGATGTTAAATCAGCCATTTAGAATTCCATATTTGACCTACTGAACATATTTTTGGCCAAAGAGTCCTCATCTTGATTTTTCTATACATACTCATTGACTCATTCTGTTGCTTTATAAGCCATATATGGCCATATCTGACCTATTGAACTTATTTCCGGTTAAATGATCCTAAAAAAAAAAAAAAAAAAAAAAAAAAAAAATAGACTACTTTTGATGAAAAATCTGCCATACAGAGTCTTTGAACTCTGTATACAGAGGTCACTTTTTGACTTAATGGACATATTCCTGGCCAAAGAGTTACCTGAACATTAACTTGCTATTCATAAAGATTGACTTGTTGTGATGTTATATTAGCCATACAGAAGTCCATATTTGACCCAAGGAAAATATTTCTGGCCAAAAAATCCTCAATCTTGAACTTTCCATACATACTCATAGACAACTTCTGATGCTTCATTAGCCATATTGAAGTCCATTTAGAAGTCCATATCTTGACGGATTGAACTTATTTCTGGTCAAAGGGTCCTTAATTGGTTTTTGAATTATATAAACTTAGAGACTCCTTTTGATGTTAAATCAGCCATTTAGAATTCCATATTTGACCTACTGAACATATTTCTGCCCAAAGAGTCCTCAATCTTGAAGTTTCTATACACACTGAAAGACTCGCTTCATAAGTCCAATAGATATACATATCAGGCCATTGAACTTATTTCTAGTCAAAGGGTCCTAATTGGTTTTAAACTATATAAACTTAGAGACTACTGATGTTAAATCAGCCATTCAGCATTCCATATCTGACCTACTGAACATATTTTTGGCCAAAGAGTCCTCATCTTGATTTTTCTATACATACTCATTGACTCATTCTGATGCTCCATTAGCCATATATGGCCATATCTGACCTATTGAACTTATTTCCGGTTAAAGGGTCCTAAATTTAAAAAAAAAATAAAAAATAGACTACTTTTGATAAAAAATCTGCCATACAGAGTCTTTGAATTCTGTATACAGAGGTCACTTTTTGACTTAATGGTCATATTCCTGGCCAAAGAGTACCTGAACATTAACTTGCTATTCGTAAAGATTGACTTGTTGTGATGTTATATTAGCCATACAGAAGTCCATATTTGACCCAAGGAAAATATTTCTGGCCAAAAAATCCTCAATCTTGAACTTTCCATACATACTCATAGACAACTTCTGATGCTTCATTAGCCATATTGAAGTCCATTTAGAAATCCATATCTTAACGGATTGAACTTATTTCTGGTCAAAGGGTCCTTAATTGGTTTTAAACTATATAAACTTAGAGACTCCTGATGTTAAATCAGCCATTCAGAATTCCAAATTTGACCTACTGAACATATTTTTGGCCAAAGAGTCCTCATCTTGATTTTTCTATACATACTCATTGACTCATTCTGATGCTTCATAAGCCATATATGGCCATATCTGACCTATTGAACTTATTTCCGGTTAAATGGTCCTAAAAAAAATAAAATAAATAAAAATATAGACTACTTTTGATGAAAAATCTGCCATACAGAGTCTTTGAACTCTGTATACAGAGGTCACTTTTTGACTTAATGGACATATTCCTGGCCAAAGAGTTACCTGAACATTAACTTGCTATTCATAAAGATTGACTTGTTGTGATGTTATATTAGCCATACAGAAGTCCATATTTGACCCAAGGAAAATATTTCTGGCCAAAAAATCCTCAATCTTGAACTTTCCATACATACTCATAGACAACTTCTGATGCTTCATTAGCCATATTTAAGTCCATTTAGAAGTCCATATCTTGACGGATTGAACTTATTTCTGGTCAAAGGGTCCTTAATTGGTTTTAAACTATATAAACTTAGAGACTCCTGATGTTAAATCAGCCATTCAGAATTCCAAATTTGACCTACTGAACATATTTTTGGCCAAAGAGTCCTCATCTTGATTTTTCTATACATACTCATTGACTCATTCTGATGCTTCATAAGCCATATATGGCCATATCTGACCTATTGAACTTATTTCCGGTTAAAGGGTCCTAAAAAAAAAAAAAAACCACATAGACTACTTTTGATGAAAAATCTGCCATACAGAGTCTTTGAACTCTGTATGCAGAGGTCACTTTTTGACTTAATGGACATATTCCTGGCCAAAGAGTTACCTGAACATTAACTTGCTATTCATAAAGATGGACTTGTTGTGATGTTATATTAGCCATACAGAAGTCCATATTTGACCCAAGGAAAATATTTCTGGCCAAAAAATCCTCAATCTTGAACTTTCCATACATACTCATAGACAACTTCTGATGCTTCATTAGCCATATTTAAGTCCATTTAGAAGTCAATATCAGGCCATTGAACTTATTTCTAGTCAAAGGGTCCTAATTGGTTTTAAACTATATAAACTTAGAGACTCCTGATGTTAAATCAGCCATTCAGAATTCCATATTTGACCTACTGAACATATTTTTGGCCAAAGAGTCCTCATCTTGATTTTTCTATACACTCATTGACTCATTCTGATGCTCCATAAGCCATATATGGCCATATCTGACCTCTTGAACTTATTTCCGGTTAAAGGGTCCTAAAATAATAATAATAATAAAAAAATAAACTACTTTTGATAAAAAATCTGCCATACAGAGTCTTTGAATTCTGTATACAGAGGTCACTTTTTTACTTAATGGTCATATTCCTGGCCAAAGAGTACCTGAACATTAACTTGCTATTCGTAAAGATTGACTTGTTGTGATGTTATATTAGCCATACAGAAGTCCATATTTGAACCAAGGAAAATATTTCTGGCCAAAAAATCCTCAATCTTGAACTTTCCATACATACTCATAGACAACTTCTGATGCTTCATTAGCCATATTTAAGTCCATTTAGAAGTCCATATCTTGACGGATTGAACTTATTTCAGGTCAAAGGGTCCTAATTGGTTTTAAACTATATAAACTTAGAGACTACTGATGTTAAATCAGCCATTTAGAATTCCATATTTGACCTACTGAACATATTTTTGGCCAAAGAGTCCTCATCTTGATTTTTCTATACATACTCATTGACTCATTCTGATGCTTCATAAGCCATATATGGCCATATCTGACCTATTGAACTTATTTTCGGTTAAAGGGTCCTAAAAAAAAAAAAAAAAAAAAAAAAAAATATAGACTACTTTTGATGAAAAATCTGCCATACAGAGTCTTTGAACTCTGTATACAGAGGTCACTTTTTGACTTAATGGACATATTCCTGGCCAAAGAGTTACCTGAACATTAACTTGCTATTCATAAAGATTGACTTGTTGTGATGTTATATTAGCCATACAGAAGTCCATATTTGACCCAAGGAAAATATTTCTGGCCAAAAAATCCTCAATCTTGAACTTTCCATACATACTCATAGACAACTTCTGATGCTTCATTAGCCATATTGAAGTCCATTTAGAAGTCCATATCTTGACGGATTGAACTTATTTCTGGTCAAAGGGTCCTTAATTGGTTTTAAACTATATAAACTTAGAGACTCCTTTTGATGTTAAATCAGCCATTTAGAATTCCATATTTGACCTACTGAACATATTTTTGGCCAAAAAGTCCTCAATCTTGAAGTTTCTATACATACTGAAAGAATCCTACTGATGCTTCATAAGTCCAATAGATATACATATCAGGGCATTGAACTTATTTCTGGTCAATGGGTCCTAATTGGTTTTAAACTAAATAAACTTAGAGACTACTGATGTTAAATCAGCCATTTAGAATTCCATATTTGACCTACTGAACATATTTTTGGCCAAAGAGTCCTCATCTTGATTTTTCTATACATACTCATTGACTCATTCTGATGCTCCATAAGCCATATATGGCCATATTTGACCTATTGACCTTATTTCCGGTTAAATGATCCTAAAAAAAAAAAAAAAAAAAAAAAAAAAATAGACTACTTTTGATGAAAAATCTTCCATACAGAGTCTTTGAACTCTGTATGCAGAGGTCACTTTTTGACTTAATGGACATATTCCTGGCCAAAGAGTTACCTGAACATTAACTTGCTATTCATAAAGATGGACTTGTTGTGATGTTATATTAGCCATACAGAAGTCCATATTTGACCCAAGGAAAATATTTCTGGCCAAAAAATCCTCAATCTTGAACTTTCCATACATACTCATAGACATCTTCTGATGCTTCATTAGCCATATTTAAGTCCATTTAGAAGTCCATATCTTGACGGATTGAACTTATTTCTGGTCAAAGGGTCCTTAATTGGTTTTAAACTATATAAACTTAGAGACTCCTGATGTTAAATCAGCCATTCAGAATTCCAAATTTGACCTACTGAACATATTTTTGGCCAAAGAGTCCTCATCTTGATTTTTCTATACATACTCATTGACTCATTCTGATGCTTCATAAGCCATATATGGCCATATCTGACCTATTGAACTTATTTCCGGTTAAAGGCTCCTAAAAAAAAACAAAAACACATAGACTACTTTTGATGAAAAATCTGCCATACAGAGTCTTTGAACTCTGTATGCAGAGGTCACTTTTTGACTTAATGGACATATTCCTGGCCAAAGAGTTACCTGAACATTAACTTGCTATTCATAAAGATGGACTTGTTGTGATGTTATATTAGCCATACAGAAGTCCATATTTGACCCAAGGAAAATATTTCTGGCCAAAAAATCCTCAATCTTGAACTTTCCATACATACTCATAGACAACTTCTGATGCTTCATTAGCCATATTTAAGTCCATTAAGAAGTCAATATCAGGCCATTGAACTTATTTCTAGTCAAAGGGTCCTAATTGGTTTTAAACTATATAAACTTAGAGACTCCTGATGTTAAATCAGCCATTCAGAATTCCATATTTGACCTACTGAACATATTTTTGGCCAAAGAGTCCTCATCTTGATTTTTCTATACACTCATTGACTCATTCTGATGCTCCATAAGCCATATATGGCCATATCTGACCTCTTGAACTTATTTCCGGTTAAAGGGTCCTAAAATAATTATAATAATAAAAAAATAGACTACTTTTGATAAAAAATCTGCCATACAGAGTCTTTGAATTCTGTATGCAGAGGTCACTTTTTGACTTAATGGTCATATTCCTGGCCAAAGAGTACCTGAACATTAACTTGCTATTCGTAAAGATTGACTTGTTGTGATGTTATATTAGCCATACAGAAGTCCATATTTGACCCAAGGAAAATATTTCTGGCCAAAAAATCCTCAATCTTGAACTTTCCATACATACTCATAGACAACTTCTGATGCTTCATTAGCCATATTTAAGTCCATTTAGAAGTCCATATCTTGACGGATTGAACTTATTTCAGGTCAAAGGGTCCTAATTGGTTTTAAACTATATAAACTTAGAGACTACTGATGTTAAATCAGCCATTTAGAATTCCATATTTGACCTACTGAACATATTTTTGGCCAAAGAGTCCTCATCTTGATTTTTCTATACATACTCATTGACTCATTCTGATGCTTCATAAGCCATATATGGCCATATCTGACCTATTGAACTTATTTCCGGTTAAATGGTCCTAAAAAAAATAAAATAAATAAAAATATAGACTACTTTTGATGAAAAATCTGCCATACAGAGTCTTTGAACTCTGTATACAGAGGTCACTTTTTGACTTAATGGACATATTCCTGGCCAAAGAGTTACCTGAACATTAACTTGCTATTCATAAAGATTGACTTGTTGTGATGTTATATTAGCCATACAGAAGTCCATATTTGACCCAAGGAAAATATTTCTGGCCAAAAAATCCTCAATCTTGAACTTTCCATACATACTCATAGACAACTTCTGATGCTTCATTAGCCATATTTAAGTCCATTTAGAAGTCCATATCTTGACGGATTGAACTTATTTCTGGTCAAAGGGTCCTTAATTGGTTTTAAACTATATAAACTTAGAGACTCCTGATGTTAAATCAGCCATTCAGAATTCCAAATTTGACCTACTGAACATATTTTTTGGCCAAAGAGTCCTCATCTTGATTTTTCTATACATACTCATTGACTCATTCTGATGCTTCATAAGCCATATATGGCCATATCTGACCTATTGAACTTATTTCCGGTTAAAGGGTCCTAAAAAAAAAAAAAAACACATAGACTACTTTTGATGAAAAATCTGCCATACAGAGTCTTTGAACTCTGTATGCAGAGGTCACTTTTTGACTTAATGGACATATTCCTGGCCAAAGAGTTACCTGAACATTAACTTGCTATTCATAAAGATGGACTTGTTGTGATGTTATATTAGCCATACAGAAGTCCATATTTGACCCAAGGAAAATATTTCTGGCCAAAAAATCCTCAATCTTGAACTTTCCATACATACTCATAGACAACTTCTGATGCTTCATTAGCCATATTTAAGTCCATTTAGAAGTCAATATCAGGCCATTGAACTTATTTCTAGTCAAAGGGTCCTAATTGGTTTTAAACTATATAAACTTAGAGACTCCTGATGTTAAATCAGCCATTCAGAATTCCATATTTGACCTACTGAACATATTTTTGGCCAAAGAGTCCTCATCTTGATTTTTCTATACACTCATTGACTCATTCTGATGCTCCATAAGCCATATATGGCCATATCTGACCTCTTGAACTTATTTCCGGTTAAAGGGTCCTAAAATAATAATAATAATAAAAAAATAAACTACTTTTGATAAAAAATCTGCCATACAGAGTCTTTGAATTCTGTATACAGAGGTCACTTTTTTACTTAATGGTCATATTCCTGGCCAAAGAGTACCTGAACATTAACTTGCTATTCGTAAAGATTGACTTGTTGTGATGTTATATTAGCCATACAGAAGTCCATATTTGAACCAAGGAAAATATTTCTGGCCAAAAAATCCTCAATCTTGAACTTTCCATACATACTCATAGACAACTTCTGATGCTTCATTAGCCATATTTAAGTCCATTTAGAAGTCCATATCTTGACGGATTGAACTTATTTCAGGTCAAAGGGTCCTAATTGGTTTTAAACTATATAAACTTAGAGACTACTGATGTTAAATCAGCCATTTAGAATTCCATATTTGACCTACTGAACATATTTTTGGCCAAAGAGTCCTCATCTTGATTTTTCTATACATACTCATTGACTCATTCTGATGCTTCATAAGCCATATATGGCCATATCTGACCTATTGAACTTATTTTCGGTTAAAGGGTCCTAAAAAAAAAAAAAAAAAAAAAAAAAAATATAGACTACTTTTGATGAAAAATCTGCCATACAGAGTCTTTGAACTCTGTATACAGAGGTCACTTTTTGACTTAATGGACATATTCCTGGCCAAAGAGTTACCTGAACATTAACTTGCTATTTATAAAGATTGACTTGTTGTGATGTTATATTAGCCATACAGAAGTCCATATTTGACCCAAGGAAAATATTTCTGGCCAAAAAATCCTCAATCTTGAACTTTCCATACATACTCATAGACAACTTCTGATGCTTCATTAGCCATATTGAAGTCCATTTAGAAGTCCATATCTTGACGGATTGAACTTATTTCTGGTCAAAGGGTCCTTAATTGGTTTTAAACTATATAAACTTAGAGACTCCTTTTGATGTTAAATCAGCCATTTAGAATTCCATATTTGACCTACTGAACATATTTTTGGCCAAAAAGTCCTCAATCTTGAAGTTTCTATACATACTGAAAGAATCCTACTGATGCTTCATAAGTCCAATAGATATACATATCAGGGCATTGAACTTATTTCTGGTCAATGGGTCCTAATTGGTTTTAAACTAAATAAACTTAGAGACTACTGATGTTAAATCAGCCATTTAGAATTCCATATTTGACCTACTGAACATATTTTTGGCCAAAGAGTCCTCATCTTGATTTTTCTATACATACTCATTGACTCATTCTGATGCTCCATAAGCCATATATGGCCATATTTGACCTATTGACCTTATTTCCGGTTAAATGATCCTAAAAAAAAAAAAAAAAAAAAAAAAAAATAGACTACTTTTGATGAAAAATCTTCCATACAGAGTCTTTGAACTCTGTATGCAGAGGTCACTTTTTGACTTAATGGACATATTCCTGGCCAAAGAGTTACCTGAACAATAACTTGCTATTCATAAAGATGGACTTGTTGTGATGTTATATTAGCCATACAGAAGTCCATATTTGACCCAAGGAAAATATTTCTGGCCAAAAAATCCTCAATCTTGAACTTTCCATACATACTCATAGACATCTTCTGATGCTTCATTAGCCATATTTAAGTCCATTTAGAAGTCCATATCTTGACGGATTGAACTTATTTCTGGTCAAAGGGTCCTTAATTGGTTTTAAACTATATAAACTTAGAGACTCCTGATGTTAAATCAGCCATTCAGAATTCCAAATTTGACCTACTGAACATATTTTTGGCCAAAGAGTCCTCATCTTGATTTTTCTATACATACTCATTGACTCATTCTGATGCTTCATAAGCCATATATGGCCATATCTGACCTATTGAACTTATTTCCGGTTAAAGGCTCCTAAAAAAAAACAAAAACACATAGACTACTTTTGATGAAAAATCTGCCATACAGAGTCTTTGAACTCTGTATGCAGAGGTCACTTTTTGACTTAATGGACATATTCCTGGCCAAAGAGTTACCTGAACATTAACTTGCTATTCATAAAGATGGACTTGTTGTGATGTTATATTAGCCATACAGAAGTCCATATTTGACCCAAGGAAAATATTTCTGGCCAAAAAATCCTCAATCTTGAACTTTCCATACATACTCATAGACAACTTCTGATGCTTCATTAGCCATATTTAAGTCCATTAAGAAGTCAATATCAGGCCATTGAACTTATTTCTAGTCAAAGGGTCCTAATTGGTTTTAAACTATATAAACTTAGAGACTCCTGATGTTAAATCAGCCATTCAGAATTCCATATTTGACCTACTGAACATATTTTTGGCCAAAGAGTCCTCATCTTGATTTTTCTATACACTCATTGACTCATTCTGATGCTCCATAAGCCATATATGGCCATATCTGACCTCTTGAACTTATTTCCGGTTAAAGGGTCCTAAAATAATTATAATAATAAAAAAATAGACTACTTTTGATAAAAAATCTGCCATACAGAGTCTTTGAATTCTGTATACAGAGGTCACTTTTTGACTTAATGGTCATATTCCTGGCCAAAGAGTACCTGAACATTAACTTGCTATTCGTAAAGATTGACTTGTTGTGATGTTATATTAGCCATACAGAAGTCCATATTTGACCCAAGGAAAATATTTCTGGCCAAAAAATCCTCAATCTTGAACTTTCCATACATACTCATAGACAACTTCTGATGCTTCATTAGCCATATTTAAGTCCATTTAGAAGTCCATATCTTGACGGATTGAACTTATTTCAGGTCAAAGGGTCCTAATTGGTTTTAAACTATATAAACTTAGAGACTACTGATGTTAAATCAGCCATTTAGAATTCCATATTTGACCTACTGAACATATTTTTGGCCAAAGAGTCCTCATCTTGATTTTTCTATACATACTCATTGACTCATTCTGATGCTTCATAAGCCATATATGGCCATATCTGACCTATTGAACTTATTTCCGGTTAAAGGGTCCTAAAAAAAAAAAAAAAAAAAAAAATATAGACTACTTTTGATGAAAAATCTGCCATACAGAGTCTTTGAACTCTGTATACAGAGGTCACTTTTTGACTTAATGGACATATTCCTGGCCAAAGAGTTACCTGAACATTAACTTGCTATTCATAAAGATTGACTTGTTGTGATGTTATATTAGCCATACAGAAGTCCATATTTGACCCAAGGAAAATATTTCTGGCCAAAAAATCCTCAATCTTGAACTTTCCATACATACTCATAGACAACTTCTGATGCTTCATTAGCCATATTGAAGTCCATTTAGAAGTCCATATCTTGACGGATTGAACTTATTTCTGGTCAAAGGGTCCTTAATTGGTTTTAAACTATATAAACTTAGAGACTCCTTTTGATGTTAAATCAGCCATTTAGAATTCCATATTTGACCTACTGAACATTTTTTTGGCCAAAAAGTCCTCAATCTTGAAGTTTCTATACATACTGAAAGAATCCTACTGATGCTTCATAAGTCCAATAGATATACATATCAGGGCATTGAACTTATTTCTGGTCAAAGGGTCCTAATTGGTTTTAAACTAAATAAACTTAGAGACTACTGATGTTAAATCAGCCATTTAGAATTCCATATTTGACCTACTGAACATATTTTTGGCCAAAGAGTCCTCATCTTGATTTTTCTATACATACTCATTGACTCATTCTGATGCTCCATAAGCCATATATGGCCATATTTGACCTATTGACCTTATTTCCGGTTAAATGATCCTAAAAAAAAAAAAAAAAAAAAAAAAAAATATAGACTACTTTTGATGAAAAATCTGCCATACAGAGTCTTTGAACTCTGTATGCAGAGGTCACTTTTTGACTTAATGGACATATTCCTGGCCAAAGAGTTACCTGAACATTAACTTGCTATTCATAAAGATGGACTTGTTGTGATGTTATATTAGCCATACAGAAGTCCATATTTGACCCAAGGAAAATATTTCTGGCCAAAAAATCCTCAATCTTGAACTTTCCATACATACTCATAAACAACTTCTGATGCTTCATTAGCTTTATTGAAGTCCATTTAGAAGTCCATATCTTGACGGATTGAAAAATCATCTTGATTTGATGAAAAATCTGCCATACAGAGTCTTTGAACTCTGTATACAGAGGTCACTTTTTGACTTAATGGACATATTCCTGGCTAAAGAGTACCTGAACATTAACTTGCTATTCATAAAGATTGACTTGTTGTGATGTTATATTAGCCATACAGAAGTCCATATTTAACCCAAGGAAAATATTTCTGGCTATATAATCCTCAATCTTGAACTTTCCATACATACTTCATAGACAACTTCTGATGCTTCATTAGCCATATTGAAGTCCATTTAGAAGTCCATATCTTGACGGATTGAACTTATTTCTGGTCAAAGGGTCCTTAATTGGTTTTTAACTATATAAACTTAGAGACTCCTTTTTATGTTAAATCAGCCATTTAGAATTCCATATTTGACCTACTGAACATATTTTTGGCCAAAGAGTCCTCAATCTTGAAGTTTCTATACATACTGAAAGAATCCTACTGATGCTTCATAAGTCCAATAGATATACATATCAGGGCATTGAACTTATTTCTGGTCAAAGGGTCCTAATTGGTTTTAAACTAAATAAACTTAGAGACTACTGATGTTAAATCAGCCATTTAGAATTCCATATTTGACCTACTGAACATATTTTTGGCCAAAGAGTCCTCATCTTGATTTTTCTATACATACTCATTGACTCATTCTGTTGCTTTATAAGCCATATATGGCCATATCTGACCTATTGAACTTATTTCCGGTTAAATGATCCTAAAAAAAAAAAAAAAAAAAAAATATATAGACTACTTTTGATGAAAAATCTGCCATACAGAGTTTTTGAACTCTGTATACAGAGGTCACTTTTTGACTTAATGGACATATTCCTGGCCAAAGAGTTAGCTGAACATTAACTTGCTATTCATAAAGATTGATTTGTTGTGATGTTATATTAGCCATACAGAAGTCCATATTTGACCAAAGGAAAATATTTCTGGCCAAAAAATCCTCAATCTTGAACTTTCCATACATACTCATAGACAACTTCTGATGCTTCATTAGCCATATTGAAGTCCATTTAGAAGTCCATATCTTGACGGATTGAACTTATTTCTGGTCAAAGGGTCCTTAATTGGTTTTTGAATTATATAAACTTAGAGACTCCTTTTGATGTTAAATCAGCCATTTAGAATTCCATATTTGACCTACTGAACATATTTCTGTCACAGTGTCTGGTTTGTGTATTCCTGGTGTCCACTAGATGTCCTCTTCCCCACGGTGTCATCCACATTCTCACTACATTTCCCATGATCCTGTCTGTCACTTAGTGTTCATTATGTTCAGCTGTTTCTTGTCACCTTAATTAGCCCTTGTGTATATATACCCTGTCAGTTTCAGTGTTTGTCACGGAGTCCTTGTTAATGTCCCCACACTTCCGTTTCTGTTCCTGCCTGTTACTGTTCGTGTCTTGTGTTTTGGATTGCCTTATTGGACTTTCGACCCTTGCCTGGACTGACTGTGAGTACGGATTACCCTTCAATAAACTACTGCACTTGGATCTGTCTTCTCGTCTTGTGTGTGATCGTGACAGAAGGACTCCGTCACAATGCAAGGATCCAGCGGTATGTTTTCCAACTTCTCTTCCCCAGCCATCGAGCGGGAGAGGAGGGATTGTTTTGAGGGGACCCGTCTAGCCATTTTTCGTGGGACCCGGGGAGGTCACAGAGGAGGAGGTGGTCGAGAACAAGGCCAACACCACCCTCCACCTTGGCCCCCCTTCGTCCCTGGACTGGTGAGGGACGGATTAGAGCCACCATCTCGCCATCGCGGGCGGAGAAGGGGAAAACGCACGTCTGCCCAGCCAGAGTTTGTTCACGTCCCGTCTGCCCAGCCAGAGTTTGTTCACGTCCCGTCTGCCCAGCCAGAGTTTGTTCACGTCCCGTCTGCCCAGCCAGAGTTTGTTCACGTCCCGTCTGCCCAGCCAGAGTTTGTTCACGTCCCGTCTGCCCAGCCAGAGTTTGTTCACGTCACGTCTGCCCAGTCAGAGACTGTTCACGTCACGACTGCCCAGTCGGAGACTGTTCACGTCCCGTCTGCCCAGTTTGAGACTGGTCTAGAGATGCCCATTTGTGGGGCCGCCAAGGGTATGTTGGACTATTTGGAGCGTCTGGCTCGGATCCTGGACATGCCAGTGTCTGCTGTTCCTGGGTCGGAGCCAGTGTCTGCTGTTCCTGGGTCGGAGCCAGTGTCTGCTGTTCCTGGGTCGGAGCCAGTGTCTGCTGTTCCTGGGTCGGAGCCAGTGTCTGCTGTTCCTGGGTCGGAGCCAGTGTCTGCTGTTCCTGGGTCGGAGCCAGTGTCTGCTGTTCCTGGGTCGGAGCCAGTGTCTGCTGTTCCTGGGTCGGAGCCAGTGTCTGCTGTTCCTGGGTCGGAGCCAGTGTCTGCTGTTCCTGGGTCGGAGCCAGTGTCTGCTGTTCCTGAGTCGGAGCCAGTGTCTGCTGTTCCTGAGTCGGAGCCAGTGTCTGCTGTTCCTGAGTCGGAGCCAGTGTCTGCTGTTCCTGAGTCGGAGCCAGTGTCTGCTGTTCCTGAGTCGGAGCCAGTGTCTGCTGTTCCTGAGTCGGAGCCAGTGTCTGCTGTTCCTGAGTCGGAGCCAGTGTCTGCTGTTCCTGAGTCGGAGCCAGTGTCTGCTGTTCCTGAGTCGGAGCCAGTGTCTGCTGTTCCTGAGTCGGAGCCAGTGTCTGCTGTTCCTGAGTCGGAGCCAGTGTCTGCTGTTCCTGAGTCGGAGCCAGTGTCTGCTGTTCCTGAGTCGGAGCCAGTGTCTGCTGTTCCTGAGTCGGAGCCAGTGTCTGCTGTTCCTGAGTCGGAGCCAGTGTCTGCTGTTCCTGAGTCGGAGCCAGTGTCTGCTGTTCCTGAGTCGGAGCCAGTGTCTGCTGTTCCTGAGTCGGAGCCAGTGTCTGCTGTTCCTGAGTCGGAGCCAGTGTCTGCTGTTCCTGAGTCGGAGCCAGTGTCTGCTGTTCCTGAGTCGGAGCCAGTGTCTGCTGTTCCTGAGTCGGAGCCAGTGTCTGCTGTTCCTGAGTCGGAGCCAGTGTCTGCTGTTCCTGAGTCGGAGCCAGTGTCTGCTGTTCCTGAGTCGGAGCCAGTGTCTGCTGTTCCTGAGTCGGAGCCAGTGTCTGCTGTTCCTGAGTCGGAGCCAGTGTCTGCTGTTCCTGAGTCGGAGCCAGTGTCTGCTGTTCCTGAGTCGGAGCCAGTGTCTGCTGTTCCTGAGTCGGAGCCAGTGTCTGCTGTTCCTGAGTCGGAGCCAGTGTCTGCTGTTCGGATTTCGGTGGTCCGGAGACGGAGGAGGAGAAGGAGAGGAGCCTCTTCATCGGGTCGTCTGGTGGGTGCTAACCCAGAGACCAGCCCGGAGGTAACTGCCATCCCTGCCGCCCCGCCCGAGCTGCTCGCCCTGCCGGCCCCGCCCGAGCTGCTCGCCCTGCCGGCCCCGCCCGAGCTGCTCGCCCTGCCGGCCCCGCCCGAGCTGCTCGCCCTGCCGGCCCCGCCCGAGCTGCTCGCCCTGCCGGCCCCGCCCGAGCTGCTCGCCCTGCCGGCCCCGCCCGAGCTGCTCGCCCTGCCGGCCCCGCCCGAGCTGCTCGCCCTGCCGGCCCCGCCCGAGCTGCTCGCCCTGCCGGCCCCGCCCGAGCTGCTCGCCCTGCCGGCCCCGCCCGAGCTGCTCGCCCTGCCGGTCCCGCCCGAGCTGCTCGCCCTGGTTCCTGAGCCGGTGGAGCCGGTGTCTTTTGCTGTTCCTGAGCCGGTTGCTGTTGTTGTTACTGAGCCGGTGGTGTCTGTTGCAGTTCCTGAGTCGGTGGTGTCTGTTGCAGTTCCTGAGTCGGTGGTGTCTGTTGCAGTTCCTGAGTCGGTGGTGTCTGTTGCAGTTCCTGAGCCGGTGGTGTCTGTTGCAGTTCCTGAGCCGGTGGTGTCTGTTGCAGTTCCTGAGCCGGTGGTGTCTGTTGCAGTTCCTGAGCCGGTGGTGTCTGTTGCAGTTCCTGAGCCGGTGGTGTCTGTTGCAGTTCCTGAGCCGGTGGTGTCTGTTGCAGTTCCTGAGCCGGTGGTGTCTGTTGCAGTTCCTGAGCCGGTGGTGTCTGTTGCAGTTCCTGAGCCGGTGGTGTCTGTTGCAGTTCCTGAGCCGGTGGTGTCTGTTGCAGTTCCTGAGCCGGTGGTGTCTGTTGCAGTTCCTGAGCCGGTGGTGTCTGTTGCAGTTCCTGAGCCGGTGGTGTCTGTTGCAGTTCCTGAGCCGGTGGTGTCTGTTGCAGTTCCTGAGCCGGTGGTGTCTGTTGCAGTTCCTGAGCCGGTGGTGTCTGTTCCAGTTCCTGAGCCAGGGTCTGTCTCTGTTCCGCCTTGGTCTTCACCGCCATGGCCGCCCGAGTGGTCGTCTCCGCCGTGGCCGCCCGAGGGGTCTTCACCGCCCTGGCCGCCCGAGGGGTCTTCACCGCCCTGGCCGCCCGAGGGGTCTTCACCGCCCTGGCCGCCCGAGGGGTCTTCACCGCCCTGGCCGCCCGAGGGGTCTTCACCGCCCTGGCCGCCCGAGGGGTCTTCACCGCCGTGGCCGCCCGAGGGGTCTTCACCGCCCTGGCCGCCCGAGGGGTCTTCTCCGCCCTGGCCGCCAGATGGACTGTCGTCTCCGCCCTGGCCGCCAGATGGACTGTCGTCTCCGCCCTGGCCGCCAGATGGACTGTCGTCTCCGCCCTGGCCGCCAGATGGACTGTCGTCTCCGCCCTGGCCGCCCGATGGACTGTCTGCTTCGCCACGGCCGCCGGTTAGATTGTCATCCCCTGTTCCTGTTCCCCTTCATGGTCCTGGCCCTCCATCCCTCCCCCTGATCCTCCACCATTCTACCTCCCGCCTGGACTCTTGTTTTGTTTTTGTTTTTTTGTGGGTCTTGGAGCGTCTGGTAGCCGCTCCGTAGAGGGGGGATTATGTCACAGTGTCTGGTTTGTGTATTCCTGGTGTCCACTAGATGTCCTCTTCCCCACGGTGTCATCCACATTCTCACTACATTTCCCATGATCCTGTCTGTCACTTAGTGTTCATTATGTTCAGCTGTTTCTTGTCACCTTAATTAGCCCTTGTGTATATATACCCTGTCAGTTTCAGTGTTTGTCACGGAGTCCTTGTTAATGTCCCCACACTTCCGTTTCTGTTCCTGCCTGTTACTGTTCGTGTCTTGTGTTTTGGATTGCCTTATTGGACTTTCGACCCTTGCCTGGACTGACTGTGAGTACGGATTACCCTTCAATAAACTACTGCACTTGGATCTGTCTTCTCGTCTTGTGTGTGATCGTGACAATTTCTGGCCAAAGAGTCCTCAATCTTGAAGTTTCTATACACACTGAAAGACTCCTACTGATGCTTCATAAGTCCAATAGATATACATATCAGGCCATTGAACTTATTTCTAGTCAAAGGGTCCTAATTGGTTTTAAACTATATAAACTTAGAGACTCCTGATGTTAAATCAGCCATTCAGAATTCCATATCTGACCTACTGAACATATTTTTGGCCAAAGAGTCCTCATCTTGATTTTTCTATACATACTCATTGACTCATTCTGATGCTCCATAAGCCATATATGGCCATATCTGACCTATTGAACTTATTTCCGGTTAAAGGGTCCTAAAAATGTAAAAAAAAAAAAATAGACTACTTTTGATAAAAAATCTGCCATACAGAGTCTTTGAATTCTGTATACAGAGGTCACTTTTTGACTTAATGGTCATATTCCTGGCCAAAGAGTTACCTGAACATTAACTTGCTATTCGTAAAGATTGACTTGTTGTGATGTTATATTAGCCATACAGAAGTCCATATTTGACCCAAGGAAAATATTTCTGGCCAAAAAATCCTCAATCTTGAACTTTCCATACATACTCATAGAAAACTTCTGATGCTTCATTAGCCATATTTAAGTCCATTTAGAAGTCCATATCTTGACGGATTGAACTTATTTCTGGTCAAAGGGTCCTTAATTGGTTTTAAACTATATAAACTTAGAGACTCCTTTTTATGTTAAATCAGCCATTTAGAATTCCATATTTGACCTACTGAACATATTTTTGGCCAAAGAGTCCTCAATCTTGAAGTTTCTATACATACTGAAAGAATCCTACTGATGCTTCATAAGTCCAATAGATATACATATCAGGGCATTGAACTTATTTCTGGTCAAAGGGTCCTAATTGGTTTTAAACTAAATAAACTTAGAGACTACTGATGTTAAATCTGCCATTTAGAATTCCATATTTGACCTACTGAACATATTTTTGGCCAAAGAGTCCTCATCTTGATTTTTCTATACATACTCATTGACTCATTCTGTTGCTTTATAAGCCATATATGGCCATATCTGACCTATTGAACTTATTTCCGGTTAAATGATCCTAAAAAAAAAAAAAAAAAAAAATATAGACTACTTTTGATGAAAAATCTGCCATACAGAGTCTTTGAACTCTGTATACAGAGGTCACTTTTTGACTTAATGGACATATTCCTGGCTAAAGAGTACCTGAACATTAACTTGCTATTCATAAAGATTGACTTGTTGTGATGTTATATTAGCCATACAGAAGTCCATATTTAACCCAAGGAAAATATTTCTGGCCATATAATCCTCAATCTTGAACTTTCCATACATACTCATAGACAACTTCTGATGCTTCATTAGCCATATTGAAGTCCATTTAGAAGTCCATATCTTGACGGATTGAACTTATTTCTGGTCAAAGGGTCCTTAATTGGTTTTTGAATTATATAAACTTAGAGACTCCTTTTGATGTTAAATCAGCCATTTAGAATTCCATATTTGACCTACTGAACATATTTCTGGCCAAAGAGTCCTCAATCTTGAAGTTTCTATACACACTGAAAGACTCGCTTCATAAGTCCAATAGATATACATATCAGGCCATTGAACTTATTTCTAGTCAAAGGGTCCTAATTGGTTTTAAACTATATAAACTTAGAGACTACTGATGTTAAATCAGCCATTCAGAATTCCATATCTGACCTACTGAACATATTTTTGGCCAAAGAGTCCTCATCTTGATTTTTCTATACATACTCATTGACTCATTCTGATGCTCCATTAGCCATGTATGGCCATATCTGACCTATTGAACTTATTTCCGGTTAAAGGGTCCTAAATTTTTTTTTTTTTTAAATAGACTACTTTTGATAAAAAATCTGCCATACAGAGTCTTTGAATTCTGTATACAGAGGTCACTTTTTGACTTAATGGACATATTCCTGGCCAAAGAGTTACCTGAACATTAACTTGCTATTCATAAAGATTGACTTGTTGTGATGTTATATTAGCCATACAGAAGTCCATATTTGACCCAAGGAAAATATTTCTGGCCAAAAAATCCTCAATCTTGAACTTTCCATACATACTCATAGACAACTTCTGATGCTTCATTAGCCATATTTAAGTCCATTTAGAAGTCCATATCTTGACGGATTGAACTTATTTCTGGTCAAAGGGTCCTTAATTGGTTTTAAACTATATAAACTTAGAGACTCCTGATGTTAAATCAGCCATTCAGAATTCCAAATTTGACCTACTGAACATATTTTTGGCCAAAGAGTCCTCATCTTGATTTTTCTATACATACTCATTGACTCATTCTGATGCTCCATAAGCCATATATGGCCATATCTGACCTATTGAACTTATTTCCGGTTAAAGGTTCCTAAAAAAAAATAAAAAATAAAAATAGACTACTTTTGATAAAAAATCTGCCATACAGAGTCTTTGAACTCTGTATGCAGAGGTCACTTTTTGACTTAATGGACATATTCCTGGCCAAAGAGTTACCTGAACATTAACTTGCTATTCATAAAGATTGACTTGTTGTTATGTTATATTAGCCATACAGAAGTCCATATTTGACCCAAGGAAAATATTTCTGGCCAAAAAATCCTCAATCTTGAACTTTCCATACATACTCATAGACAACTTCTGATGCTTCATTAGCCATATTGAAGTCCATTTAGAAGTCCATATCTTGACGGATTGAACTTATTTCTGGTCAAAGGGTCCTTAATTGGTTTTTGAATTATATAAACTTAGAGACTCCTTTTGATGTTAAATCAGCCATTTAGAATTCCATATTTGACCTACTGAACATATTTCTGGCCAAAGAGTCCTCAATCTTGAAGTTTCTATACACACTGAAAGACTCGCTTCATAAGTCCAATAGATATACATATCAGGCCATTGAACTTATTTCTAGTCAAAGGGTCCTAATTGGTTTTAAACTATATAAACTTAGAGACTACTGATGTTAAATCAGCCATTCAGAATTCCATATCTGACCTACTGAACATATTTTTGGCCAAAGAGTCCTCATCTTGATTTTTCTATACATACTCATTGACTCATTCTGATGCTCCATTAGCCATGTATGGCCATATCTGACCTATTGAACTTATTTCCGGTTAAAGGGTCCTAAATTTTTTTTTTTTTTAAATAGACTACTTTTGATAAAAAATCTGCCATACAGAGTCTTTGAATTCTGTATACAGAGGTCACTTTTTGACTTAATGGACATATTCCTGGCCAAAGAGTTACCTGAACATTAACTTGCTATTCATAAAGATTGACTTGTTGTGATGTTATATTAGCCATACAGAAGTCCATATTTGACCCAAGGAAAATATTTCTGGCCAAAAAATCCTCAATCTTGAACTTTCCATACATACTCATAGACAACTTCTGATGCTTCATTAGCCATATTTAAGTCCATTTAGAAGTCCATATCTTGACGGATTGAACTTATTTCTGGTCAAAGGGTCCTTAATTGGTTTTAAACTATATAAACTTAGAGACTCCTGATGTTAAATCAGCCATTCAGAATTCCAAATTTGACCTACTGAACATATTTTTGGCCAAAGAGTCCTCATCTTGATTTTTCTATACATACTCATTGACTCATTCTGATGCTCCATAAGCCATATATGGCCATATCTGACCTATTGAACTTATTTCCGGTTAAAGGTTCCTAAAAAAAATAAAAAATAAAAATAGACTACTTTTGATAAAAAATCTGCCATACAGAGTCTTTGAATTCTGTATACAGAGGTCACTTTTTGACTTAATGGTCATATTCCTGGCCAAAGAGTACCTGAACATTAACTTGCTATTCATAAAGATTGACTTGTTGTGATGTTATATTAGCCATACAGAAGTCCATATTTGACCCAAGGAAAATATTTCTGGCCAAAAAATCCTCAATCTTGAACTTTCCATACATACTCATAGACAACTTCTGATGCTTCATTAGCCATATTTAAGTCCATTTAGAAGTCCATATCTTGACGGATTGAACTTATTTCTGGTCAAAGGGTCCTAATTGGTTTTAAACTATATAAACTTAGAGACTCCTGATGTTAAATCAGCCATTTAGAATTCCATATTTGACCTACTGAACATATTTTTGGCCAAAGAGTCCTCATCTTGATTTTTCTATACATACTCATTGACTCATTCTGATGCTTCATAAGCCATATATGGCCATATCTGACCTATTGAACTTATTTCCGGTTAAAGGGTCCTAAAAAAAACCAAAAACACATAGACTACTTTTGATGAAAAATCTGCCATACAGAGTCTTTGAACTCTGTATGCAGAGGTCACTTTTTGACTTAATGGACATATTCCTGGCCAAAGAGTTACCTGAACATTAACTTGCTATTCATAAAGATGGACTTGTTGTGATGTTATATTAGCCATACAGAAGTCCATATTTGACCCAAGGAAAATATTTCTGGCCAAAAAATCCTCAATCTTGAACTTTCCATACATACTCATAGACAACTTCTGATGCTTCATTAGCCATATTTAAGTCCATTTAGAAGTCCATATCTTGACGGATTGAACTTATTTCTGGTCAAAGGGTCCTAATTGGTTTTAAACTATATAAACTTAGAGACTACTGATGTTAAATCAGCCATTTAGAATTCCATATTTGACCTACTGAACATATTTTTGGCCAAAGAGTCCTCATCTTGATTTTTCTATACATACTCATTGACTCATTCTGATGCTTTATAAGCCATATATGGCCATATCTGACCTATTGAACTTATTTCCGGTTAAATGATCCTGAAAAAAATTAAAAAAAATATAGACTGCTTTTGATGAAAAATCTGCCATACAGAGTCTTTGAACTCTGTATACAGAGGTCACTTTTTGACTTAATGGACATATTCCTGGCAAAAGAGTTACCTGAACATTAACTTGCTATTCATAAAGATTGACTTGTTGTGATGTAATATTAGCCATACAGAAGTCCATATTTGACCCAAAGAAAAATATTTCTGGCCAAAAAATCCTCAATCTTGAACTTTCCATTCATACTCATAGACAACTTCTGATGCTTCATTAGCCGTATTGAAGTCCATTTAGATGTCCATATCTTGACGGATTGAACTTATTTCTGGTCAAAGGGTCCTTAATTGGTTTTTGAATTATATAAACTTAGAGACTCCTTTTGATGTTAAATCAGCCATTTAGAATTCCATATTTGACCTACTGAACATATTTCTGGCCAAAGAGTCCTCAATCTTGAAGTTTCTATACACACTGAAAGACTCGCTTCATAAGTCCAATAGATATACATATCAGGCCATTGAACTTATTTCTAGTCAAAGGGTCCTAATTGGTTTTAAACTATATAAACTTAGAGACTACTGATGTTAAATCAGCCATTCAGAATTCCATATCTGACCTACTGAACATATTTTTGGCCAAAGAGTCCTCATCTTGATTTTTCTATACATACTCATTGACTCATTCTGATGCTCCATTAGCCATATATGGCCATATCTGACCTATTGAACTTATTTCCGGTTAAAGGGTCCTAATTTTTTTTTTTAAAAAAATAGACTACTTTTGATAAAAAATCTGCCATACAGAGTCTTTGAATTCTGTATACAGAGGTCACTTTTTGACTTAATGGTCATATTCCTGGCCAAAGAGTACCTGAACATTAACTTGCTATTCGTAAAGATTGACTTGTTGTGATGTTATATTAGCCATACAGAAGTCCATATTTGACCCAAGGAAAATATTTCTGGCCAAAAAATCCTCAATCTTGAACTTTCCATACATACTCATAGACAACTTCTGATGCTTCATTAGCCATATTGAAGTCCATTTAGAAATCCATATCTTAACGGATTGAACTTATTTCTGGTCAAAGGGTCCTTAATTGGTTTTAAACTATATAAACTTAGAGACTCCTGATGTTAAATCAGCCTTTAGAATTCCATATTTGACCTACTGAACATATTTTTGGCCAAAGAGTCCTCATCTTGATTTTTCTATACATACTCATTGACTCATTCTGATGCTTCATAAGCCATATATGGCCATATCTGACCTATTGAACTTATTTCCGGTTAAATGGTCCTAAAAAAAATAAAATAAATAAAAATATAGACTACTTTTGATGAAAAATCTGCCATACAGAGTCTTTGAACTCTGTATACAGAGGTCACTTTTTGACTTAATGGTCATATTCCTGGCCAAAGAGTACCTGAACATTAACTTGCTATTCGTAAAGATTGACTTGTTGTGATGTTATATTAGCCATACAGAAGTCCATATTTGACCCAAGGAAAATATTTCTGGCCAAAAAATCCTCAATCTTGAACTTTCCATACATACTCATAGACAACTTCTGATGCTTCATTAGCCATATTTAAGTCCATTTAGAAGTCCATATCTTGACGGATTGAACTTATTTCTGGTCAAAGGGTCCTTAATTGGTTTTAAACTATATAAACTTAGAGACTCCTTTTTATGTTAAATCAGCCATTTAGAATTCCATATTTGACCTACTGAACATATTTTTGGCCAAAGAGTCCTCAATCTTGAAGTTTCTATACATACTGAAAGAATCCTACTGATGCTTCATAAGTCCAATAGATATACATATAAGGGCATTGAACTTATTTCTGGTCAAAGGGTCCTAATTGGTTTTAAAATAAATAAACTTAGAGAATACTGATGTTAAATCTGCCATTTAGAATTCCATATTTGACCTACTGAACATATTTTTGGCCAAAGAGTCCTCATCTTGATTTTTCTATACATACTCATTGACTCATTCTGTTGCTTTATAAGCCATATATGGCCATATCTGACCTATTGAACTTATTTCCGTTTAAATGATCCTAAAAAAAAAAAAAAAAAAAAAATATAGACTACTTTTGATGAAAAATCTGCCATACAGAGTCTTTGAACTCTGTATACAGAGGTCACTTTTTGACTTAATGGACATATTCCTGGCTAAAGAGTACCTGAACATTAACTTGCTATTCATAAAGATTGACTTGTTGTGATGTTATATTAGCCATACAGAAGTCCATATTTAACCCAAGGAAAATATTTCTGGCCATATAATCCTCAATCTTGAACTTTCCATACATACTCATAGACAACTTCTGATGCTTCATTAGCCATATTGAAGTCCATTTAGAAGTCCATATCTTGACGGATTGAACTTATTTCTGGTCAAAGGGTCCTTAATTGGTTTTTGAATTATATAAACTTAGAGACTCCTTTTGATGTTAAATCAGCCATTTAGAATTCCATATTTGACCTACTGAACATATTTCTGGCCAAAGAGTCCTCAATCTTGAAGTTTCTATACACACTGAAAGACTCCTACTGATGCTTCATAAGTCCAATAGATATACATATCAGGCCATTGAACTTATTTCTAGTCAAAGGGTCCTAATTGGTTTTAAACTATATAAACTTAGAGACTCCTGATGTTAAATCAGTCATTCAGAATTCCATATCTGACCTACTGAACATATTTTTGGCCAAAGAATCCTCATCTTGATTTTTCTATACATACTCATTGACTCATTCTGATGCTCCATAAGCCATATATGGCCATATCTGACCTATTGAACTTATTTCCGGTTAAAGGGTCCTAAAAATGTAAAAAAAAAAAAAAGACTACTTTTGATAAAAAATCTGCCATACAGAGTCTTTGAATTCTGTATACAGAGGTCACTTTTTGACTTAATGGTCATATTCCTGGCCAAAGAGTTACCTGAACATTAACTTGCTATTCGTAAAGATTGACTTGTTGTGATGTTATATTAGCCATACAGAAGTCCATATTTGACCCAAGGAAAATATTTCTGGCCCAAAAATCCTCAATCTTGAACTTTCCATACATACTCATAGACAACTTCTGATGCTTCATTAGCCATATTTAAGTCCATTTAGAAGTCCATATCTTGACGGATTGAACTTATTTCTGGTCAAAGGGTCCTTAATTGGTTTTAAACTATATAAACTTAGAGACTCCTGATGTTAAATCAGCCATTCAGAATTCCAAATTTGACCTACTGAACATATTTTTGGCCAAAGAGTCCTCATCTTGATTTTTCTATACATACTCATTGACTCATTCTGATGCTCCATAAGCCATATATGGCCATATCTGACCTATTGAACTTATTTCCGGTTAAAGGTTCCTAAAAAAAAATAAAAAATAAAAATAGACTACTTTTGATAAAAAATCTGCCATACAGAGTCTTTGAATTCTGTATACAGAGGTCACTTTTTGACTTAATGGTCATATTCCTGGCCAAAGAGTACCTGAACATTAACTTGCTATTCGTAAAGATTGACTTGTTGTGATGTTATATTAGCCATACAGAAGTCCATATTTGACCCAAGGAAAATATTTCTGGCCAAAAAATCCTCAATCTTGAACTTTCCATACATACTCATAGACAACTTCTGATGCTTCATTAGCCATAATTAAGTCCATTTAGAAGTCCATATCTTGACGGATTGAACTTATTTCTGGTCAAAGGGTCCTAATTGGTTTTAAACTATATAAACTTAGAGACTCCTGATGTTAAATCAGCCATTTAGAATTCCATATTTGACCTACTGAACATATTTTTGGCCAAAGAGTCCTCATCTTGATTTTTCTATACATACTCATTGACTCATTCTGATGCTTCATAAGCCATATATGGCCATATCTGACCTATTGAACTTATTTCCGGTTAAAGGGTCCTAAAAAAACCCAAAAACACATAGACTACTTTTGATGAAAAATCTGCCATACAGAGTCTTTGAACTCTGTATGCAGAGGTCACTTTTTGACTTAATGGACATATTCCTGGCCAAAGAGTTACCTGAACATTAACTTGCTATTCATAAAGATGGACTTGTTGTGATGTTATATTAGCCATACAGAAGTCCATATTTGACCCAAGGAAAATATTTCTGGCCAAAAAATCCTCAATCTTGAACTTTCCATACATACTCATAGACAACTTCTGATGCTTCATTAACCATATTTAAGTCCATTTAGAAGTCCATATCTTGACGGATTGAACTTATTTCTGGTCAAAGGGTCCTAATTGGTTTTAAACTATATAAACTTAGAGACTACTGATGTTAAATCAGCCATTTAGAATTCCAAATTTGACCTACTGAACATATTTTTGGCCAAAGAGTCCTCATCTTGATTTTTCTATACATACTCATTGACTCATTCTGATGCTCCATAAGCCATATATGGCCATATCTGACCTATTGAACTTATTTCCGGTTAAAGGTTCCTAAAAAAAAATAAAAAATAAAAATAGACTACTTTTGATAAAAAATCTGCCATACAGAGTCTTTGAATTCTGTATACAGAGGTCACTTTTTGACTTAATGGTCATATTCCTGGCCAAAGAGTACCTGAACATTAACTTGCTATTCGTAAAGATTGACTTGTTGTGATGTTATATTAGCCATACAGAAGTCCATATTTGACCCAAGGAAAATATTTCTGGCCAAAAAATCCTCAATCTTGAACTTTCCATACATACTCATAGACAACTTCTGATGCTTCATTAGCCATAATTAAGTCCATTTAGAAGTCCATATCTTGACGGATTGAACTTATTTCTGGTCAAAGGGTCCTAATTGGTTTTAAACTATATAAACTTAGAGACTCCTGATGTTAAATCAGCCATTTAGAATTCCATATTTGACCTACTGAACATATTTTTGGCCAAAGAGTCCTCATCTTGATTTTTCTATACATACTCATTGACTCATTCTGATGCTTCATAAGCCATATATGGCCATATCTGACCTATTGAACTTATTTCCGGTTAAAGGGTCCTAAAAAAACCCAAAAACACATAGACTACTTTTGATGAAAAATCTGCCATACAGAGTCTTTGAACTCTGTATGCAGAGGTCACTTTTTGACTTAATGGACATATTCCTGGCCAAAGAGTTACCTGAACATTAACTTGCTATTCATAAAGATGGACTTGTTGTGATGTTATATTAGCCATACAGAAGTCCATATTTGACCCAAGGAAAATATTTCTGGCCAAAAAATCCTCAATCTTGAACTTTCCATACATACTCATAGACAACTTCTGATGCTTCATTAGCCATATTTAAGTCCATTTAGAAGTCCATATCTTGACGGATTGAACTTATTTCTGGTCAAAGGGTCCTAATTGGTTTTAAACTATATAAACTTAGAGACTACTGATGTTAAATCAGCCATTTAGAATTCCATATTTGACCTACTGAACATATTTTTGGCCAAAGAGTCCTCATCTTGATTTTTCTATACATACTCATTGACTCATTCTGATGCTTTATAAGCCATATATGGCCATATCTGACCTATTGAACTTATTTCCGGTTAAATGATCCTGAAAAAAAAAAAAAAAATATAGACTACTTTTGATGAAAAATCTGCCATACAGAGTCTTTGAACTCTGTATACAGAGGTCACTTTTTGACTTAATGGACATATTCCTGGCCAAAGAGTTACCTGAACATTAACTTGCTATTCATAAAGATTGACTTGTTGTGATGTAATATTAGCCATACAGAAGTCCATATTTGACCCAAAGAAAAATATTTCTGGCCAAAAAATCCTCAATCTTGAACTTTCCATTCATACTCATAGACAACTTCTGATGCTTCATTAGCCGTATTGAAGTCCATTTAGATGTCCATATCTTGACGGATTTAACTTATTTCTGGTCAAAGGGTCCTTAATTGGTTTTTGAATTATATAAACTTAGAGACTCCTTTTGATGTTAAATCAGCCATTTAGAATTCCATATTTGACCTACTGAACATATTTCTGGCCAAAGAGTCCTCAATCTTGAAGTTTCTATACACACTGAAAGACTCCTACTGATGCTTCATAAGTCCAATAGATATACATATCAGGCCATTGAACTTATTTCTAGTCAAAGGGTCCTAATTGGTTTTAAACTATATAAACTTAGAGACTCCTGATGTTAAATCAGCCATTCAGAATTCCATATTTGACCTACTGAACATATTTTTGGCCAAAGAGTCCTCATCTTGATTTTTCTATACACTCATTGACTCATTCTGATGCTCCATAAGCCATATATGGCCATATCTGACCTCTTGAACTTATTTCCGGTTAAAGGGTCCTAAAATAATAATAATAATAATAAAAATAGACTACTTTTGATAAAAAATCTGCCATACAGAGTCTTTGAATTCTGTATACAGAGGTCACTTTTTGACTTAATGGTCATATTCCTGGCCAAAGAGTACCTGAACATTATCTTGCTATTCGTAAAGATTGACTTGTTGTGATGTTATATTAGCCATACAGAAGTCCATATTTGACCCAAGGAAAATATTTCTGGCCAAAAAATCCTCAATCTTGAACTTTCCATACATACTCATAGACAACTTCTGATGCTTCATTAGCCATATTTAAGTCCATTTAGAAGTCCATATCTTGACGGATTGAACTTATTTCTGGTCAAAGGGTCCTTAATTGGTTTTAAACTATATAAACTTAGAGACTCCTTTTTATGTTAAATCAGCCATTTAGAATTCCATATTTGACCTACTGAACATATTTTTGGCCAAAGAGTCCTCAATCTTGAAGTTTCTATACATACTGAAAGAATCCTACTGATGCTTCATAAGTCCAATAGATATACATATAAGGGCATTGAACTTATTTCTGGTCAAAGGGTCCTAATTGGTTTTAAAATAAATAAACTTAGAGAATACTGATGTTAAATCTGCCATTTAGAATTCCATATTTGACCTACTGAACATATTTTTGGCCAAAGAGTCCTCATCTTGATTTTTCTATACATACTCATTGACTCATTCTGTTGCTTTATAAGCCATATATGGCCATATCTGACCTATTGAACTTATTTCCGTTTAAATGATCCTAAAAAAAAAAAAAAAAAAAAATATAGACTACTTTTGATGAAAAATCTGCCATACAGAGTCTTTGAACTCTGTATACAGAGGTCACTTTTTGACTTAATGGACATATTCCTGGCTAAAGAGTACCTGAACATTAACTTGCTATTCATAAAGATTGACTTGTTGTGATGTTATATTAGCCATACAGAAGTCCATATTTAACCCAAGGAAAATATTTCTGGCCATATAATCCTCAATCTTGAACTTTCCATACATACTCATAGACAACTTCTGATGCTTCATTAGCCATATTGAAGTCCATTTAGAAGTCCATATCTTGACGGATTGAACTTATTTCTGGTCAAAGGGTCCTTAATTGGTTTTTGAATTATATAAACTTAGAGACTCCTTTTGATGTTAAATCAGCCATTTAGAATTCCATATTTGACCTACTGAACATATTTCTGGCCAAAGAGTCCTCAATCTTGAAGTTTCTATACACACTGAAAGACTCCTACTGATGCTTCATAAGTCCAATAGATATACATATCAGGCCATTGAACTTATTTCTAGTCAAAGGGTCCTAATTGGTTTTAAACTATATAAACTTAGAGACTCCTGATGTTAAATCAGTCATTCAGAATTCCATATCTGACCTACTGAACATATTTTTGGCCAAAGAATCCTCATCTTGATTTTTCTATACATACTCATTGACTCATTCTGATGCTCCATAAGCCATATATGGCCATATCTGACCTATTGAACTTATTTCCGGTTAAAGGGTCCTAAAAATGTAAAAAAAAAAAAAAGACTACTTTTGATAAAAAATCTGCCATACAGAGTCTTTGAATTCTGTATACAGAGGTCACTTTTTGACTTAATGGTCATATTCCTGGCCAAAGAGTTACCTGAACATTAACTTGCTATTCGTAAAGATTGACTTGTTGTGATGTTATATTAGCCATACAGAAGTCCATATTTGACCCAAGGAAAATATTTCTGGCCCAAAAATCCTCAATCTTGAACTTTCCATACATACTCATAGACAACTTCTGATGCTTCATTAGCCATATTTAAGTCCATTTAGAAGTCCATATCTTGACGGATTGAACTTATTTCTGGTCAAAGGGTCCTTAATTGGTTTTAAACTATATAAACTTAGAGACTCCTGATGTTAAATCAGCCATTCAGAATTCCAAATTTGACCTACTGAACATATTTTTGGCCAAAGAGTCCTCATATTGATTTTTCTATACATACTCATTGACTCATTCTGATGCTCCATAAGCCATATATGGCCATATCTGACCTATTGAACTTATTTCCGGTTAAAGGTTCCTAAAAAAAAATAAAAAATAAAAATAGACTACTTTTGATAAAAAATCTGCCATACAGAGTCTTTGAATTCTGTATACAGAGGTCACTTTTTGACTTAATGGTCATATTCCTGGCCAAAGAGTACCTGAACATTAACTTGCTATTCGTAAAGATTGACTTGTTGTGATGTTATATTAGCCATACAGAAGTCCATATTTGACCCAAGGAAAATATTTCTGGCCAAAAAATCCTCAATCTTGAACTTTCCATACATACTCATGGACAACTTCTGATGCTTCATTAGCCATAATTAAGTCCATTTAGAAGTCCATATCTTGACGGATTTAACTTATTTCTGGTCAAAGGGTCCTAATTGGTTTTAAACTATATAAACTTAGAGACTCCTGATGTTAAATCAGCCATTTAGAATTCCATATTTGACCTACTGAACATATTTTTGGCCAAAGAGTCCTCATCTTGATTTTTCTATACATACTCATTGACTCATTCTGATGCTTCATAAGCCATATATGGCCATATCTGACCTATTGAACTTATTTCCGGTTAAAGGGTCCTAAAAAAAAAAAAAAACACATAGACTACTTTTGATGAAAAATCTGCCATACAGAGTCTTTGAACTCTGTATGCAGAGGTCACTTTTTGACTTAATGGACATATTCCTTTCCAAAGAGTTACCTGAACATTAACTTGCTATTCATAAAGATGGACTTGTTGTGATGTTATATTAGCCATACAGAAGTCCATATTTGACCCAAGGAAAATATTTCTGGCCAAAAAATCCTCAATCTTGAACTTTCCATACATACTCATAGACAACTTCTGATGCTTCATTAGCCATATTTAAGTCCATTTAGAAGTCCATATCTTGACGGATTGAACTTATTTCTGGTCAAAGGGTCCTAATTGGTTTTAAACTATATAAACTTAGAGACTACTGATGTTAAATCAGCCATTTAGAATTCCATATTTGACCTACTGAACATATTTTTGGCCAAAGAGTCCTCATCTTGATTTTTCTATACATACTCATTGACTCATTCTGATGCTTTATAAGCCATATATGGCCATATCTGACCTATTGAACTTATTTCCGGTTAAAGGGTCCTAAAAAAACCCAAAAACACATAGACTACTTTTGATGAAAAATCTGCCATACAGAGTCTTTGAACTCTGTATGCAGAGGTCACTTTTTGACTTAATGGACATATTCCTGGCCAAAGAGTTACCTAAACATTAACTTGCTATTCATAAAGATGGACTTGTTGTGATGTTATATTAGCCATACAGAAGTCCATATTTGACCCAAGGAAAATATTTCTGGCCAAAAAATCCTCAATCTTGAACTTTCCATACATACTCATAGACAACTTCTGATGCTTCATTAGCCATATTTAAGTCCATTTAGAAGTCCATATCTTGACGGATTGAACTTATTTCTGGTCAAAGGGTCCTAATTGGTTTTAAACTATATAAACTTAGAGACTACTGATGTTAAATCAGCCATTTAGAATTCCAAATTTGACCTACTGAACATATTTTTGGCCAAAGAGTCCTCATCTTGATTTTTCTATACATACTCATTGACTCATTCTGATGCTCCATAAGCCATATATGGCCATATCTGACCTATTGAACTTATTTCCGGTTAAAGGTTCCTAAAAAAAAATAAAAAATAAAAATAGACTACTTTTGATAAAAAATCTGCCATACAGAGTCTTTGAATTCTGTATACAGAGGTCACTTTTTGACTTAATGGTCATATTCCTGGCCAAAGAGTACCTGAACATTAACTTGCTATTCGTAAAGATTGACTTGTTGTGATGTTATATTAGCCATACAGAAGTCCATATTTGACCCAAGGAAAATATTTCTGGCCAAAAAATCCTCAATCTTGAACTTTCCATACATACTCATGGACAACTTCTGATGCTTCATTAGCCATAATTAAGTCCATTTAGAAGTCCATATCTTGACGGATTTAACTTATTTCTGGTCAAAGGGTCCTAATTGGTTTTAAACTATATAAACTTAGAGACTCCTGATGTTAAATCAGCCATTTAGAATTCCATATTTGACCTACTGAACATATTTTTGGCCAAAGAGTCCTCATCTTGATTTTTCTATACATACTCATTGACTCATTCTGATGCTTCATAAGCCATATATGGCCATATCTGACCTATTGAACTTATTTCCGGTTAAAGGGTCCTAAAAAAAAACAAAAACACATAGACTACTTTTGATGAAAAATCTGCCATACAGAGTCTTTGAACTCTGTATGCAGAGGTCACTTTTTGACTTAATGGACATATTCCTTTCCAAAGAGTTACCTGAACATTAACTTGCTATTCATAAAGATGGACTTGTTGTGATGTTATATTAGCCATACAGAAGTCCATATTTGACCCAAGGAAAATATTTCTGGCCAAAAAATCCTCAATCTTGAACTTTCCATACATACTCATAGACAACTTCTGATGCTTCATTAGCCATATTTAAGTCCATTTAGAAGTCCATATCTTGACGGATTGAACTTATTTCTGGTCAAAGGGTCCTAATTGGTTTTAAACTATATAAACTTAGAGACTACTGATGTTAAATCAGCCATTTAGAATTCCATATTTGACCTACTGAACATATTTTTGGCCAAAGAGTCCTCATCTTGATTTTTCTATACATACTCATTGACTCATTCTGATGCTTTATAAGCCATATATGGCCATATCTGACCTATTGAACTTATTTCCGGTTAAATGATCCTGAAAAAAATAAAAAAAAATATAGACTACTTTTGATGAAAAATCTGCCATACAGAGTCTTTGAACTCTGTATACAGAGGTCACTTTTTGACTTAATGGACATATTCCTGGCCAAAGAGTTACCTGAACATTAACTTGCTATTCATAAAGATTGACTTGTTGTGATGTAATATTAGCCATACAGAAGTCCATATTTGACCCAAAGAAAAATATTTCTGGCCAAAAAATCCTCAATCTTGAACTTTCCATTCATACTCATAGACAACTTCTGATGCTTCATTAGCCGTATTGAAGTCCATTTAGATGTCCATATCTTGACGGATTTAACTTATTTCTGGTCAAAGGGTCCTTAATTGGTTTTTGAATTATATAAACTTAGAGACTCCTTTTGATGTTAAATCAGCCATTTAGAATTCCATATTTGACCTACTGAACATATTTCTGGCCAAAGAGTCCTCAATCTTGAAGTTTCTATACACACTGAAAGACTCCTACTGATGCTTCATAAGTCCAATAGATATACATATCAGGCCATTGAACTTATTTCTAGTCAAAGGGTCCTAATTGGTTTTAAACTATATAAACTTAGAGACTCCTGATGTTAAATCAGCCATTCAGAATTCCATATTTGACCTACTGAACATATTTTTGGCCAAAGAGTCCTCATCTTGATTTTTCTATACACTCATTGACTCATTCTGATGCTCCATAAGCCATATATGGCCATATCTGACCTCTTGAACTTATTTCCGGTTAAAGGGTCCTAAAATAATAATAATAATAATAAAAATAGACTACTTTTGATAAAAAATCTTCCATACAGAGTCTTTGAATTCTGTATACAGAGGTCACTTTTTGACTTAATGGTCATATTCCTGGCCAAAGAGTACCTGAACATTATCTTGCTATTCGTAAAGATTGACTTGTTGTGATGTTATATTAGCCATACAGAAGTCCATATTTGACCCAAGGAAAATATTTCTGGCCAAAAAATCCTCAATCTTGAACTTTCCATACATACTCATAGACAACTTCTGATGCTTCATTAGCCATATTTAAGTCCATTTAGAAGTCAATATCAGGCCATTGAACTTATTTCTAGTCAAAGGGTCCTAATTGGTTTTAAACTATATAAACTTAGAGACTCCTGATGTTAAATCAGCCATTCAGAATTCCATATTTGACCTACTGAACATATTTTTGGCCAAAGAGTCCTCATCTTGATTTTTCTATACATACTCATTGACTCATTCTGATGCTTCATAAGCCATATATGGCCATATCTGACCGATTGAACTTATTTCCGGTTAAAGGGTCCTAAAAAAAAAAAAAAAAAAAAAAAAAAATAGACTACTTTTGATGAAAAATCTGCCATACAGAGTCTTTGAACTCTGTATACAGAGGTCACTTTTTGACTTAATGGACATATTCCTGGCCAAAGAGTTACCTGAACATTAACTTGCTATTCATAAAGATTGACTTGTTGTGATGTTATATTAGCCATACAGAAGTCCATATTTGACCCAAGGAAAATATTTCTGGCCAAAAAATCCTCAATCTTGAACTTTCCATACATACTCATAGACAACTTCTGATGCTTCATTAGCCATATTGAAGTCCATTTAGAAGTCCATATCTTGACGGATTGAAAAATCATCTTGATTTGATGAAAAATCTGCCATACAGAGTCTTTGAACTCTGTATACAGAGGTCACTTTTTGACTTAATGGACATATTCCTGGCCAAAGAGTACCTGAACATTAACTTGCTATTCATAAAGATTGACTTGTTGTAATGTTATATTAGCCATACAGAAGTCCATATTTGACCCAAGGAAAATATTTCTGGCCAAATAATCCTCAATCTTGAACTTTCCATACATACTCATAGACAACTTCTGATGCTTCATTAGCCATATTGAAGTCCATTTAGAAATCCATATCTTGACGGATTGAACTTATTTCTGGTCAAAGGGTCCTTAATTGGTTTTAAACTATATAAACTTAGAGACTCCTTTTGATGTTAAATCAGCCATTTAGAATTCCATGTTTGACCTACTGAACATATTTTTGGCCAAAGAGTCCTCAATCTTGAAGTTTCTATACATACTTAAAGATTCCTACTGATGCTTCATAAGTCCAATAGATATACATATCAGGGCATTGAACTTATTTCTGGTCAAAGGGTCCTAATTGGTTTTAAACTATATAAACTTAGAGACTACTGATGTTAAATCAGCCATTTAGAATTTCATATTTGACCTACTGAACATATTTTTGGCCAAAGAGTCCTCATCTTGATTTTTCTATACATACTCATTGACTCATTCTGATGCTTCATAAGCCATATATGGCCATATCTGACCTATTGAACTTATTTCCGGTTAAAGGGTCCTAAAAAAAATAAATATATATATATATATATAGACTACTTTTGATGAAAAATCTGCCATACAGAGTCTTTGAACTCTGTATGCAGAGGTCACTTTTTGAGTTAATGGACATATTCCTGGCCAAAGAGTTACCTGAACATTAACTTGCTATTCATAAAGATTGACTTGTTGTGATGTTATATTAGCCATACAGAAGTCCATATTTGACTCAAGGAAAAAAAAATCCTCAATCTTGAACTTTCCATACATACTCATAGACAACTTCTGATGCTTCATTAGCCATATTTAAGTCCTTTTAGAAGTCCATATCTTGACGGATTGAACTTATTTCTGGTCAAAGGCTGGTCTGGTTTTAAACTATATAAACTTAGAGACTACTGATGTTAAATCAGCCATTTAGAATTCCATATTTGACCTACTGAACATATTTTTGGCCAAAGAGTCCTCATCTTGATTTTTCTATACATACTCATTGACTCATTCTGATGCTTCATAAGTATACAGAGAATACAGAGGTCACTTTTTGACTTAATGGTCATATTCCTGGCCAAAAAGTACCTGAACATTAACTTGCTTTTCATAAAGATTGACTTGTTGTGATGTTATATTAGCCACACAGAAGTCCATATTTGACCCAAGGAAAATATTTTTACATGCACTTTTTTTGCCTTGCAATGCATTCAAGAACTAACTCATTCAACAGTGCATTGAAGATATTTGCAATGCAATCTGCTGTTTCATCGTTTGCTTATAAGCTCAAGCGTTGTGCATTGAAGAATAACAATAAAAGTATCATGTACTTTGTTTCTTTGCAATGCATTCAAGAACTAACTCATTCAACAGTGCATTAAAGATATTTGCAATGCAATCTGCTGTTGCATCGCTTGCTTATACGCTCAAGCGTTGTGCATTGAAGAATAACAATAAAAGTATCATGCACTTTGTTGCCTTGCAATGCATTCAAAAACGAACTCATTCAACAGTGCATTAAAGATATTTGCAATGCAATCTGCTGTTGCATCGTTTGCTTATAAGCTCAAGCGTTGTGCATTGAAGAATCACAATAAAATTATCATGCACTTTGTTGCCTTGCAATGCATTCAAGAAATAACTCATTCAAAAGTGCATTAAAGATATTTGCAATGCAATCTCCTGTTCCATCGTTTGCTTATAAGCTCAAGCGGTGTGCATTGAAGAATAACAATAAAAGTATCATGCACTTTGTTGCCTATGCATTCAAGAACTAACTCATTCAACAGTGCATTAAAGATATTTGCAATGCAATCTGCTGTTGCATAGTTTGCTTATACGCTCAAGCGTTGTGCATTGAAGAATCACAATAAAATTATCATGCACTTTGTTGCCTTGCAATGCATTCAAGAACTAACTCATTCAAAAGTGCATTAAAGATATTTGCAATGCAATCTCCTGTTCCATCGTTTGCTTATAAGCTCAAGCGGTGTGCATTGAAGAATAACAAAAGTATCATGCACTTTGTTGCCTATGCATTCAAGAACTATCTCATTCAACAGTGCAATAAAGATATTTGCAATGCAATCTGCTGATGCATAGTTTGCTTATAAGCTCAAGCATTGTGCATTGAAGAATAACAATAAAAGTATCATGCACCTTTTTTGCCTTGCAATGCATTCAAGAACTAACTCATTCAACAGTGCATTTAAGATATTTGCAATTTAATCTGCTGTTGCATAGCTTTGCACATACGTTAAAGCGTTGTGCATTAAAGAATAACAATAAAAGTATCATGCACTTTGTTGCCTTGCAATGCATTCAAGAACTAACTCATTCAACAGTGCATTAAAGATATTTGCAATGCAATCTGCTGTCGCATCGTTTGCTTATAAGTTCAAGCGTTATGCATTGAAGAATAACAATAAAAGTATCATGCACTTTGTTTCCTTGCAATGCATTCAAGAACTAACTAAATAAAAAGTGCACTGAAGATATTTACAATGCAATCTGCTTTTGCATAGCTTGCTTATACGCATCAAGCGTTGTGCATTGAAGAATAACAATAAAAGTATCATGCACTTTTTTTGCCTTGCAATGCATTCAAGAACTAACTCATTCAACAGTGCATTAAAGATATTTGCAATGCAATCTGCTGTTGCATCGTTTGCTCATAAGCTCAAGCGTTGTGCATTGAAGAATAACAATAAAATTATCATGCACTTTGTTGCCTTGCAATGCATTCAAGAAATAACTTATTCAACAGTGCATTAAAGATATTTGCAATGCAATCTGCTGTTGCATCGTTTGCTTATAAGCTCAAGCGTTGTGCATTGAAGAATAACTAACTCATTCAACAGTGCACTGAAGACATTTGCAATGCAATCTGCTGTTGCATCGTTTGCTTATAAGCTCAAGCGTTGTGCATTGAAGAATAACAATAAAAGTATCATGCACTTTGTTGCCTTGCAATGCATTCAAGAACTAACTCATTCAACAGTGCATTGAAGATATTTGCAATGCAATCTGCTGTTGCATCGCTTTTGCACATACGATTAAGCGCTGTGCATTGAAGAATATCAATAAAAGTATCATGCACTTTGTTGTTTTGCAATGCAGTCAAGAACTAACTCATTCAAAAGTGCATTAAAGATATTTGCAATGCAATCTGCTGTTGCATAGTTTGCTTATAAGCTCAAGCATTGTGCATTGAAGAATAACAATAAAAGTATCATGCACTTTTTTTGCCTTGCAATGCATTCAAGAACTAACTCATTCAACAGTGCATTGAAGATATTTGCAATGCAATCTGCTGTTGCAGCGTTTGCTTATAAGCTCAAGCGTTGTGCATTGAAGAATAACAATAAAAGTATCATGCACTTTGTTGCCTTGCAAGGCATTTAAAATCAAACTCAATCCGAAGTCCTTTAAAGATATTTGTAATGCAATCTGCTGATGCATAGCTTGCACATACGATTAAGCGCTGTGTATTAAAGAATAACAATAAAAGTAACATGCACTTTGTTGAATTGCAATGCATTCAAGAACTAACTTATGCTAAAGTGTATATAAGTAACCTATTCAGTTGTTTTTTGAAGGGAAATTATTTTATCAGCTGTTGCAATGCATAAGAAAACCTTATTCCAATGTGCAAAGAACCTATCATATGTGCTCATTGTACATGAAGAATAACATAAGGAATATGCACTTTGGTTGCCTTGCAAGGTATTCAAGAACTAACTCAATCCAAAGTGCGTGAAAGATATTTGCAAGGTATTCTGCTGTTTCATTGCATTGCTCACGTTCAAGCGTTGTGCATTAAATAAAAACATGAGGAATATAAACAAGAACTAGCTCATTCTGATATAACTAACTCATTCAGTTGTTTACTGAAGAGAAATCATTTTATCAGCTGTTGCAATGCAAAAGTTGTATTGCATCTATATAACAGTGAGTAGATGTTATATTAGCCATATAGATATACAGATCAGGCCATTGACCTTATTTCTGGTCAAAGGGTCCTAATTGGTTTTAAACTATATAAACTTAGAGACTCCTGATGTTGAATCAGAAATTCAGAATTCCATATTTGACCTACTGAACATATTTTTGGCCAAAGAGTCCTCATCTTGATTTTTCTATACATACTCATTGACTCATTCTGATGCTTCATAAGCCATATATGGCCATATCTGACATATTGAACTCATTTCCGGTTAAAGGGTCCTAAAAAGTTTAAAAAATATATAGACTACTTTTGATGAAAAATCTGCCATACAGAGTCTTTGAACTCTGTATACAGAGGTCACTTTTTGACTTAATGGACATATTCCTGCCTAAAGAGTACCTGAACGTTAACTTGCTATTCGTAAAGATTGACTTGGTGTGATGTTATATTAGCCATACAGAAGTCCATATTTGACCCAAGGAAAACATTTCTGGCCAAAAAATCCTCAATCTTGAACTTTCCATACATACTCATAGACAACTTCTGATGCTTCATTAGCCATATTGAAGTCCATTTAGAAGTCCATATCTTGACGGATTGAACTTATTTCTGGTCAAAGGGTCCTAATTTGTTTTAAACTATATAAACTTAGAGACTACTGATGTTAAATCAGCCATTCAGAATTCCATATTTGACCTACTGAACATATTTTTGGCCAAAGAGTCCTCATCTTGATTTTTCTATACATACTCATTGACTCATTCTGATGCTCCATAAGCCATATATGGCCATATCTGAACTATTGAACTTATTTCCGGTTTGAATAATAATAATAAAGAATCATGCACTTTGTTGCCTTGCAATGCATTCAAGAACTAACTCAGGCCAAAGTGCACTGAAGACATTAGCAATGCAATCTGCTGTTGCATCGTTTGCTTATAAGGTCAAGCGTTGTGCATTGAAGAATAACAATAAAAGTATCACGCACTTTGTTGTCTTGCAATGCATTTTAGAATTAACTCATTCAACAGTGCATTAAAGATATTTTCAATGCAATCTGCTGTTGCATCGTTTGCTTATAAGCTCAAGCGTTGTGCATAGAAGAATAACAATAAAAGTATCATGCACTTTGTTTCTTTGCAATGCATTCAAGAACTAACTCATTCAACAGTGCATTTAAGATATTTGCAATATAATCTGCTGTTGCATCATTTGCTTATAAGCTCAAGCGTTGTACATTGAAGAATAACAATAAAAGTATCATGCACTTTGTTGCCTTGCAATGCATTCAAGAACTAACTCATTCAACAGTGCAATAAAGATATTTGCAATGCAATCTGCTGTTGCATCGTTTGCTTATAAGCTCAAACGTTGTGCATTGAAGAATAACAATAAAAGTATCATGCACTTTGGTACCTTGCAATGCATTTAAAATCTAACTCAATCCGAAGTCCTTTAAAGATATTTGTAATCCAATCTGCTGTTGCATAGCTTGCACATACGATCAAGCGCTGTGTATTAAAGAATAACAATAAAAGTATCATGCACTTTGTTGCATTGCAATGCATTCAAGAACTAACTTATGCTGAAGTGTATATAAGTAACCTATTCAGTTGTTTTTTGAAGGGAAATTATTTTATCAGCTGTTGCAAAACCTTATTCCAATATGCAAAGAACCTATCATATGTGCTCATTGTACATGAAGAATATAAATGAGTCAATTAGAATTCATAGAAAGTTCAAAAATCGAGGACTCTTTGGCCAGAAGTATGTTCGAAAGGTCAAATACAGAATAATTTATGGCTGATGAAACATCAGGAGGAGACAATGAGAATTTCATCAAATATATTTTCACATGGTCAAATATTGTGAATAGAAGATATTTCTGCCCAAAGAACCATCAATGGGTAAACTTACTATTCATTTTCATAAACTTGTTTTGATGAAAGAGTCTTTTTATACACTCTCCTAAGACTCCTTCTGATGTTTCATAAGCCATACAGAAGTCCATATTTGACAAAGAGAACATATTCTGGCCGAAGAGCCATCAATGGGTAACTCACCATTTGTTCTGAGTGACTACTTTTGATGTTTCATCAACCATATTATTATTCCTAATTTAGTCCATATTTGGCCAATTGAACATATTTGTGGCCAAAGAGTCCTGGGTAACTCATAGTCTCAATTCTGACTTTACATCAAGACATTTGTTGAGTCCTTCAGACATAACAATAGCCATACAATTGCACATATTTAAATACTGAACATATTTCTGGCTGCAGAGTATATGAGCTTGAACGTTCTATACATATTCATAATACTATATGGCTATTTCATCAAATAGAAAGTTCAAGATCGAGGACTCTTTGGCCAGAAGTATGTTCAAAAGGTCAAATATGGAATTCTGCATGGCATTGATTCATTTAATCATCAGAAGAGTCAATGAGAATGAACACCAAGATCGAGAACACTTCGGCCAGAAATATGTCAAATTAATAAGGACTACTACATGACATGATAAAACAGCAGGAGGAGACAATGAGAATGAACAGAAAAGTAATATATATATATATATATAACTCATTCTTTGTGCAACGAGGACAGTTGTGCTGCATCGCATTTCATTGCATCCAACAACTTGTGCAACAAAGAGATAACATGTGATGCATTGCGTTGTGCAATAAAGAATAATATATAGCCTAAGCTATGCACTTGTGCAATGCAATACAAGAACTAACTCATTCCGTTGTGCAACGAAAAAAAAACATTTGTGCATTACATAACGAATGAGTTAGTTATTATATGTATGCATTGCAATGCATCAAGTGCATTGCTTATATATTATTCTTTATTGCAGAACGGATTGCAATTCAATGCAACAGCATCATTGCACAACGTTAGATCATGTGTGCAATGATGATAACATATAAGCTTGCATTGCATAAGCTTGAACTTGTTGCACTGCATTTAAGAACTAACTCATTCTTTGTGCAACGAGGAGATAATATTTGTTCTCTGGCATTGCATTGCACACACGATCTAACGTGCAATGAATAATAACATAAGCATTGCATTTGTTGCATTGCAGTGTATACAAGAACTCACTCATTCTGTTGTGCAATAAGAGAAACCTTTTCTGCTGTATTGCATTGTATAAAATGTAAGTTTGTGCATTGAGAAGACACACATAATCCGCTAACTTAAGAGCTGAAATGTAAAGCAACTGCACACGTTATATCTTATTCCGTTTGTGCGAGATAACACGTGTAATGATTGCAATACATACGTTTAAACTTAATCCGATGTGCATTGAAGAGGTGACACATAACATTTACTGTTTCATAGTCGATCTAACTAAGCATAAATGACTTCTGTCACAGCAATAATTCGTTTGTTTTCCTGCACGCAATGCAAGAAACAACTTATAAGGTCGCACTTATTAAGTGTTTTTTTTTTATATTAAAAAAGATATCAAATCAAAAAGCATTTTTGCAGCTGTCAGAGAAATTCTTTGCACAGCAGGAACGAAACAATGAAACGGTGTATCACAGGGAGAATTAGTATAGTTTATTCAATGAAATTAGTGCTTATTTCAATGCATTTTATTGCATTCCTGCTGTGCATTTCAGAGATGAAAGCAATGATAACACGAAAAATATGCCATGATTTATGGACGATTGCTACCATCTATTGGAAACCAACCAGAAATAAAATAATATGACATTTCAGCCGAAGCCGCTAGATGGCTGCAGAGATCCGGGAATAAATCCACTGGCTCATTGGCCATTTCCACACAGGTAAAGCTACATCTTTTCACGGGTTTCCTTTAGAAATTAGAATATGAGGGAAATAAATTAAATCCCATAAAAAATATGCAGATATGCAAATAAAATACATTTGAAAACTTTTAATAAGAACATGTGTTAGTGGTCTAAGATTAAAAAAGCACGTGTTATGGGTAAGTGTATATGCAATGAGTGGATATTATTGAGATCGCTTGTGTATGAGCTAAAGTACTTATAATCTGTAATGCAAACACACATTTCTCATATGGTTGTTATGAGCTTCTAATCACAGCAATAATTCGTCTTTGCTTGTTAGTTCTTGAAAGAAATCTTAACACACAACAATCTTTCATAATAGAAATCCATGAAACTAGTATATCTTGTGTTTTCGCTTCTATAACAGTTATAATTCGTGAAAATGATAATGTGTTGATATGCAATGATTGCTGTCATCGAAACAAAAGCTTACAAATGAAATAATATGCAACTTCAACTAAAGCCACTAGATGGCATCGATGGCATTTGCCATTTCCATACAAGTATAAATCTTTACACAAGTTTCTTATTTACATTTTTACTTAGACATTAGAAAAATGTCACAACTAAATATCCTAATTTAAGGATTAATCCTAATTTCTCCTTTGCAAGAAATGTTAATTAAACATATTTATACATCGTTCATTTCAAAAGCTCAAGGTTGTGTAATAGCAGTAATATGCGGTTGATCACGCAAAAGACCCATTATTGTGTATTATTGTGTGTTATTTATTAGAGTACAGTACATATGCAAAAGTGTATTATTGTGTGTTATTTATTATAGTTTACAGTACATATGCAAAAGTGTATTATTGTGTGTTATTTATTATAGTTTACAGTACATATGCAAAAGTGTATTATTGTGTGTTATTTATTATAGTTTACAGTACATATGCAAAAGTGTATTATTGTGTGTTATTTATTAGAGTACAGTACATATGCAAAAGTGTATTATTGTGTGTTATTTATTATAGTTTACAGTACATATGCAAAAGTGTATTATTGTGTGTTATTTACTATAGTTTACAGTACATATGCAAAAGTGTATTATTGTGTGTTATTTATTATAGTTTACAGTACATATGCAAAAGTGTATTATTGTGTGTTATTTATTAGAGTACAGTACATATGCAAAAGTGTATTATTGTGTGTTATTTATTATAGTTTACAGTACATATGCAAAAGTGTATTATTGTGTGTTATTTATTATAGTTTACAGTACATATGCAAAAGTGTATTATTGTGTGTTATTTATTAGAGTTTACAGTACATATGCAAAAGTGTATTATTGTGTGTTATTTATTAAAGTACATATGCAAAAGTGTGTTATTGTGTGTTGTTTATTAGAGTACAGTACATATGCAAAAGTGTATTATTGTGTGTTATTTATTAGAGTACAGTACATATGCAAAAGTGTATTATTGAGTGTTGTTTATTAGAGTAAAGTACATATGCAAAAGTGTATTATTGTGTGTTGTTTATTAGAGTTTACAGTACATATGCAAAAGTGTATTATTGTGTGTTATTTATTAGAGTTTACAGTACATATGCAAAAGTGTATTATTGTGTGTTATTTATTAGAGTTTACAGTACATATGCAAAAGTGTATTATTGTGTGTTATTTTTTAGAGTAAAGTACATATGCAAAAGTGTATTATTGTGTGTTATTTATTAGAGTACAGTACATATGCAAAAGTGTATTATTGTGTGTTATTTATTAGAGTTTACAGTACATATGCAAAAGTGTATTATTGTGTGTTATTTATTAGAGTACAGTACATATGCAAAAGTGTATTATTGTGTGTTATTTATTAGAGTTTACAGTACATATGCAAAAGTGTATTATTGTGTGTTATTTATTAGAGTTTACAGTACATATGCAAAAGTGTATTATTGTGTGTTATTTATTAGAGTACAGTACATATGCAAAAGTGTATTATTGTGTGTTATTTATTAGAGTTTACAGTACATATGCAAAAGTGTATTATTGTGTGTTATTTATTAAAGTACATATGCAAAAGTGTATTATTGTGTGTTATGTATTAGAGTAAAGTACATATGCAAAAGTGTATTATTGTGTGTTGTTTATTAGAGTAAAGTACATATGCAAAAGTGTATTATTGTGTGTTATTTATTAGAGTACAGTACATATGCAAAAGTGTATTATTGTGTGTTATTTATTAGAGTTTACAGTACATATGCAAAAGTGTATTATTGTGTGTTATTTATTAGAGTAAAGTACATATGCAAAAGTGTATTATTGTGTGTTATTTATTAGAGTAAAGTACATATGCAAAAGTGTATTATTGTGTGTTGTTTATTAGAGTTTACAGTACATATGCAAAAGTGTATTATTGTGTGTTATTTATTAGAGTACAGTACATATGCAAAAGTGTATTATTGTGTGTTATTTATTAGAGTTTACAGTACATATGCAAAAGTGTATTATTGTGTGTTATTTATTAGAGTTTACAGTACATATGCAAAAGTGTATTATTGTGTGTTATTTATTAGAGTTTACAGTACATATGCAAAAGTGTATTATTGTGTGTTATTTATTAGAGTTTACAGTACATATGCAAAAGTGTATTATTGTGTGTTATTTATTAGAGTTTACAGTACATATGCAAAAGTGTATTAATGTGTGTTATTTATTAGAGTACAGTACATATGCAAAAGTGTATTATTGTGTGTTATTTATTAGAGTTTACAGTACATATGCAAAAGCAATTGAATCACATTCTGGCTGATCCAAATAAATCATTCCAAATGATTGTAAACCGCCAAACATATCAAACATATCAAACATATCTATGTGTAGAGTTACATTGTAAAAAAGGGAAATAAATGTAAACATATTAGAATTAATATTCTGAAGTTGCTCTGCGATACACTGACAAAAACGTTTAGTCAGTTCAACTTAGCAAATGTATTGATGTGGTCACATCTACAATAACTGGTGTGGTCGAAATGAAAATGATGTAAGATTACTGATCATAACTGAATTCAACCTGAAAAACAAGGTTTTACTGAAGCATAACTCTCATATATTTCTCCAGCTACATAACATTAAGGTTGATATCATTTTTTTTCTTATATGATGAGAATTTTCTTATATTCCCCATTGCTGTAAATAATTAATTACTCTTAATTAATGTAATTGAAGATATATGGACACAAATGAATTGAGTTTATTCAATAATAATTCAGTTCAGCTGGGATATCAGTGTTGTTCTTCAGCACAATGATAATAACCACAACATTCAATAACAGAAACAACTCTAAATATACAACTAAACATTAAACATTAAAAATGAAATGAGTGCTTTTTATTGCATTCGTGCTGTGCTGAGAACTTCTAACTCGAGAAGAAGTTTCATTCATGATGATAACATGAAAATTGTGCCATGATTTAGTGGAAGGTTGCTGCCATCTATTGGAAACCAAACTAAATTAAAGTAATATGAAATTTCAATAAAGCCATTAGTTGTCTGCATTAATGTGAGTTTGTGGTGTTTGAAACAGTTATGAATGGTTATGTTCACCAACAATACTTTCTTGCCACAGATCAGACATTCTGCATATGAATATCAACAATTGTGACAAGCTTCGTGGCGAAATGCATGCGGGAGTCACCATAGTATAAAAATCATGGCTCCCAGCATGCATTGCGGCACGAAGCATGTCACCATGGTTGAGATTCATGTGATGAATCTTGATGTCTGTGTGTGTCTAAACTTATTATTTTATTACCCACAATGAATATAAAAAAAGTCTGATCTGTAGGAAGAAAGCTTTGTTGATGAACATTATCTAATCATAACAAATAAGCACTATTGGTCAGTGATGAGATTAGTGAATTATTATTCTACTTTATGATGCTGAAAACTAGATTAGCTGGTCATCTTTGTTTCTGGTTCCTGTTGCAACATATTATGTGTTTCTGTTACAAAGACCATAACTCAAATAAAAAGGACATGGTGTGTCCAATCATCTTCAGAGATTTAAGTCTTCTTTTGATTCGTTGATTTCAGGCTGTGTCAGTTAAAGTTGTGTTTCATTTCCTGAGAGTGTATATGATGTTAAACCAACATTAACATTTTACATTTAAATTTAACAGCATTGTTTTGATGGTTGTCGGCAGTAAAACACACATTCGCACCTATATAAAACAGTGTCATCTTTAGTGTAAGGAAACCAGAGATGAGGGTCAAGACGTTCTCGCTCAGCTGGGACTCGATTCATATCAGACATAAGAGACAGAGATTGTTCACAGCAAAACTCTCAGTGTTAAATTACTGCTAGAAGTGTTTATTAAACACACTTGTTATAACAAAAAACAAAACGAGACAAAATATAAGGTGTTGCCGATTATGCTTTATAATGACATCACTAATCTCTGATTATATTAAGTGTGTGTTATTGACAACATAATTCAACAGATCCAGCTGTGTTATGATTAATCACAGGTCTACTGATTTTAACGTAATTCTGCATTTAAATATATCAGAAACTACATTTTCATTCAGACACACAGACATCAATAATCAGTGTATGAATCTTAACAACGCTGACTAACAACTGAACAACTGCAAACATAACAAAACAAGCTAATACAAGGTCACAACACAACAGTATTTTCTTTTATTTGCTTTTATTTTGCTAAGAGAATTCAGCTGCATCATTTATTAATGCCGCAATGCATGCTGGGAGCCATAGATGAGTTTTGATTGGTGACACCCAGCATGCATTGCAACATGAAGCATTATGTTGATTGTCACCATTGTTGAGATTCATACGCTAATTCTTGATGTTTTTATGGGCATAATAACATTTTAAAATCCATATGATGAATCGCATTACTGCTGGATCCCAAGAATCCCAGGGTTGCTGTAACCAATGACATAAAATGTATTATTTATATAATTAAAGATTAGTTAAACCTCTGACTTTTGCATATCGTTAGCCTCATAGCATAATTGCCTAAGTCATTTTTTGGCCAAATTGTGATATCTGCGTATTTTTACTGTCCTTCCACTGCTGCATCATCCTGCCTTTCTGCCTATGTCCTTAGCCAATCACAACACTTATTAGGATCCAAAAACACTATCTGCCTTAGTCATCTCTTTGACTTAGGCAGTTTTGATACAAACAAAATGGCAAAAAACATGGAAAGACATGTCCAGAAGTGATGTATTAGCTCTTCTGTTTGATTCGTTTTCATCTGGTAAGAGTTCATATTTCTTAAATTTTCTAGACACTAAATGTAATTTCAGTCAATCAAAGGGATTATAAACTGTATTTAAACTTGAAATCACATTTTTTGCTACAAGATAAGTAGCTAGCAAACACTAGCTAAATATTACCTCATTTCTGGTCAGAACATCACCATAAAAAGACATTTAGGTAATTTTAGGCAAGTGAAGTCATTTTTTCAAGCATTTACTTTTAATTTTAAGGCGAGACACGGCAGGCAAAAACATCGTTTTTTTTTCACTGGTCAATTTTGAGATTTTGGGCTATTTGTCTTCAATAACATGTCTTCTTTCAGACTTGTGGTGAAAAAAAGTCCAAAATACACATTATTTTACTACACTTTGTCTATTTGCGTCCGTAGATTTCTCAGAAATTCAACAAAAGTTGGCGTTCTAAATCAACGCGCTGCTCCGCGATCTCTGTCTGCTTCCTTTTAATCACGCACATGTCTGGAAGGCTCCCTTAGCAGTGAGGTTTTTGCCCATCTGCAGTCCAAACACTTCGAATCAGTCGTAGAGGCCAACGGAAAAACATTGAGAAAGTCATTGTCTGGAGTGATGGCTGTGGGTATCAAAATCAGTGTGGTGCCATCAGCAACACCTACCTTCATCTGGCCATGAAGCATGGTGTCAGAAGTTTCTGGTTGCTGGGCACACACAAATGGAGTGTGACTCCATGCATAGCCTCATTGAGCGGCGCATCGTCAAGGAAATTCACACGTGATTACATTGTTATCTTTGAGACTGCACGAATGCATCCATCCCCATACAAGGTGACTCAGCTATACCACAATGACTTCATGAAGTTATCTGGGGCCTATGTCACCAATATTCAACCAGGTAAAAAGGTTGGTGACCCCACAGTCCATGGCCTCCGGGCTCTCCAGTACTTGGCTAATGGTCAAAAAAAATCCGGTACAAGTTGGAATTTGAGTCTGAATGGAAAGACCTGCCTCAGCGAATCAACATCCCCAAAGAACCACTGGGTCCCACTCTTTCCTGCCCAATTTCCAATTACTCTCAGGAAATTCAATGACTTGCAGGCAATGAAACCAGTACTACCAAGAGTGGCCCACCAGTACTATGACAACCTCCCTCATCAATAGACAGTGTGAAAATGAGTGTGCACAGCACCTGAGTATAACTTGGTGGGAAAGGAAAAGTGGTTAAGGTTAGACATTAAGAAACAACTTGGTTAGGGTTAAATTACACATCTTGGTTATATTTAGAAGAATAAAAAAACTATGGTTATGTTATGTTTGCACAGCACCTGAGTGGAACTTCAATTAAGGGTGCAAAGGAAAACAGTAGTTAAGGTTAGACATTAAGAAACAACTTGGTTATAGTTGGCAAGTTTATACATCTTGGTTATATTTAGGAGAGAAAAACAACCTGCCTAAGTCACTTTTATTTGTTAGGCAATTGGTGATGGATATTTTTCTTTTTGCATACTTGTTCACACATCTGGTTGAATGTACTGTTATAATATCAACAAAAAATCACAATGTGATTTCTAAATATTGTGTTTTTTCATGTTTTCCAAAAACGTTGAAATATGACTTAGGCAATTATGCTATGAGGCTAACGATATTAGAGTCTAAAGCAAACTCTGATCATGGGGACTTCAAACTGAACATTTTCAATAATAAAAACGATCTAAATCTGTTGATTTTCGAATGAAGTTCTGTAGACGTGACAGACTTGTGTTTCTGATGATCGTTATTCTCTTCTTGTTCCTCTTTCCTTCAGTGCTTGTTAACAGCAGGTGTTCATCACTAATTCTCAATCATATAATAACTCTGTTATTTCTCATCAACTTTAACACTGCTTCAGCATTACTTTTTAACACTCTGAGTGTGGATTATATAAACAGAAATATAACACTGGGGGTTTTGCTGTGAACAAGTGTCAGTCTCTTAAGTCTGATATTAAGCGAGAAGGTTCTGGTTCGAGTCCCAGCTGAGCCAGAACGTCTTTACCATCATATCTGGTTTCCCTCGAGCCTTATATGGACAATCTAATGCAATTCACACATCTATGTGAAAGTGTGCCTGTTGATAGATCCACGGCTGAGTTTCTTGGTATCACTGGCCTAAAATTTCTAAATTATGAGAAAACAGTAACAGAAAACATAAAAAAATATGAAATTCATGACCTCTTGAAATATAGAAAGGCTCAAATGAACAGCCAATGTGTTTATACAGCTATTTCCCCCACAAGCCTACACATGACAAGGTTTAGAGAATAGATGGAGATTATAATTGAACAATAAATGAGGAGAAGAAGGTAAAACAATGGTAGGAGGAGAAAGCAGAAATGGGTTTGAGGACAGAAATAGGGTTAGGTTAGCTAGAAACAGAAGAGAAGAAGCCACAATCTTCAGACATGCAGCTTTTAATATTAAACTGTCAGGACGAGACAGCAGAACATGTGATGATGATCTCACCCAAACATTATAACTGCTTTATTCAAAGCCATGTTTATCATAGAAAAAGACAAACAAACAGTTGTGCACACCGCATTGTTCCAGCATAAGTGTGTTGGTACACAGAAACATTGTTTTGAGCAGAGAACAAGATAAAGTGCAAAACAACATGAGGTTGGTGCGGACATGAGAGCGTCCGGTTCTGGGCTCAGTTTATATTTCACAAGAGTTCACGTCCTTAAATCAGTCTGCACGGATTCTTAAGTAAACATATACAGAAGGAATGGTAATACAGTTGTTAGCAACTTCCCAAAACTGGAAGAAGAAAAAAAGTTACAGCACAAGTTTAGCAATGGATTCATGATTGTTTTGAACTTTGAAAAGATTTTAAGCAAGTACATCACAACTTATTACAATCAAAATAAAAAAATCAAAGATTACTTGTACAGCTGTGTACTGTCAGATTATGGTTCACTGACAGACCAAACCATAATCTGACAGTACACAGCTGTATATGAACCATAATCTGACAGTACACAGCTGTATATGAACCATAATCTGACAGTACACAGATCTGTATATGAACGAGGAATACACAGCAGAACACTGAACCTCATACACTGTAAAAGGCACAGTTTTGGAAAGTATGGCATGTGTAAATGAACACGAATGTCTCCCTGATACGAGTGACTGTTCAGACGACAGAAGCTCTTCATCTTTGGTTCCGCTCTTGTCTGACATGGACCGAGAGCTTCCAGGTGTGAAAGGTCCTGTGAAAGGTCTATTTCCGGTAAGTGTTATTTTGCATAACTGTAGTTACGAGCTGAAAAGTTAGCAATTGAGACATACATCTTAGTGTTTCTTTGTATTTGGCTTAGGATTTTCTCTCTCGTCCGGGCGATTTGTTTTTCCTGCTGGTGCTATAAAAAGCTATTATAGCCCCGTCGATTCCTTGCTTCTGGATAAAGAGAGCATCGTATTTTCCTGCTCTGTTGTCGCTACCATGCGCAATACAAACTTGTTGCCATCTGTGAGAAGATGGTCACTCCACTGATGAAGGGGATCGCTGCTGTCTGGTTTTAGTGATGATTTGTTGATTTAACGTTTCTTTGTTTAATGAACATGAGACGACGCTTGTTAGTGTCCAACAAACGTAACACTAAACTATTTATTTATGGGTTTTGTTTACACCTTTGTAAGTTGTTTGTGATTGTCTTCTAATTGTGAATTACTATCTGCTCACGACCGTAACGTTACCCTAAACATCATCCAACTGGGCTATATTGCAGTTAGTATGTTGATGTTGGTTAATAATTTGTTTTGTTTTGTGATTTCCTTTCAGGTGCTGAGGTTCCACGGGTGGAGGATCTCTTGTGGTGGTGGTGTTCTCCCCGAATGTTTGCCGTGACACTTTTGAAGTCTTTGCTGTGTGTGTGAGTGCATTCGGTGAATTAAGTTTAGTGATCTCTCCTCCCGTGGGTTACCTCAGCTCCGCTAGTCTGTGTGTCTTTTTTTGTTGTTGTGTTTTTGTAACCAGTGTATTCGTATAGTGAGTGTGTGTTTATTCAAAGGTGTGTTTTTGTTTACTTAGATGTTTGTAACTTAAAACTTGTCCAGTAAAGCTCCTGATTGCAATTTTTATTAATGTGATTATATATCTGTTTTAAAATAGACTTGTATTAATAAAGAATTTTTGTACATTTTCATATCCACGTCTCTGCCTACCTTTATTAGAGAATCGAACCTGAGTGACCTAGTTATAATAACTTGAGTGTCGTCCATATTTCCCGGGGCGAAATTCCCCGGGTGGCGTAGTCGAAATCCTTCCTATCTGTAATACCGCTCTTTCGCCACAAGAAGAAAAGCGAGATTGGTATTAAAGTTTCAGAGAGCTATTCTCCCATCCTCAGCTCTCACCCCCAGTCAGGCTTGAAGGTGTCCGTGGCTTTCGGGCTCTTCAGGACCAGAAGCAGGAACTCGTGCATCTCCAGCAGGAAGCCGTCAGCGCTGGACTTGGTGAAGAAGCTTGTGAGCAGTGTCTTGTGTTCCTCCAGCAGAGGACGCTTGTACTCTTTGCTGATCCCCACAAACGGGTCCTGAAGTGCAGATGAAGAAAGTCATTACACACACACACACACTGGAAGCAGAATACGGTTGAGTGTGTCGAGAGTCTCACCCTCTTCAGACGAAGCATGGTCTCAGATTTCAGAGAGCTGAGCAACTGCCACAGCGCCACACAGTGTTTCAGACTGCACCTGCTCAATGCCTACACACACACACACACACACACACCCACACACACAGTAGATTGGGTCAGAGTCATCAATTAGTTGAATTACATAAAAACGAGTAAACACTGCTGTGAGGATGTTTCGGTAACCTTTTACAATAAGGTTCATTAGTTAACATTAGTTAACATGAACAAAGATTAATAATTGATGTAGAAGTATTGTACATTATTAGTTCATGTTACTTTCATTTACTATTTAAAATCTTGTTAACATTAGTTAATGCACTGTGAACTAACATGAACACACAATGAACAGATATATTTTTATTAACTAACATTAACAAAGATTAATAAATTCTGTAACAAATGTATTCCTCATTGTTAGTTGACGTCAGTTAATACATTACAATAAGTTTCATTAGTCAACATTAGTTAAAGTGTTACCGATGTTTCAATACAAGGGCTGAGGGAGTTACAATACATTTTTCTCTCTTCTGACTTTCAAGGAAATAAAATCAAGGAAAGAAACCATATGGTTACCGATTAAAATCGAGATATTAATATTGTCAATCAATTCAGAGCCAGTGTCCACACAGCTGACATGTTTAACTGTTGTAGATTATTGACAACATTTGCACAAAATAGCACTTCTCTGATGAATTTTGACTAGCCGTCAGGATCTTTCCCCAGGATCTAGACTTTGGGCTGGGACTCGGTGTGTTTCCACCACAGGATCCCCAGGATCTAGACTGTGGGCTGGGACTCGGTGTGTTTACACCACAGGATCTCCAGGAACTAGACTTTGGACTGGGACTCGGTGTGTTTCCACCACAGGATCCCCAGGATCTAGACTTTGGGCTGGGACTCTGTGTGTTTCCACCACAGGATCTCCAGGAACTAGACTTTGGGCTGGGACTCGGAGTGTTTCCACCACAGGATCTCCAGGATCTAGACTTTGGGCTGGGACTCGGTGTGTTTCCACCACAGGATCTCCAGGAAATGGAAGCTTTAGCGCAAGTTCTGCTGGGAAGACTCAATTACTACGTCAACTTTCGCTTCACTTCTATCCAATCATATTCTCATGCTCAATGCATAAAAGCTCGGTACTTACACATGTTTGAGTTCGCAGATACTGAAGCGACGATTACCCCTATCCTCCCCACCACCACCAGGATGGTCCTGTCCATACCTCCCAGGGGGTCAGCTGCGCCCCTGCGTTCATCTTCAGGCAGGAATTGCAGATCCGATACCCTCGGATTATGCACTACGGACGGGGCCTACGCCAAATGACTTTGCATATTATTAGCTTGCTGAGCTGTCAATAAATGTATGATTGTTAAAATAATTCTCCCGAGTCTTTCTGGTAGAACTAGACTTTGGGCTGGGACTCGGTGTGTTTCCACCACAGGATCTCCAGGAACTAGACTTTGGGCTGGGACTCGGTGTGTTTCCACCACAGGATCTCCAGGATCTAGACTGTGGGCTGGGACTCGGTGTGTTTCCACCACAGGATCCCCAGGATCTAGACTTTGGGCTGGGACTCGGAGTGTTTCCACCACAGGATCCCCAGGATCTAGACTCCTAGATCCCCAGGATCTAGACTTTGGGCTGGGACTCTGTGTGTTTCCACTACAGGATCCCCAGGATCTAGACTTTGGGCTGGGACTCGGTGTGTTTCCACCACAGGATCTCCAGGACTGTGGGCTGGGACTCGGTGTGTTTTCACCACAGGATCTCCAGGAACTAGACTTTGGGCTGGGACTCGGTGTGTTTCCACCACAGGATCCCCGGGAAATAGACTTTGGGCTGGGACTCGGTGTGTTTCCACCACAGGATCCCCAGGAACTAGACTTGGGGCTGGGACTCGGTGTGTTTCCACCACAGGATCCCCAGGAACTAGACTTTGGGTTGGGACTCGGTGTGTTTCCACCACAGGATCCCCAGGATCTAGACTTTGGGATGGGACTCGGAGTGTTTCCACCACAGGATCCCCAGGATCTAGACTCCTAGATCCCCAGGATCTAGACTTTGGGCTGGGACTCTGTGTGTTTCCACTACAGGATCCCCAGGATCTAGACTTTGGGCTGGGACTCGGTGTGTTTCCACCACAGGATCTCCAGGACTGTGGGCTGGGACTCGGTGTGTTTCCACCACAGGATCCCCGGGAATTAGACTTTGGGCTGGGACTCGGTGTGTTTCCACCACAGGATCCCCAGCAGTGTTGGGTGTAACGCGTTACTTTGTAACGCGTTACTGTAATAATATTACTTTTTTCAGTAACTAGTAGTGTAAGGCATTACTCGTCTGAAAATGGTAATATTATTACAGTTTTCCCGAGCTAGTTACTTGCGTTACATTTGCCAGTAGCACCATCACACACAAGGCACACAACACAATGAACAGAAGGGAAGGGGAGGAGGGCGTGAATGGAACAGTGATTGGTCTGGGTTTGGCACGAGGTATCATTTACCATCACCGATTGGTCGACACCCGGCAGCCAGCCGCAGAGCGGCACCCTCAAAGACAGATGGGGGAAAATGAAAGCGTCAACAACGGCAAGCTCTTTTCAGAGGAAGGTTCCCAGCAACAGAAAGCTAGTTTCGACGGGTGGAGATTCAGTAATTATCTTGAATATGTTCAACGGAAGGAAAATAACTTGACGGTGAAGTGCACACTCTGCCCGGGGAGAAAGCTGCTCTCCACCGCTTCCGACAGCACGGACACATCAAGCTCGTTGCGAAGCGACAGAGTGACATGAACGAGCAGCCCCACAAGCAGCAAAAAGTTTGGACTTGTTATCCCATACGGAAATGTAATATACAGTATGTACATATATGAAATATATCCACATATATAAAATATATACCATATATATGCCCATATATAAAACCTATTAGAAAATGGAACAATTGACATATAAAACCAGCCCATATATTTTATGTATGTATAATAGTGTTTTTTTACATACATGTCACATATATATATAATTATCAGTTTTCAAATAGAACTTGTGTAGTATTTGTTTTGTTTTTATGAGCTGGTCAAGAAGAGGTAAAATAATAATAAATAATACATTTTATTTATAAAAGATTCGAAAATGAAATGTAGATATGTAGACTTGATCTGTAGACTTGAAATAAATAGTTAAATAGTAAATAGTTTGGCATATATAATAATAATTTAACATTTCCGTATGGGATAAATTGACAATCAAATTTATTGATTGTTTGCACCAGACTGTGTTTGTTAAACATTGAGGAAATTAATACTTGTTTTTTGTACTTGATTGATTGCACAAGTACAGTTGTTTGTAGTTATTTGTGCTAGACAGTGCCAGTCTGTTGTTGGCGTAATAAAGACCCTTAAGAACACTCCTCCTTTGTATGTTCTCCCTCCATCTGATGCGTCTCAGGCAATTATAGAGTAATTAATAAAAAAAATGTAACTAGTAATATAACTAGTAATATAACTAGTTACTTTCTCCAGGGTGTAATAAAGTAAAGTAAGGCATTACTATTTTTGAGAGTAATATGTAATATGTAATATATTACTTTTTTGAGTAACTAGCCCCAACACTGATCCCCAGGAACTAGACTTTGGCCTGGGACTCGGTGTGTTTCCACCACAGGATCCCCAGGAACTAGACTTTGGGTTGGGACTCGGTGTGTTTCCACCACAGGATCCCCAGGATCTAGACTTTGGGCTGGGACTCGGAGTGTTTCCACCACAGGATCCCCAGGATCTAGACTTTGGGCTGGGACTCGGTGTGTTTCCACCACAGGATCCCCAGGATCTAGACTTTGGGCTGGGACTCGGTGTGTTTCCACCACAGGATCTCCAGGAACTAGACTTTGGGCTGGGACTCGGTGTGTTTCCACCACAGGATCCCCAGGATCTAGACTTTGGGCTGGGACTCGGTGTGTTTCCACCACAGGATCCCCAGGATCTAGACTTTGGGCTGGGACTCGGTGTGTTTCCACCACAGGATCCCCAGGATCTAGACTCCTAGATCCCCAGGATCTAGACTTTGGGCTGGGACTCGGTGTGTTTCCACCACAGGATATCCAGGATCTAGACTGTGGGCTGGGACTCGGAGTGTTTCCACCACAGGATCCCCAGGATCTAGACTTTGAGCTGGGACTCGGTTTGTTTCCACCACAGGATCCCCAGGATCTAGACTTTGGGCTGGGACTCGGTTTGTTTCCACCACAGGATATCCAGGATCTAGACTTTGGGCTGGGACTCGGAATGTTTCCACCACAGGATCCCCAGGAACTAGACTTTGGACTGGGACTCGGTGTGTTTCGACCGCAGGAATCAGGGTCTAAATGAAGAGTAAATATTTCCCCCACAGAAAGACCCTGCTCGCGAGGTAGTACTTTCTCAAAGTTCAGGATCTTTCGGCCGTGGGACTGAACATGCTGATTGGTCGAGTCCATGCCGCATTTTTATTGGTTGACTCCACGCAGCATTATGTTTAAACCTACATCTGTTGCGATACGTGCAGTAACAGTTGTTTGCTATTTGAATCAACAATGGAGTTTAACAAATATGACCGATGGACCGGTGACGAGGTTACGGCTTTATTAAGCTTAAATTCAGAGGATGAAATCCGGAGGGAACTGTACATGACGTAGAAACGTCACCGGACTATTCACCTAATCTTCACGGTACTTCAGACTGCGGTGGAAACGCAGACAGCAACAGGTCTGGCGAGAAAAAGTTCCTGGGACTAATTGTTCTGGATAATTTCAGCGTATGTTCAGCATCTAATTAAACGTGTGTTTGGCTTTCCAAAACCATTTTTGGCCCAAAACCGAAAATAGCTGTTTCGCCTGGAAATTTCCAGTAGGCAAAATTGAGGTGCATCCCACATCCTAGAAACACTGCTCTGGGCTGCGTTTCCCAACAGCATCGCAAGCCTAGGTGGATCTAGAGAGCATTGGTGGCAGTTGTTCTATGATCAACTCAGGCTTACGATGCTTTTGGGAAACGCTGCCCTGCGCAGTCCAATAATAAAGTGTGTGTTCATGACCCACCTTGTAGATGTGCGAGCCCATGTGGTCCGTCATCTGCAGCACGTCTTTGAGATAGGAGCTCAGCTGCATGTGTGGGTCGGCCCCGGTCATGGCGAGGAACCCCAGGGCCAGCTGGACAGTGGACAACGCCTCACACACGTCACTGTAGGACTGCAGGTCCTTCACCAGGTCGTGCTGCGTCAGCGGCTGCAACGGCTCCCACACACACACACACACACACACACATACACACACACACACACACACACACACACACACACACACACACACACACACACACACACAGACACACACACACACACACACAACACAGCACAGCTTGAGGAACGCTTTCAAATATCTTGGTAAACATTGATTTCATTAAATGATCATTTCTGTTATTTAAATGTGCCCTTTAAACTGTATATTAAGAGCATTACGCACTATACCCTTGCTAGGAACGGGTGGAAGTTTTGCATTAAGTGAGCTAGTAAAATATTAAAACTCAGTCAAGTCAATATTATGTGTACAGTTATTTAATTATGCCATCCAGAATAAGGGACTCACTCTCTCATATCATACAAACGCAGCGGCTGCCATTTTGCGACTAGTGTTTTTTACACTGTTTTAAAATCGTACTTGTTTGTATCTTATAATCCAACAGTTTAACCTGAAATCAATATTTCTTATCTCCATAATTATTTATGTGTAGAAATGCTGTGTAATAAGTGTTATGACTGTAAACAGTATCTCTTAAATGTCCGTCTAGTTTGATCTTGCCGCTGAAACTGCTCTCACCGTGGAAGCTTTGCGTTTAAAGACCTAATAAAATATTTCAACACAAATCAATATTTCGTGTCTAATTATTTACTTATGTGGCAAGTAGCCGTGTAATAAACGGGATAATGTACATCCAGCCGGTTGTTATCTCAGAATAAACCCCTTCAGGCTGATGAAGACCTGATCCTGATCACTCTGTCAGGGTTTATTCTGAGATAACAACCGGCTGGATGTACATGCACAACCAACACAAAACATAAGCATGGAATGATTGGAGTAAGGAATAAGTCAATTATTCCACTTATACTATGGTTACTACACCTCAAAAACATTGTTCAGATGTTTTATTTCAAGACATTTGTCAGATTTTTTATCTACACACTACTTTCTAACGCATCTCATCCCAAGCCTCTGTTACTAATTCTAAAACATACTTTTAGAGCTACAGCCACTGATATACAGACTAATGCTGTTATTGGAGAGAGATTGATTCATGTGATTCAGATATTTCACACACGCTTAAGCAATCAGTGTGTTTCTCAGGTGTTTGGCAGCAGTTTCTCTACAAAATACGAAGCTTTTAGTTTAACTGCTTCAAACATGGACTACTATACAAATGTCATGTAGTTTAGCAGATGCAAAACTATTTATTTGAAGTCACATGGCAGCGCTGACAGTTTCTTGTGTCTGTGAATGTTTCCGACTGTACTGTGTGCGTTTGGATGGGAGAGAGAGTGGGAAAAACAGAGCATGTTTTCCAGAGATAATGAAACTTAATTTTGTGGGGAAAACATGGAAATAGTTTGTCATTTTTATCCTATATGCTTTATCGATTTGCTTGGTCAATGTTTTTATTGGTTTTGGTTCATTGCTGTTGTAGGCTGTAAGGACCTTTGAAATCACTGATATCACTAAGCGGTAATGCAGTCAAAAAATGTGTGTGGGGAATTTCCATAGGGAAATATATTTTTAATGATATTCTTAAAATGATAAACCTTTTAAGACAGCCCTACTGTGAGCTACGAGGTTGTTAATCGATAGCATTTGTTTTTGTTGAAGCCGTTAGCCCACATTATTTCAACTTCTTTTTAAAATAATTGTATTCAACAGCACAATTTTTGTTGAAAAACTACATTACCCATGATGCTGTACAGAAAACACCCATGATGCAACCTCTCTATGCTCTCAAAATAGGCTTGTCTTGGTTCATGGCTGATAATGCTTCAACAAAGACTTCTTAAAAATCCCTATGGGAGAAATGAATGGAAAAATACTTCTGGAAGGAAACCCACCACTAATGAAAACGTGGACAGGTGATATTGCTTTAAGATACACACTATCGCACACGTTAGAACATCCCGCAACCAATCAGAATCAGGCATTCAATAAGATACAGAATAAACATGTATAATGTGACTTACTTGTTGCACTTTGCCCTTCACATCTTTTAATATGATCTCATAATTTCGGTCCTGTCTGTTCCAATGTCGGAATCCCCTGAAAAACAACATCAGAATAAATAAATCAGTAAATACAACTTATCTAATACATCTACTCTGCAGAAGCCTGAATAACTCTTATAAATCGCTCTGAGCAGATATTAGTCAAAGGTGCAGTGATGTACAGTAATGGTGATATGTGTCAGTGGTGCAATGATGTACAGTAATGGTGATGTGTGTCAGTGGTGCAGTGATGTACAGTAATGGTGATGTGAGTCAGTGGTGCAGTGATGTACAGTAATGGTGATGTGAGTCAGTGGTGCAGTAATGGTGATGTGTGTCAGTGGTGCAGTGATGTACAGTAATGGTGATGTGAGTCAGTGGTGCAGTGATGTACAGTAATGGTGATGTGTGTCAGTGGTGCAGTGATGTACAGTAATGGTGATGTGAGTCAGTGGTGCAGTGATGTACAGTAATGGTGATGTGAGTCAGTGGTGCAGTGATGTACAGTAATGGTGATGTGTGTCAGTGGTGCAGTGATGTACAGTAATGGTGATGTGTGTCAGTGGTGCAGTGACGTACAGTAATGGTGATGTATGTCAGTGGTGCAGTGATGTACAGTAATGGTGATGTGAGTCAGTGGTGCAGTGATGTACAGTAATGGTGATGTGTGTCAGTGGTGCAGTGATGTACAGTAATGGTGATGTGAGTCAGTGGTGCAGTGATGTACAGTAATGGTGATGTGAGTCAGTGGTGCAGTGATGTACAGTAATGGTGATGTGTGTCAGTGGTGCAGTGACGTACAGTAATGGTGATGTGTGTCAGTGGTGCAGTGACGTACTGTAATGGTGATGTGAGTCAGTGGTGCAGTGATGTACAGTAATGGTGATGTGTGTCAGTGGTGCAGTGATGTACAGTGTTGCAGTGATGTACAGTAATGGTGATGTGTGTCAGTGGTGCAGTGATGTACAGTAATGGTGATGTGAGTCAGTGGTGCAGTGATGTACAGTAATGGTGATGTGAGTCAGTGGTGCAGTGACGTACAGTAATGGTGATGTGTGTCAGTGGTGCAGTGATGTACAGTACTGGTGATGTGAGTCAGTGGTGCAGTGATGTACAGTAATGGTGATGTGTGTCAGTGGTGCAGTGATGTACAGTAATGGTGATGTGTGTCAGTGGTGCAGTGATGTACAGTAATGGTGATGTGAGTCAGTGGTGCAGTGATGTACAGTAATGGTGATGTGTGTCAGTGGTGCAGTAATGTACAGTAATGGTGATGTGTGTAAGTGATGCAGTGACGTACAGTAATGGTGATGTGAGTCAGTGGTGCAGTGATGTACAGTAATTGTGATGTGAGTCAGTGGTGCAGTGATGTACAGTAATGGTGATGTGAGTCAGTGGTGCAGTGATGTACAGTAATGGTGATGTGAGTCAGTGGTGCAGTAATGTACAGTAATGGTGATGTGAGTCAGTGGTGCAGTGATGTACAGTAATGGTGATGTGATTCAGTGGTGCAGTGATGTACAGTAATGGTGATGTGTGTCAGTGGTGCAGTAATGTACAGTAATGGTGATGTGTGTAAGTGGTGCAGTGATGTACAGTAATGGTGATGTGAGTCAGTGGTGCAGTGACGTACAGTAATGGTGATGTGTGTCAGTGGTGCAGTAATGTACAGTAATGGTGATGTGAGTCAGTGGTGCAGTGATGTACAGTAATGGTGATGTGAGTCAGTGGTGCAGTGATGTACAGTAATGGTGATGTGTGTCAGTGGTGCAGTAATGTACAGTAATGGTGATGTGTGTAAGTGGTGCAGTGACGTACAGTAATGGTGATGTGAGTCAGTGGTGCAGTGATGTACAGTAATGGTGATGTGAGTCAGTGGTGCAGTGATGTACAGTAATGGTGATGTGAGTCAGTGGTGCAGTGATGTACAGTAATGGTGATGTGAGTCAGTGGTGCAGTGACGTACAGTAATGGTGATGTGTTAGTGGTGCAGTGATGTACAGTAATTGTGATGTGAGTCAGTGGTGCAGTGATGTACAGTAATGGTGATGTGTGTCAGTGGTGCAGTGATGTACAGTAATGGTGATGTGTGTCAGTGGTGCAGTGATGTACAGTAATGGTGATGTGAGTCAGTGGTGCAGTAATGGTGATGTGTGTCAGTGGTGCAGTGATGTACAGTAATGGTGATGTGAGTCAGTGGTGCAGTGATGTACAGTAATGGTGATGTGTGTCAGTGGTGCAGTGATGTACAGTAATGGTGATGTGAGTCAGTGGTGCATATGTGGCATATGAAATGGGGCATATGTGATATTTTAATTGCATGCACGTTCAAAATTATTTCCTTGTGCATTGAAAAAAAAACATTTAAACTGTGCTCTGTTACGTTGCATTGCATACAAATCTGACTTATTCCTTTGTGCATGGAAGAGATGCACGGGCATTGCATTCGCAAATTGCCAAATCTAACTTAAACCGTTGTGCATTCGGGTAGAGGCATAGTTATTATGTTTACTGTGTCCGTATGTAATGTTTTTAATTAAATTATGATTGGTGTTGAGAGAGTGCTATGGCACATTGTATTTCATTGCTGTGGTACTTGTACTAATATGCACATGACAATAAACTTGAACTGAACTGAACTGAATAAAATTTAAACTGTGCTCTGTTACGTTGCATTGCATACAAGATCGAACATTTTCCTTTGTGCATCGAAGAGATGCACGTGCATTGCATTCGCAAATTGCCAAACCTAACTTAAACCGTTGTGCGTTCAAGAATACTGTGTTGCATGCAAGAACTGACTCATTCCGTTTTACAATGAAGAGATATCACATAACATATGAGCTGTTGCATTGCAATACATAAGGAACTCTTTCCATTGTGCATTAAAGAAATGAGGCATATGAGATGTTTTATTTGCATCCACGTTCCAAATTATTTCGTTGTGCATTGAAAAAAAACATTTAAACTGTGCTCTGTTACGTTGCATTGCACACAAATCTAACTTATTCCTTTGTGCATGGAAGAAATGCACGTGCATTGCATTCGCAAATTGCCAAATCTAACATAAACCGTTGTGCATTCAAGAATACTATGTGTTCTAATGCAAGAACTGACTCATTCCGTTTTGCAATGAAGAGATATAACATTACATATGAGCTGTTGCATTGAATTACATACAGAACTCTTTCCATTTTGCATTAAAGAAATGAGGCATATGTGATATTTTAATTGCATGCACGTTTCAAATTATTTCGTTGTGCATTGAGAAATAACATGTAAACTGTGTTCTGTTACGTTGCATTTTATACAAATCTAACTTATTCCTTTGTGCATGGAAGAGATGCACGTGCATTCCATTCGCAAATTGCCAAATCTAACTTAAACCGTTGTGCATTCAAGAATAATGTTTTGCATGCAAGAACTGACTCATTCCGTTTTGCAATGAAAAGATATAACATTATATATGAGCTGTTGCATTGCAATACATACAGAACTCTTTCCATTGTGCATTAAAGAAATGAGGCATATGTGATATTTTAATTGCATGCACGTTCCAAATTATTTCCTTGTGCATTGACAAATAACATTTAAACTGTGCTCTGTTAAGTTGCATTGCATACAAGATCGAACTTATTCCTTATTTATGCATGGAAGAGATGCACGTGCATTGCATTCAAAAATTGCCAAATCTAACTTAAACCGTTGTGCATTCAAGAATACTGTTGCATGCAAGAACTGATTCATTCCGTTTTGCAATGAAGAGATATCATATAACATATGAGCTGTTGCATTGCAATACATACAGAACTCTTTCCATTTTGCATTAAAGAAATGAGGCATATGTGATATTTTAATTGCATGCACGTTCCAATTTATTTCCTTGTGCATTGAAAAATAACATTTAAACTGTGCTCTGTAACGTTACATTGAATACAAGATCGAACTTATTCCTTTGTGCATGGAAGACATGCACATGCATTGCATTCGCAAATTGCCAAATCTAACTTAAACCGTTGTGCATTCAAGAATACTGTGTTACATGCAAGAACTGACTCATTCCGTTTTGCAATGAAGATATATCACATAACATATGAGCTGTTGTATTGCAGTACATACAGAACTCTTTCCTTTGTGCATTAAAGAAATGAGGCATATGTGATATTTTAATTGCATGCACGTTCCAAATTATTTCGTTGTGCATTGAAAAATAAAATTTTAACTGTGCTCTGTTACGTTGCATTGCATACAAGATCGAACTTAGGCTATTCCTTATTTGTGCATGGAAGAGATGCACGTGTATTGCATTCGCAAATTGCCAAATCTAACTTAAACCATTGTGCATTCAAGAATATTATGTGTTGCATACAAGAACTGACTCATTCCGTTTTGCGATGAAGAGATATCACATAACATGTGAGCTGTTGCATTGCAATACATACAGAACTCTTTCCATTGTGCATTAAAGAAATGAGGTATATGAGATGTTTTAATTGCATGCACGTTTCAAATTTTTTCCTTGTGCATTGAAAAAAAACATGTAAACTGTGCTCTGTTACGTTGCATTTTATACAAATCTAACTTATTCCTTTGTGCATGGAAGAGATGCACGTGCATTGCATTCGAAAATTGCCAAATCTAACTTAAACCGTTGTGCATTCAAGAATACTGTTGCATGCAAGAACTGATTCATTCCGTTTTGCAATGAAGAGATATCATATAACATATGAGCTGTTGCATTGCAATACATACAGAACTCTTTCCATTTTGCATTAAAGAAATGAGGCATATGTGATATTTTAATTGCATGCACGTTCAAAATTATTTCCTTGTGCATTGAAAAATAACATTTAAACTGTGCTCTGTTACGTTGCATTGCATACAAATCTAACTTATTCCTTTGTGCATGGAAGAGATGCACGTGCATTGCATTCGCAAATTGCCAAATCTAACTTAAACCGTTGTGCATACAAGAAAGCTGTGTTCTAATGCAAGAACTGACTCATTCCGTTTTGCAATGAAGAGATATAACATTACATATGAGCTGTTGCATTGAATTACATACAGAACTCTTTCCATTGTGCATTAAAGAAATTAGGCATATGTGATATTTTAATTGCATGCACGTTCCAAATTATTTCGTTGTGCATTGAAAAATAACATTTAAACTGTGTTCCTTTACGTTGCATTTTATACAAATCTAACTTATTCCTTTGTACATGGAAGAGATGCACGTGCATTGCATTCGCAAATTGCCAAATCTAACTTAAACCATTGTACATTCAAGAATAATGTGTTGCATGCAAGAACTGACTCATTCCGTTTTGCAATGAAGAGATATCACATAACCTATGAGCTGTTGCATTGCAATACATACAGAACTCTTTCCATTGTGCATTAAAGAAATGGGGCATATGTGATATTTTAATTGCATGCACATAGCAAATTATTTCGTTGTGCATTGAAAAATAATATTTTAACTGTGCTAACATTTTTAACTGTCTAAAACATAATATTTTAATTACGTTGATTTGCATACAAGATCTAACTTTTTCCTTTGTGCATGTGTGCATGGAAGAGAAAACACAGTAGGCTACATATGCATTGCATATGCACATTGCCAAATCTAACTTATACCGTTGTGCATTCAAGAGTACTTGAGTAACATATGAGCTTTTGCATTGAAATACATACAGACATACATCTTTCCATTGTGGATTAAATAAATATTGATATACAGTTGCGAATTGCGTTAAAATTGCGGGTGTGTATTTGCTGCCTTTGCTAAGAGGCGCTACCTTCGCAGACTTTGAAAAGTGTCAGTTTATTCACTCTATTAAGTTATCTGCCGCCGCGCCGCGGCTCATTGAGAGTTATTGAAATGTGGTACTAGCAGATCAATTCAAGTGAAACATGTAGTTAAACGAATTCATATAATCACAAGACTGAAATTAAATGTAATACATTCAATAAATAATGAAAATATTTCAACACAAAACATTGCAATAGAAAAATATTAGGCTACATCAATGAGGCTTTGCGAGAGCATAAGACGTGAGGTTAACAGCGGTCCGATGATAGTGGACAACGCAACAGCATCACGGAGCATCCGTGCATCAAGCCATGCAAGATCGAATCTCATAGCCTAGCTAACAGCGTTGATTTTGTTTTACCATTCTTGATGCTTAGATAGGTAACTGTTTATTGAAGTCAAGCGTTTTGTTTAATTATCAATGGCACATTACAACATCAATTTGCTACATTCCAGTAGAGCCTCTGCACAGACGACAAAACTGATGAAGGAAGATTGTCAGGCGATCGCGTCAGAAAATGAAAATAATGAAGCTAGTCTTTAATCTGCACAATTATTGTTTTGTGAATCATTCACGAAATTGAGATGACTGACTGACATTGATATCCGCCATAGCAAATTAAGAAATGTTTCAGATCCTGGACATTTCAAGGTTAAAATAAAGTGTCGGGGCCAGTTTATTTATTTAAAACAGGGTTGCATGGAGTTAGAGTTTATTTTCTAAGTATGAAACAGAATCTTATTTTTGCGACATTTCAAATTTGTATTGCCAAAGAAATTGCAGCTAAATAAACAATTAAAACAGTAGGGTAGTCTACAAAACGAAAATAGTTCAAAGCAACATAAATCAAGATCATGCGTTTTTCTTCTCTCTCGCGCTGGATCTCTTTTATTTTAGTTTATTGAGTCTCCCTGGACTGCGCCTGCCGGTGTTGTGCCGAATTTTGACCCCCGCCAAATTATTACCCCCCTAGCATTGGTAGGTTTAGGATTAGTTGTGGAGGAGGGGTTAGGATTAGGGGTGGGGTTAGGATTAGGCAATCAGGTACTGACTTCATTGAGGGGGGTAATAATTTGGCAGGGGGTCGAAATTCGGCACAACACCGGGTCTCTCTCGAAATTAAACATTTCAGGGTAAAAACCCATCATACAGCTGTCATCCATACAAATCACGAAATAAAACTGTAACAAATTATTTAGCCTTTGTTTTTCTTTCAAAGACAGAATACGCCTGGTTGAATTCACAGTACAATAAAGTTTAGTTTAGTTGGCAAGTTTCGTCGATAGTTCATGTTTAGATAATGCCAGATTGTTGACAAACACACTGCTCAAACATGTTACAATTCTACAAAACCAGTTGAAACAAATAGATTGAACACTTCAACTGAAAGTGTGTGTGAAACCCCTTTAAATACAATACATAACACTACAATATTTATAATTTAAGGGCCTACATTTGGACACATCGAGAGATTTATCTTTAAAATTATTTTGCCTTTGCCTGGTCATCACTCTCCATATGAAAGACAGAACATTTAACACCTCCTACCCCCAACCCCCCACAGGCTATCTGAGTTTGAGACCGACTTAAAACAAAGAGAAGTCGCAATTCACACTTAATTCTAGACATTAACATTAGGCTAGTAAAGTGTTGATAATGAAAGAATTTAATTATTTAGGCTACATGTAGGCTAGTAGGCTAATATTTCTGTCATATAAGTTTATTACTAAACATTTAATTATTTCAATAATTGAAGAAATAAAACGCTACCTCGGTTTGGGCCAGCTTTTTCCAAGCAAACATAAATACAAACGCATGTTCATTTGTTCAAACACATGCTCATTTGTTGTCATGAATACAATGTTCAACTCAATGTTCCTCATTGGGAAGCACTCACATGATAGCTAAACATGTCTGAGTAGATCCTCTGCACCTCTCGATTTCAAACGGATTACCTAATCAGATAACATTTATTAAATATTTAGACATTTAAAGGCTTTCGACATAGCCGATTTCTTATCGTGACTGAGCGGAGGCTTTCTTTTCTTTTTTGTGACGCGCGCAGTTCCCGGAGACAGAGACGACAGATAAACTTTTGTCGTTAGCCTAATATGAATAAAAGTTTACAGTTTTGAATGATGTAGGCTACTCTACTCTTATCTGTATGACTAAAAAACTACGGAGTAGCCTATTAGGGCCTAAGTTATTTGAGCTGTTATGAGAAAAATTAATCCAAACGAACGCGCCGCCGCGTCTGTCGAACACTAATTCAACATGCCAGAATAAAACCCGACTTTAGAACAATGGATAGCGCCACTCGGCGTGGTGTACCAAAATACTTAATTATAAACTTCAATATTTCATTCAAAATAATCTCAAAACGCTTTGTGACATTTTGAAAGCCGTTCATGCATTAAGGCCACTGGAACCATAGGCTATATGTAACTGAAACTGGTTCTGATTTTATTGTTTGTCGTTTAAACGTGCCTGTTGCATATCTTTATTTTATATATTTTATATGGTCTATTGGTGAAGTAATTTATAGCATTGATTACTGTGGAGGGAGGGGGGATTCAAATAATTCAGCAGAAACAGGGATGTTTAGACCAGAAGGAAATCCCCGTCCCCCCTGGCAAATCGCACTTTGCTTAAAACCATGTTTTTACAAACTCTTTATAGGCTAGGAACCAAAAAAAAAAAAAGGCTATCCTGTATAAAAAAATGTTTTGTTTGTTTAATTGTCTGCATTAATAATAGGTTATGACATGCATTAATAGGCTAATATAAAATGTACCATAGTTTATGTTTGTTCGGGATTCGAACCCGAGTCATCCAAATGATCGATTCATAAGTTCTACCACTCGGCCATGAATTTACTCACTGAGAAAACCCCTCTGCGCCACTTGCCGGTCATTTCGCGAATGACTTTGAAATGTGACTGGATTATTTTTACCGCGGTAGTTTTGCCGCGGTGGCTGGCGTGGCAGTTATAGGCATTCTGGTTGAGTACCATCTGTAGTAGGTTAGTCAAAAAATTTGAGCCGTTGAACATATTTTTGGCCAAAGAGTCCTCGATCTTGAACTTTCTAAACATACTCCTTGACTCCGTCGGATGTTAAATCAGCCAGACAATAGTCCATATATGACCTGCTGAACTTTATGGCTGAGGAGTCTATGATCTTGAACTTCCATGACATACTCATTGACACCTTCTGAAGTTTTTATCAGCCAGACTTTAGTTCATTATTGACCTATTAAACATAATTCTGGCCAAAGAGTCTTTGAACTTTAACTTTCTATACATACCATTCTGATCAGGGAGTCCTCGATATTGAAGTTTTGATAGATACTAATAGACTCATTCTGATGTTTCATCAACAGTACAGTATTCCATATTTGACCTACGGAACATATTTCTGGCCAAAGTGTAATCAAAGGATGACTTTGAGTTTTCGTAGACTACTTTTGATGTCACGTCAACTATGTATTAGTCCAAATTTGACCTATTAATTATTTGACCATAATTGTCATTGACTCATTCTGATGTTTCATCTGCAATATGTAGTCAAAAATTTGAGCTGTTGAACATATTTTTGGCCAAAGAGTCCTACAATTTTAACTTTCTAAACATTCTCATGGGCTCTGACAGATGCCACATAAGCAAGATAATTGTACATGTTTGACCTCCTGAGCTCTCTAGACGAAGATCTTGAACTTGAACTTTGTATTCTCACTGACTTCTGATGTTTCTTCAGCCATACAATAGTCCTCTTTTGAACTTTTTAACATATTTCTGATCAGGGAGTCCTCGATATTGAAGTTTTGATAGATACTAATAGACTCATTCTGATGTTTCATCAACAGTACAGTATTCCATATTTGACCTGCTGAACATATTTCTGGCCAAAGTGTAATCAAAGGATGACTTTGAGTTCTCGTAGACTTCTTTTGATGTTACATCAACTATGTATTAGTCCAAATTTGACCTTTTAAACATAATTCTGGCCAAAGATTTCTCGATATTGAACTTAATTTACACTGACATTGTTTCTTTCTTAATTTTCATCAAACAGACACAATTCCATAATTGATCTACTGAACATATTTCTTGCCAAAGAGTCCTTGATCTTGAACTTTCTAACAATTGTCATTGACTCATTCTGATGTTTCATCTGCAATACAGTAGTCAAAAAAATTTGAGCCGTTGAACATATTTTTGGCCAAAGAGTCCTCGATCTTGAACTTTCTAAACATACTCATAGACTTTTTTTTCCTTCATATTTCTTAAGCCAAATTTGACCCGTTGAACAATTTTCTGGCCAAAGAGTCCTCAAACTTTAATTTTCTATACATACTCCTTGACTCCGTCGGATGTTAAATCAGCCAGACAATAGTACATATTTGACCTGCTGAACTTTATGGCTGAGGAGTCTTTGATATTGAACTTCCATGACATACTCATTGACACCTTCTGAAGTTTTTATCAGCCAGACTTTAGTTCATTATTGACCTATTAAACATAATTCTGGCCAAAGAGTCTTTGAACTTTAACTTTCTATACATACCTCAGACTCATCAGACAGACAGTAGTCCATATTTGACCTATTGAACATAAATCTTTGCCAAAGAGTCATCAAATTGGTAAATTCGTTTCATAGAATTCTTTTTTTCGACCATATATTAGTCCAATTTAACCCTTTGAATATATTTCTGGCAACAGAGTCATCGATCTTGAACTTACTATACATACTCCTGGACTCAGTCAGAAGTTAAACCAGCTAGACAATAATCCATATTTGACCTACTGAACTTTATGGCTGAGGAGTCTTTCATCTTGAACTTCCATTACATTCTCATTGACACCTTCGGAAGTTTTTATCAGCCAGACTTTAGTTCATTATTGACCTATTAAACATAATTCCGTTCAAAGATTTCTCGATATTGAACTTACTTACACTGACATTGTCTCTTTCTGAATTTACATTAAACAGACAGTATTCCATAATTGACCTACTGAACATATTTTTCGCCATGTGGTTCAAGAACTTTAATCTTCAATGCAGACTCATAGACTCATGTTGAAGTTTCATCAGCCATACAGTAGTCCATATTTGACCTAATGAACATCTGAATGGCCAAAGAGACCTCGGATATTGAACTTTCAATACATACTCATAGACTCGTTGTGATGTTTCATTAGCCAGACAATAGTCCACATTTGACCTACGGAACATATTTCTGGCCAAAGTGTAATCAAAGGATGACTTTGAGTTTTCGTAGACTACTTTTGATGTCACGTCATCTATGTATTAGTCCAAATTTGACCTATTAAACATAATTCTGGCCAAAGTTTTCTCGATATTCAACTTATTTTACACTGACATTGTCTCTTTCTGAATTTACATCAAACAGACAGTATTCCATAATTGACCTACTGAAAATATTTCTTGCCAAAGAGTTCTTGATCTTGAACTTTCTATCAATAGTCATTGACTCATTCTGATGTTTCATCTGCAATATAGTAGTCAAAAAATTTGAGCCGTTGAACATATTTTTGGCCAGAGTCCTCGATCTTGAACGTTCTAAACATACTCATAGACTTTTTTTTCCTTCATGTTTCTTAAGCCAAATTTGACCCTTTGAACAATTTTCTGGCCAAAGAGTCCTCAAAATTTAATTTTCTATACATACTCCTTGACTCCGTCGGATGTTAAATCAGCCAGACAATAGTCCATATTTGACCTGCTGAACTTTATGGCTGAGGAGTCTTTGATATTGAACTTCCATGACATACTCATTGACACCTTCTGAAGTTTTTATCAGCCAGACTTTAGTTCATTATTGACCTATTAAACATAATTCTGGCCAAAGAGCCTTTAAACTTTAACTTTCTTTACATACCACAGACTCATCAGACAGACAGTAGTCCATATTTGACCTATTGAACATATATCTTGGCCAAAGAGTCATCAAATTGGTAAATTCATTTCATAGAATTCTTTTTTTCGACCATTTATTAGTCTAATTTTACCCTTTGAATATATTTCTGGCCACAGAGTCCACGATCTTGAACTAACTATACATACTCCTGGACTCAGTCAAAAGTTAAACCAGCTAGACAATAATCCATATTTGACCTACTGAACTTTATGGCTGAGGAGTCTTTCATCTTGAACTTCCATTACATTCTCATTGACACCTTCGGAAGTTTTTATCAGCCAGACTTTAGTTCATTATTGACCTATTAAACATAATTCCGTTCAAAGATTTCTCGATATTGAACTTACTTACACTGACATTGTCTCTTTCTGAATTTACATCAAACAGACAGTATTCCATAATTGACCTACTGAACATATTTTTGGCCAAGTGGTTCAAGAACTTTAATCTTCAATGCAGACTCATAGACTCATGTTGAAGTTTCATCAGCCATACAGTAGTCCATTTTGACCTAATGAACATCTGAATGGCCAAAGAGACCTCGGATATTGAACTTTCAATACATACTCATAGACTCGTTGTGATGTTTCATTAGCCAGACAATAGTCCACATTTGACCTACGGAACATATTTCTAGCCAAAGTGTAATCAAAGGATGACTTTGAGTTTTCGTAGACTACTTTTGATGTCACGTCAACTATGTATTAGTCCAAATTTGACCTATTAAACATAATTCTGGCCAAAGATTTCTCGATATTCAACTTACTTTACACTGACATTGTCTCTTTCTGAATTTACATCAAACAGACAGTATTCCATAATTGACCTACTGAAAATATTTCTTACCAAAGAGTTCTTGATCTTGAACTTTCTATCAATAGTCATTGACTCATTCTGATGTTTCATCTGCAATATAGTAGTCAAAAAATTTGAGCCGTTGAACATATTTTTGGCCAGAGTCCTCGATCTTGAACTTTCTAAACATACTCATAGACTTTTTTTCCTTCATGTTTCTTAAGCCAAATTTGACCCTTTGAACAATTTTCTGGCCAAAGAGTCCTCAAACTTAAATTTTCTATACATACTCCTTGACTCCGTCGGATGTTAAATCAGCCAGACAATAGTCCATATTTGACCTGCTGAACTTTATGGCTGAGGAGTCTTTGATATTGAACTTCCATGACATACTCATTGACACCTTCTGAAGTTTTTATCAGCCAGACTTTAGTTCATTATTGACCTATTAAACATAATTCTGGCCAAAGAGTCTTTGAACTTTTACTTTCTATACATACCTCAGACTCATCAGACAGACAGTAGTCCATATTTGACCTATTGAACATATATCTTTGCCAAAAAGTCATCAAATTGGTAAATTCATTTCATAGAATTCTTTTTTTCGACCATATATTAGTCCAATTTAACCCTTTGAATATATTTCTGGCCACAGAGTCATCGATCTTGAACTTACTATACATACTCCTGGACTCAGTCAGAAGTTAAACCAGCTAGACAATAATCCATATTTGACCTACTGAACTTTATGGCTGAGGAGTCTTTCATCTTGAACTTCCATTACATTCTCATTGACACCTTCGGAAGTTTTTATCAGCCAGACTTTAGTTCATTATTGACCTATTAAACATAATTCCGTTCAAAGATTTCTCGATATTGAACTTACTTACACTGACATTGTCTCTTTCTGAATTTACATCAAACAGACAGTATTCCATAATTGACCTACTGAACATATTTTTGGCCAAGTGGTTCAAGAACTTTAATCTACTATGCAGACTCATAGACTCATGTTGAAGTTTCATCAGCCATACAGTAGTCCATATTTGACCTAATGAACATCTGAATGGCCAAAGAGACCTCGGATATTGAACTTTCAATACATACTCATAGACTCGTTGTGATGTTTCATTAGCCAGACAATAGTCCACATTTGACCTACGGAACATATTTCTGGCCAAAGTGTAATCAAAGGATGACTTTGAGTTTTCGTAGACTACTTTTGATGTCACGTCAACTATGTATTAGTCCAAATTTGACCTATTAAACATAATTCTGGCCAAAGATTTCTCGATATTAGACTTATTTTACACTGACATTGTCTCTTTCTGAATTTACATCAAACAGACAGTATTCCATAATTGACCTACTGAAAATATTTCTTGCCAAAGAGTTCTTGATCTTGAACTTTCTATCAATAGTCATTGACTCATTCTGATGTTTCATCTGCAATATGTAGTCAAAAAAATTTGAGCCATTGAACATATTTTTGGCCAAAGAGTCCTAAAATTTTAACTTTCTAAACATTCTCATGGGCTCTGACAGATGTCACATAAGCAAGATAATTGTACATGTTTGACCTCCTGAGCTCTCTAGACGAAGATCTTGAACTTGAACTTTGTATTCTCACTGACTTCTGATGTTTCATCAGCCATACAATAGTCCTCTTTTGAACTTTTTACCATATTTCTGATCAGGGAGTCCTCGATATTGAAGTTTTGATAGATACAAATAGACTCATTCTGATGTTTCATCAACAGTACAGTATTCCATATATGACCTGCTGAACATATTTCTGGCCAAAGTGTAATCAAAGGATGACTTTGAGTTCTCGTAGACTTCTTTTGATGTCACGTCAACTATGTATTAGTCCAAATTTGACCTATTAAACATAATTCTGGCCAAAGATTTCTCGATATTAGACTTATTTTACACTGACATTGTCTCTTTCTGAATTTACATCAAACAGACAGTATTCCATAATTGACCTACTGAAAATATTTCTTGCCAAAGAGTTCTTGATCTTGAACTTTCTATCAATAGTCATTGACTCATTCTGATGTTTCATCTGCAATATGTAGTCAAAAAAATTTGAGCCATTGAACATATTTTTGGCCAAAGAGTCCTAAAATTTTAACTTTCTAAACATTCTCATGGGCTCTGACAGATGTCACATAAGCAAGATAATTGTACATGTTTGACCTCCTGAGCTCTCTAGACGAAGATCTTGAACTTGAACTTTGTATTCTCACTGACTTCTGATGTTTCATCAGCCATACAATAGTCCTCTTTTGAACTTTTTACCATATTTCTGATCAGGGAGTCCTCGATATTGAAGTTTTGATAGATACAAATAGACTCATTCTGATGTTTCATCAACAGTACAGTATTCCATATATGACCTGCTGAACATATTTCTGGCCAAAGTGTAATCAAAGGATGACTTTGAGTTCTCGTAGACTTCTTTTGATGTTACATCAACTATGTATTAGTCCAAATTTGACCTTTTAAACATAATTCTGGACAAAGATTTCTCGATATTGAACTTAATTTACACTGACATTGTTTCTTTCTTAATTTTCATCAAACAGACACAATTCCATAATTGATCTACTGAACATATTTCTTGCCAAAGAGTCCTTGATCTTGAACTTTCTAACAATTGTCATTGACTCATTCTGATGTTTCATCTGCAATACAGTAGTCAAAAAAATTTGAGCCGTTGAACATATTTTTGAACAAAGAGTCCTCGATCTTGAACTTTCTAAACATACTCATAGACTTTTTTTTCCTTCATATTTCTTAAGCCAAATTTGACCCGTTGAACAATTTTCTGGCCAAAGAGTCCTCAAACTTTAATTTTCTATACATACTCCTTGACTCCGTCGGATGTTAAATCAGCCAGACAATAGTCCATATTTGACCTGCTGAACTTTATGGCTGAGGAGTCTTTGATATTGAACTTCCATGACATACTCATTGACACCTTCCGAAGTTTTTATCAGCCAGACTTTAGTTCATTATTGACCTATTAAACATAATTCTGGCCAAAGAGTCTTTGAACTTTAACTTTCTATACATACCTCAGACTCATCAGACAGACAGTAGTCCATATTTGACCTATTGAACATATATCTTTGCCAAAGAGTCATCAAATTGGTAAATTCGTTTCATAGAATTCTTTTTTTCGACCATATATTAGTCCAATTTAACCCTTTGAATATATTTCTGGCCACAGAGTCATCGATCTTGAACTTACTATACATACTCCTGGACTCAGTCAGATGTTAAACCAGCTAGACAATAATCCATATTTGACCTACTGAACTTTATGGCTGAGGAGTCTTTCATCTTGAACTTCCATTACATTCTCATTGACACCTTCGGAAGTTTTTATCAGCCAGACTTTAGTTCATTATTGACCTATTAAACATAATTCCGTTCAAAGATTTCTCGATATTGAACTTACTTACACTGACATTGTCTCTTTCTGAATTTACATCAAACAGACAGTATTCCATAATTGAACTACTGAACATATTTTTGGCCAAGTGGTTCAAGAACTTTAATCTACTATGCAGAATCATAGACTCATGTTGAAGTTTCATCAGCCATACAGTAGTCCATATTTGACCTAATGAACATCTGAACATCTCATTCTGATGTTTCATCTGCAATATGTAGTCAAAAAATTTGAGCCGTTGAACATATTTTTGGCCAAAGAGTCCTCAAATTTTAACTGTCTAAAAATTCTCATGGGCTCTGACAGATGTAACTCAAGCAAGATAATTGTACATGTTTGACCTCCTGAGCTCTCTAGACGAAGATCTTGAACTTGAACTTTGTATTCTCACTGACTTCTGATGTTTCATCAGCCATACAATAGTCCTTTAATATGCTGAATATATTTCTGGCCAAATATTTCTCGATATTGAACTTAATTTACACTGACATTGAATTTTCATCAAACAGACACAATTCCATAATTGATCTACTGAACATATTTCTTGCCAAAGAGTCGTAGACTACTTTTGATGTTACGTCAACTATGTATTAGTCCAAATTTGACCTATTAAATTAAATTAAATTTAAACTGTGCTCTGTTAGGTTGCATTGCATACAACATCGATATTTTTCCTTATTCGTGCATAGAAGAGATGAACGTGCATTGCATTTGCAAATCGCAAAATCTAACAAACAGTTGTGCATTCAAGGATACTATGCATTCAAGAATACTATGCATGCAGCAAGAACTGACTCATTCCGTTTTGCAATGAAGAGATATAACATTACAAATGAGCTGTTGCATTGAATTACATACAGAACTCTTTCCATTGTGCATTAAAGAAATGAGGCATATGTGATATTTTAATTGCATGCACGTTCCAAATTAATTCGTTGTGCATTGAAAAATAACATTTAAACTGTGCTCTGTAACGTTGCATTGCATACAAGATCGAACTTATTCCTTTGTGCATGGAAGAGATGCACATGCATTGCATTCGCAAATTGCCAAATCTAACTTAAACAATTGTGCATTCAAGAATACTGTGTTGCATGTAAGAACTGACTCATTCCGTTTTGCAATAAAGAGATATCACATAACATATGAGCTGTTGCATTGCAATACATACAGAACTCTTTCCATAGTGCATTAAAGAAATGGGGCATATGTGATATTTTAATTGCATGCACGTTCCAAAATATTTCGTTGTGCATTGAAAAATAACATTTAAACTGTGCTCTGTTACGTTGCATTGCTACAAGATCGAACTTTTTCCTCTGTGCATGGAAGAGATGCACATGCATTGCATTCGCAAATTGCCAAATCTAACTTAAACCGTTGTGCATTCAAGAATACTGTGTTGCATGCAAGAACTGACTCATTCCGTTTTGCAATGAAGAGATATCACATAACATATGAGCTGTTGCATTGCAATATATACAGAACTCTTTCCATTGTGCATTAAAGAAATGAGGCATATGTGATATTTTAATTGCATGCACGTTCCAAATTATTTCGTTGTGCATTGAAAAAAACATGTAAACTGTGCTCTGTTACGTTGCATTGCATACAAGATCGAACTTATTCCTAATTTATGCATGGAAGAGACGCACATGCATTGCATTCGCAAATTGCCAAATATATCTTAAACCGTTGTGCATTCAAGAATACTGTGTTGCATGCAAGAACTGACTCATTCCGTTTTGCAATGAAGAGATATCACATAACATATGAGCTGTTGCATTGCAATACATACAGAACTCTTTCCATTGTGCATTAAAGAAATGGGGCATATGTGATATTTTAATTGCATGCACGTTCCAAATTATTTTGTTGTGCATTGAAAAATAACATTTAAACTGTGCTCTGTAACGTTGCATTGCATACAAGATCGAACTTATTCCTTTGTGCATGGAAGAGATGCACATGCATTGCATTCGCAAATTGCCCAATCTAACTTAAACCGTTGTGCATTCAAGAATACTGTGTTGCATGCAAAAACTGACTTATTGCGTTTTGCATTGAAGAGATATCACATAACATATGAGCTGTTGCATTGCAATACATAAGGAACTCTCCATTTTGCATTAAAGAAATGAGGCATATGTGATATTCCTCATTTATATGAAAATATCATATGTGATATTTTAATTGCATGCACGTTCAAAATTATTTCCTTGTGCATTGAAAAAAAACATTTAAACTGTGCTCTATTACGTTGCATTGCATACAAATCTAACTTATTCCTTTGTGCATGGAAGAGATGCACGTGTTTGCATACACGTGTATTGCATAATTATTTCGTTGTGCATTGAAAAATAACATTTAAACTGTGCTCTGTAACGTTGCATTGCATACAAGATCGAACTTATTCCTTTGTGCATGGAAGAGATGCACATGCATTGCATTCGCAAATTGCCAAATCTAACTTAAACCGTTGTGCATTCAAGAATACTGTGTTGCATGCAAGAACCGACTTATTCCGTTTTGCAATGAAGAGATATCACATAACATATGAGCTGTCGCATTGCAATATATACAGAACTCTTTACATTGTGCAATTAAAGAAATGAGGCATATGTGATATTTTAATTGCATGCACGTTCCAAATTATTTCGTTGTGCATTGAAAAATAACATTTAAACTGTGCTCTGTTACGTTGCATTGCATACAAGATCAAACTTATTCCTTTGTGCATGGAAGAGATGCACATGCATTGCATTCGCAAATTTCCAAATCTAACTTAAACCGTTGTGCATTCAAGAAAACTGTGTTGCATGCAAGAACTGACTTATTCCGTTTTGCAATGAAGAGATATCACATAACATATGAGCTGTTGCATTGCAATACTATAAGGAACTCTCCATTTTGCATAAAAGAAATGAGGCCTATGTGATATTTTAATTGCATTCACGTTCAAAATTATTTCCTTGTGCATTGAAAAAAAACATTTAAACTGTGCTCTGTTACGTTGCATTGCATACAAATCTAACTTATTCCTTTGTGCATGGAAGAGATGCACGTGTATTGCTTTCGCAAATTGCCAAATCTAACTTAAACCGATGTGCATTCAATACTATGTGTTCTAATGCAAGAACTGACTCATTCTGTTTTGCAATGAAGAGATATAACATTACATATGAGCTGTTGCATTGAATTACATACAGAACTCTTTCCATTGTGCATTAAAGAAATGAGGCATATGTGATATTTTAATTGCATTCACGTTCCAAATTATTTTGTTGTGCATTGAAAAATAACATTTAAACTGTGCTCTGTAAGGTTGCGTTTCATTCAAGATCGAACTTATTCCTTTGTGCATGGAAGAGATGCACATGCATTGCATTCGCAAATTGCCAAATCTAACTTAAACCGTTGTGCATTCAAGAATACTGTGTTGCATGCAAAAACTGACTCATTCCGTTTTGTAATGAAGAGATATCACATAACATATGAGCTGTTGCATTGCAATACATAAGGAACTCTTTCCATTGTGCATTAAAGAAATTAGGCATATGAGATGTTTTAATTGCATGCACGTTCCAAATTATTTCGTTGTGCATTGAAAAAAACATGTAAACTGTGCTCTGTTACGTTGCATTGCATACAAGATCGAACTTATTCCTAATTTATGCATGGAAGAGAAGCACATGCATTGCATTCGCAAATTGCCAAATCTATCTTAAACCGTTGTGCAGTCAAGAATACTGTGTTGCATGCAAGAACTGATTCATTCCGTTTTGCAATGAAGAGATATCACATAACATATGTGCTGATGCATTGTAATAAATACAGAACTCTTTCCATTGTGCATTAAAGAAATGGGGGCATATGTGATATTTTAATTGCATGCACGTTCCAAATTATTTCGTTGTGCATTGAAAAATAAAATTTAAACTGTGCTCAGTTACGTTGCATTCCATACAAGATCGAACTTAGGCTATTCCTTATTTGTGCATGGAATAGATGCACGTGTATTGCATTCGCAAATTGCCAAATCTAACTTAAACCGTTGTGCATTCAAGAATACTGTGTTGCATGCAAAAACTGACTCATTCCGTTTTGTAATGAAGAGATATCACATAACATATGAGCTGTTGCATTGTAATACATACAGAACTCTTTCCATTGTGCAATAAAGAAATGGGGCATATGTGATATTTTAATTGAATGCACGTTCCAAATTATTTCGTTGTGCATTGAAAAATAAAATTTAAACTGTGCTCTGTTAACGTTGCATTGCATACATAATCGAACTTATTCCTTTGTGCATGGAAGAGATGCACATGCATTGCATTCGCAAATTGCCAAATCTAACTTAAACCGTTGTGCATTAAAGAATACTATGTATTCTAATGCAAGAACTGACTCATTCCGTTTTGCAATGAAGAGATATCACATAACAAATGAGCTGTTGCATTGCAATATATAAGGAACTCTTTCCATTGTGCATTAAAGAAATGAAGCATATGAGATATTTTAATTGCATGCACGTTCCAAATTATTTCGTTGTGCATTGAAAAAAAAACATTTAAACGTTGCTCTGTTACGTTGCATTGCATACAAATCTAACTTATTCCTTTGTGCATGGAAGAGATTCACGTGCATTGCATTCGCAAATTGCCAAATCTAACTTAAACCGTTGTGCATTCAAGAATACTATGTATTCTAATGCAAGAACTGACTCATTCCGTTTTGCAATGAAGAGATATCACATAACATATGAGCTGTTGCATTGCAATACATACAGAACTCTTTCCATTGTGCATTAAAGAAATGAGGCATATGTGATATTTTAATTGCATGCACTTTCCAAATTATTTCGTTGTGCATTGAAAAATAACATTTAAACTGTGCTCTGTTATGTTGCATTGCATACAAGATTGAACTTATTCCTTATTTATGCATGGAAGAGATGCACGTGTATTGCATTCGCAAATTGCCAAATCTAACTTAAACCGTTTGTGCATTCAAGAATACTGTGTTGCATGCAAGAACTGCCTCATTCTGTTTTGCAATGAAGAGATATCACATAACATATGAGCTGTTCATTGCAATACATACAGAACTCTTTCTATTGTGCATTAAAGAAATGAGGCATATGTGATATTTTAATTGCATGCACTTTCCAAATTATTTCGTTGTGCATTGAAAAATAACATTTAAACTGTGCTCTGTAACGTTGCATTGCATACAAGATCGAACTTATTCCTTATTTATGCATGGAAGAGATGCACGTGTATTGCATTCGTAAATTGCCAAATCTTACTTAAACTGTTTATGCATTCAAGAATACTGTGTTGCATGCAAGAACTGACTTATTCCGTTTTGCAATGAAGAGATATCACATAACATATGAGCTGTTGCAATGCAATACATAAGGAACTCTTTCCATTGTGCATTAAAGAAATGAGGCATATGAGATATTTTAATTGCATGCACGTTCAAAATTATTTCCTTGTGCATTGAAAAATAACATTTAAACTGTGCTCTGTTACGTTGCATTGCATACAAGATCGAACTTATTCCTTATTTGTGCATGGAAGAGATGCACGTGCATTGCATTCGCAAATTGCCAAATCTAACTTAAACCGATGTGCATTCAAGAATACTGTGTTGCAACTGATTTATTCCGTTTTGCAATGAAGAGATATCACATAACATATGAGCTGTTGCATTGCAATACATAAGGAACTCTTTCCATTGTGCATTAAAGAAATGAGGCATATGTGATATTTTAATTGCATGCACGTTCCAAATTATTTCGTTGTGCATTGAAAAATAACATTTAAACTGTGCTCTGTAACGTTGCATTGCATACAAGATCGAACTTATTCCTTATTTGTTTATGGAAGAGATGCACGTGTATTGCATTCGCAAATTGCCAAATCTAACTTAAACCGTTTTGCATTCAAGAATACTGTGTTGCATGCAAGAACTGACTCATTCCGTTTTGCAATGAAGAGATATCACATAACATATGAGCTGTTGCATTGCAATACATACAGAACTCTTTCCATTGTGCATTAAAGAAATGGGGCATATGTGATATTTTAATTGCATGCACGTTCCAAATTATTTCGTTGTGCATTGAAAAATAAAATTTAAACTGTGCTCTGTTACGTTGCATTGCATACAAGATTGAACTTATTCCTTATTTATGCATGGAAGAGATGCACGTGTATTGCATTCGCAAATTGCCAAATCTAACTTAAACCGTTGTGCATTCAAGAATACTGTGTTGCATGCAAGAACTGACTCATTCTGTTTTGCAATGAAGAGATATCACATAACATATGAGCTGTTGCATTGCAATACATACAGAACTCTTTCCATTGTGCATTAAAGAAATGGGGCATATGTGATATTTTAATTGCATGCACGTTCCAAATTAATTCGTTGTGCATTGAAAAATAAAATTTAAACTGTGCTCTGTTACGTTGCATTGCATACAAGATCTAACTTAGGCTATTCCTTATTTGTGCATAGAAGAGATGCACGTGCATTGCATTAGCAAATTGCCAAATCTAACTTAAACCGTTGTGCATTCAAGAATACTATGTGTTGCATGCAAGAACTGACTTATTCCGTTTTGCAATGAAGAGATATCACATAACATATGAGCTGTTGCATTGCAATACATAAGGAACTCTTTCCATTGTGCATTAAAGAAATGAGGCATATGAGATATTTTAATTGCATGCACGTTCAAAATTATTTCCTTGTGCATTGAAAAATAACATTTAAACTGTGCTGTTACGTTGCATTGCATACAAGATCGAACTTATTCCTTATTTGTGCATGGAAGAGATGCACGTGCATTGCATTCGCAAATTGCCAAATCTAACTTAAACCGATGTGCATTCAAGAATACTGTGTTGCATGCAAGAACTGACTTATTCCGTTTTGCAATGAAGAGATATCACATAACATATGAGCTGTTGCATTGCAATACATAAGGAACTCTTTCCATTGTGCATTAAAGAAATTAAGCATATGAGATATTTTAATTGCATGCACGTTCCAAATTATTTAGTTGTGCATTGAACAAAAACATTTAAACTGTGCTCTGTTACGTTGCATTGCATACAAATCTAACTTATTCCTTTGTGCATGGAAGAGATGCACGTGCATTGCATTCGCAAATTGCCAAATCTAACTTAAACCGTTGTGCATTCAAGAATACTATGTGTTCTAATGCAAGAACGGACTCATTGAAGAGATTTCACATAACATATGAGCTGTTGCATTGAATTACATACAGAACTCTTTCCATTGCGCATTAAAGAAATGGGTTATACTGTATGTGATATTTTAATTGCATGCACGTTCCAAATTAATTCGTTGTGCATTGAAAAATTAAATTTAAACTGTGCTCTGTTACGTTGCATTGCATACAAGATCTAACTTAGGCTATTCCTTATTTGTGCATAGAAGAGATGCACGTGCATTGCATTCGCAAATTGCCAAATCTAACTTAAACTGTTGTGCATTCAAGAATACTGTGTGTTGCATACAAGAACTGACTCATTCCGTTTTGCAATGAAGAGATATCACATAACATATGAGCTTTTGCATTGCAATACATACAGAACTATTTCCATTGTGCATTAAAAAGAACCGGGGCATATGTGATATTTTAATTGCATGCACGATGCAAAAAAACGAACGGTTTGGCCGTGGCGAGGAAATTAATTTATGGCGAATATTGGAAACAGGAAGTGTGTTATAACTTCTTCATACATTAATTGATCTTGATGAATCTTCAGCAGTGTGTTCGGTGTAAGAGGCCGATCACATGGATGTGAGTATTGTGAGTCAAAGTCATAGCGCCACCAACTGGCAGCAGGAAGTGTGTCACTTTCAAAATGCTTTGAATTCACCCTCTTTTTTTACCCGATTTGCTTCAAACTTCATCTGTATAATGTAAACACACGGCAGATGTAGACTAGAGGATGGATACCTGACCCGAGCCCGACGGGACCCGCCGGTACCCGACGGGCCGGGCCGGGTTCGGACAGATATTTAGAAATGATGTTCGGGTTCGGGTCGGGCTCGGTCACATCAGCGCGATAAGGCATTGAACATTTTAAATTTAAAACAGCTTATTATGTAGGTAGCCGATGTGCCTGATGCTTTCACTTGATGCAAACGTTCGTTTTTGTGATTAAAATACATGTAAAATATTACCATAACATCCGTCTTCCTGTGTGCGGACATTTGTTTATGTAGCCGTGACAACGAAACACGTGCATAATGTGCGCGCGCCAGGTGTTAAGAGCGCTTGTTGCTCCGCGCGCTGATGCCCTTGTCCTGTTGACATTTCCGATTGCCTTCCTACAGTTGCTTAATAAAAGCTGGCTTTCCACACAAACAAACGTACAATTGTCATTTGTATGAGAAAAAAATGGGATTTTAACTGCCGGTCTCGGGTCGGGCTCGAACATAAATATCTTTATGCCTGTCGGGCTCGGGTCGGGTTCGGTTAATGCTATGTCGGACGCGGGCCGGGCTCGGACTGAAAAATTCGGCCCGATCCGCACTCTAATGTAGACCTGTGAAAGGATTATTGATATCTTAAATATTGTTGCCATGGCAACGCATCAAACTTTAATATTATTTTTTGATGTTTTTGAGACTCTTAGCATGCTTGAAATTGCATGAAACTCGACAGAAACTTTATATTTATTGTCTAATATTGTGCAACGTTTCAGAAACGGGCGTGGTGAGGGGCTCAATAGCGCCACCTTTTGTCAAAAATGGGGTATTAGTTTTACCTACAGTAACAAAAATCGCTATGCATATTGTTCTCCTCCAGCCGGACAACTTTCTAATTGACAGTCATTAGCTCCGACCAACAGGAAGTCAGATATTTTGGTTTGAATGTGAATTTCTGGAGGATTTTCTCCCCCCCTCCCTCTCTTCCTCTGTCTCTGTGGGGTGTGAGGGATTTAATGTTTGTTTTTCAAGGTTTCAGGGTCTTTTGGGGGTCTTAACGTGCTCAAAAACTCTTGAAACTTTGCACACGGGTCAGAACCCGCGGCCATAAGGGCCGGGCTGAAGCTGGTACCCGGGCGTGGCAGGGGAGCTCAACAGCGCCCCCTTGAACGGGATCCGAAAACTTGGTCCATATATCAAACACGCTTGCATGAATTAATATGAAACTCGGTACACATATAGATTTAATCGGGCCGAACAACTTTCCCTGGGTCAAGTTTTACGCCAGCCCAACAGGAAGTCGGCTATTATGGGTTGATTGAAAAACGCATGCCCCTGGAATTTGATATACTCCTCCTAGAAAATTAATTAAATCGCCGCCAAACTCGGTCAGCATGAAGTCAAGACATTGAGGATGCTAAATAGCGGACGGATTTTTGATATCTCGAACGGTTTGGCCGTGGCGAGGAAACGAATTTATGAAGAGAAAAGAGAAACACGAAGTGTTATAACTTCTGCATACATTAACTGATCTTGATGAAACTTCAGCAGTGTGTTCGTGGTAAGAGGCCGATCAGATGGTTGTAACTATTGTGAGTCAAAGTTATAGCGCCACCAACTGGCAGCAGGAAGTGTGTCACTTTCAAAATGCTTTTGACAAACGAGGGGGGGGGGGGGTAGTTTTACCTAGAGTCACAAAAATTGGTATTTAAATTGGACTCCCCGAGACGGACAACTTTCTAATTTACAGTCATTAGCTCCGACCAACAGAATAGGCCAGAATAGGGCTATTTAATAAAAATCAAGTCATACATAGGGCTATACTGCCCTCTAGTGATGTATGACAGTCAATGCCAGCATGAAAGGTCTAAATGAGATAAAAATAGTTCAGACATAAATATATATTTATTAGGGATGTGACTGTGTGAGGATATTTTCCCACCGGTTAATCGACGTGTGACACCGGAGGGGGCTTTTAAAGAGCGAACTTAAAAGCGAAAACTTTAGGACTGAACTAAAAAACATTCACTCTGTTCTGCTCGTTCCTCGCCGTGGATGGTTATTGCCCGTGCAGCCGTGAGCGTCTTAGTTTCATTTTAAAAATAGCGCCAGTTCGGGGGTGGGATTGCTTGAATGTTTCTTTACAAAAGCACAATGTTGTGTTTTATTGCGAGTGAACATTGTAGCAACATTGACTATGACATCTGGTCGGCCCATTTGTGAATTAAGAACACATACTTCTTTGTCTGAAAAGACAAGACGTCTTTGTAACTCCTACAAAGAGACACGTAACATGACACCAAACTTCCTGTCCAAACGCATGCATGAGCATGTAATCGGACACTCACATGCCATAAAACAGAAGAAACTCTGTTTCTCTATCACCCTCTGGAACACACACACACACAAACGTCTCGGTTACGTATGTAACCCTCGTTCCCTGAAGGAGGGAACAGAGACGTAGGTCGTGACCGACCAATAGGAATCTCGCTAGAGAGCCGATCTACTTCGAGTGAAACTAAACGAGCCAATACACATTGGCGTGCAATCATTTGCATCAGCTGCGCAGCCTCGCAGCGCGGGTATATAACGAGCAGCTGGTGATTGCACTGTAGTTTTTTGCTGAGGAGCCAAGCCGATAAGCTGGCTGCCCCGGCGGGCGGCAGCAGATGTGGCGACGGGACCTACGTCTCCGTTCCCTCCTTCAGGGAACGAGGGTTACATACGTAACCGAGACGTTCCCTATCAGTCGGTCACTACTACGTAGGTCGTGACCGACCAATAGGAATCCCTACCAAAGCGCCACAGCTTCTGCACCCCATCCAGCGCCCTGTGCAAGCCTCTACACCTTCTTGCCTGGAAGGACGATAGGAGGCGGCTTACACAGAGTGAACCTGTCACTGTTGTTCCGTGATAACCCATACAGTGAGATTATTGGATAACACTGGGAAAGCGTGCCCGAACTGAAGGAGGGGAACGCTGCGGAAGCCACATTCTCAAGGAGTTAAGTGGAGATAACATATGGACTAACCCGAGGGTTGTACAGCATATGAGTAATGGGTGACTTAGCCCAAGGGAAAGACACGGGCTTCCGTTTAGGAGCAGCCGTGGAGAATATACACATATGGGATCCCCGTAGGGTCACACATATGGGACCCAGCCTATATCCGGTTCTCAAGGATTCAGCGGATACAGGCCTGGCACCGGACGCTCCGCCATGTCCGGCCCGAGGGTGTTTGGAGGACTCACAGGTTTTTCACACTGGAGAATAAGGGTGCACAGTAGGGTGCAGCAAGCCGACAGAGCCGGGCCTCTCAGTGCTTCTACCCGTCTACGGTGAGAACACGGGAGGAGACCGGCTCTACACGTAGGCTATAGTATCTAGCGAACGTGTTAGGTGTCGCCCAGCCCGCAGCTCTACAGATATCTGTTAGCGAGGAGCCACGTGCCAGCGCCCAGGAGGATGCAACGCCTCTCGTGGAGTGTGCATGCAACCTAAGCGGGCAGGGCACGCCTTGAGCTTGGTAAGCCAAGGCGATGGCATCCACTATCCAGTGGGCCATCCTCTGCTTGGAGACAGCCTTCCCTTCTGCTGGCCTCCGTAACAGACAAAGAGCTGGTCTGAGGTCCTGACGCTTTGAGTTCTGTCCACGTACATACGCAGAGCGCGAACGGGACAGAGCAAAGCCAGGGCTGGGTCTGCCTCCTCCAGGGGCAGCGCTTGCAGGTTCACTACCTGGTCCCTGAAGGGAGTGGTAGGAACCTTGGGCACATAGCCAGGCCGGGGTCTCAGTACAACATGGTTGTCACCCGGCCCGAACTCTAGGCACGATTCGTCGACCGAAAATGCCTGCAGGTCCCCTACCCTCTTGACAGAGGCCAGTGCAACCAGCAGCAAAGTCTTCATGGAGAGAAGCTTTAAGTCTGGTGATTGCAATGGCTCAAAGGGAGCATCCTGAAGTGCTCGAAGCACCAGGGAAAGGTCCCAAGAGGGTATGGAGGGGGGTCGAAGAGGATTTAATCGTCTCGCCCCCCTTAGGAACCTGACGACCAGGTCGTGCTCCCCAACTGTTTTGCCATCTATGTGGTCGTGATAAGCTGAAATAGCGGCAGCATGTACTTTGAGGGTGGAGGGAGACAGCCTTCGCTCCAACCCTTGCTGCAAGAAGGAAGCACGGACCCTATCGAACATCTTCGGGGGTCTTCTCGGCGAGAAGAGCACCACTCGACGAACAGGTTCCACTTCAAGGCGTACACACGTCTCGTGGACGGTGCCCTTGCAGAAGTGATGGTGTTAAGTACCTCTGGGGGTAAGTCACCTAGAACCTCCGCATCCCGTCCAGGGACCAGACATGGAGTTTACAGAGGTCTGGACGCGGGTGTCACAGGGTGCCCCGTCTCTGAGTCAGAAGATCCTTCCTCAGAGGAATGGGCCAGGGAGGGACTGTCACGAGGAGCATGAGTTCTGGGAACCAAGTCCGGGTGGGCCAATAGGGAGCCACCAGAAGGACCTGCTCCTCGTCCTCCCTGACTTTGCACAAGGTCTGTGCAAGTAGGCTCACTGGGGGAACGCATATTTGCGGAGGCCCCGGGGCCAGCTGTGTGCCAGTGCATCCGTGCCGAGTGTTCCCTCGGTCAGGGAGTAAAACAGCTGGCAGTGGGTGGTTTCTGAGGAGGCAAACAGGTCTACCTGAGCCTCCCCGAACTCTCTCCAAATCAGCTGAACCGCCTGGGGGTGGAGCCGCCATTCTCCCGGGAGCACAGCTCGTGATAGCTCGTCGGCCACACGGTTGAGCACACCGGGGACATATATGGCTCGAAGCGACCTCAGATGCTTCTGACTCCAGAGGAGGAGATGGCGGGCAAGTTGCGACATGCGACGGGAGCGTAGACCACCTTGTCGGTTGATGTACGCAACGGTCGCTGTGTTGTCCGTACGGACCAGCACGTCTCTGTCCTGTAGCGGCCTCTTTAGGCGGCTCAGAGCGAGATGTACTGCTAGCAACTCGAGGCAGTTGATATGCCAATGCAGTTGGGGAGCCGTCCACACCCCTGACACTGCATGCCCGTTGTACGTGGCGCCCCAACCGGTGGCAGAGGCATCTGTGAATACCACAGCATGCCTGGACACCTGTTCCAAGGGCACTCCTGCCCGTAGGAACGAGGGATCTGACCACGGGCTGAAGGTCTGGCGGCACGCCGGTGTGATTGCCACCCGGTGAGTGCCGTGATGCCACGCCCATCTCGGGACTCGGCCGTGAAGCCAGTGCTGAAGCGGTCTCATATGTAGCAGCCCGAGCGGGGTTACCGCTGCTGCCACTGCCATATGCCCCAGGAGCCTCTGAAAAAGTTTCAGTGGGACCGCCGTCCTGCCTTTGAACATGTTCAAGCAGTTCAGCACCGACTGGGCACGCTGCTCTGTGAGGCGCGCTGTCTGTGCGACCGAATCCAACTCCATACCGAGAAAAGAGATCCTCTGCACAGGGGCGAGTTTGCTCTTTTCCCAGTTGACCTGAAGGCCCAACTGGCTGAGGTGCCTGAGCACGAGGTCCCTGTGTTCGGATAACTGATCTCGAGAGTGTGCTAGTATGAGCCAGTCGTCGAGATAGTTGAGGAGGCGAACGCCCTGTTCTCTCATGGGAACAAGGGCCCCCTCCGTGACTTTCGTGAAGACACGGGTAGACAGGGACAGACCGAAGGGCAGGACCTTGTACTGGTATGCTCGACCCTCGAACGCAAAGCGCAGAAACGGCCTGTGTCGAGGAAGAATCGAGACATGAAAGTACGCGTCCTTCAGGTCGATCGCTGCAAACCAATCTTGGGGACGGATGCATCTGAAAATGCGTCTCTGCGTGAGCATTTTGAACGGTAGCTTGTGGAGGCTCCGATTCAAAACTCGCAGATCCAAGATCGGTCATAACCCACCACCTTTCTTGGGTACAATGAAGTAGGGACTGTAGTGTCCTGACCTCATATCGGCTGGAGGGACCGGCTCTATCGCGTCCTTCGCCAGTAGGACTGCGATCTCCGCACGCAAGACATGGGCATCGGCTGCTCTCACTGTAGTGGAGTGGATGGCCCGAAACTTGGGGGGATGCCGGGCGAACTGAAACGCATAGTCGAGCCTGATGGTCCGAATGAGCCAGCGAGACGGACTGGGGAGCGCTAACCAGGCTCGCAGAGACCGTACAAGCGGGACCAAAGGGACCGTAGGCGTACCCAGAGTGGGGCAGCGAGGTGGAACACAGGGACGCGGCCCGGGAGGCTCTCTTGGGGAGGCGGTCCGTAGCGTGGTCTAAGTGTGCTGTGCAGCACTTACCTGGTTCCACGAGGCAGGAGGTGCAGGAGGCGGCTTGGTTGCGTTCTCGAACCACACACTGCGCTGCCCGCTGGCGACAGAAGAGGCGGATGAGGGTGGTGAGGATTTTCTCCTCCCACTACTCTCCAGACCCTCTTCAGACCCAGAGATAGAGGATCTGCTCTTTTTTTTTTTTTTTTTGAGAATTTGGGAACCACTGTGAACTCCAGTGGTGGAACAGAATTTTGACTGAAAAGATTAGTTTCCCAGCCCTCTACTGGGTTAGAGCAGCTCCACCCATCTCCGGGTCACCCGTCTCCAGTGATTGTTTCACCGACCACTTAAACAGTGGTTGAGACGGGTGGTGTCATCCTCCTGCAGCGGACACAGTAGAGCAGGCTGTGCCGGAGTTTTCTCTTTTTTGCAGGGGATGACACCCTTGGCGACGAGTAGACTGAGGGGCAGCCCACGAGGTACTCTGGTGGTATGTCAGGGGAACCGCTTCAGTCTGCTGCTGACTGTGGAGAACTGCTGGGCCAGTTCTCAACAGTGTCGCTGAAAAGGCCACCTTATGAGATGGAGCATCGAGAAAGCATACTTTGACGAGCTCTCACACCTCTACAAGGACAGCCAGGGGGGTTTCTGGACCACCAAGGTGGACATCGTCTGATCGAGGGCCAGCACTGTGACTTGAACACGGTCAGTCGACAAGCGCAGCTCAACCCCGGCTCAGAACTACCCTCGTGCAATAAGAGTGCCTTGGCCTCGCATGCAGGGTAGAGGTGGCCTGCCAGAGGCACAACCACCCCACCATCGAGGGTAGTGAGAGAGGTGAAAACTTTATGCAGAATTTGGCACTTTTGGCGTTCCATATTTTTGGCACCAATATAGCTCCATACTGCTAAGTTTTCAATGCACGTCCGAGAAAGACCCGGGAAAGCATGGCTGTCCGCTCTGAATCTGATTCAGCATAAGCACACACACTATTACAGTGGGAACTTAACATCATCCTCATTTCCAGAACGAAACAGCCCCTCTCTCCGATGTAGCAATCGACATCTGCCCTCAGCTGGAGCCTTGAATGAAACGCTAGGTTCCTCCATCTTTTATTTTTTTTTTTGAAGGACCAGCAATCTCATCCAGAAGCTGCACAGCTTGTGATGCGCTAGAGAGGGAGGGGCCCTAGGGGGTTGGTTCCCCGAAGGAGAAGCCCTCAGCTCTCAGGATCACCCAAGCTGTTTTACTGAAGTAGACCTCTCCTGGTGGCCACCAGGGAGGGCGCTACAACGGAGAATAGACATGGGGACCGCGCACCTAGAGCGCCGAGCGAGCGCTGGGTTGCCGTGACAACCCGCGCTGCAGCCCGGCAGCTCGACGGCACACGACACGCTGGTGTCCCAGAGTGTCGAGCAGACCTGCAGCTGTGCTTTCACACACAAGCAGCGGCTGGCCAACAACAGTGGGGACTCAAGCTTTCCGGAGAAAGCAGAGTCAACCGGCGTGCCGACGTGTTAAGTTTTATCACTCTCTCGCATGCCTGGGAAACATGTGAGACTGTGTTCGTGGGTGGTTCATGTTTTCACGGGGGAACATAACCCACCCACGAACACAGTCTCACATGTTTCCCAGGCATGCGAGAGAGTGATCGTGGCCGTCAGTGAGGACAGGAAACGACCGCAACCAGAAACACACGGGTGGAATGTCATCTTTAGAAAGACGCAACTCACACCCATGTAAGCTCTTTCAGGTGAATGCTCTTCTTGGTACTGAAGCACGCAGGGGAACGGTCGCAGCGGACACAGACAGGAATGTGCAACCTGTCGTGCGCTGTCTCTCTTCACGGCGGTCTTACCAGCCGTAAGAACGGCTATTTAACGCTCTTGGCACACCGTTACCAGCTGTGAAAACAGCCTTTTTTTTTTTTTTTTTGCTTAGTAACACAAAAATAAAAGAGAAAATAAAGTCGACCCCGCTGCCGCGCTGTATCGCCCGCACCAGACACGAGAGATCTTCCTGAAGAGCTTGCTCGTTGTTTGATCACTCAATATTAGATAGATTAAACAGCATCGGTTGGCTCCGAAGCAAAAAGCTACAGTGCAATCACCAGCTGCTCGTTATATACCCGCGCTGCGAGGCTGCGCAGCTGATGCAAATGATTGCACGCCAATGTGTATTGGCTCGTTTAGTTTCACTCGAAGTAGATCGGCTCTCTAGCGAGATTCCTATTGGTCGGTCACGACCTACGTAGTAGTGACCGACTGATAGGGAACAAACGTTTCCTTAAACGAATCATATTTAAAACATTACCAAATGTATTCTGTGTTGCCATTTATATGTCATGACAGGTTTGGGATTTAATTTAAGTTTTAATGTGTATTAAACAAACTCTAAATGCTTCTAATCTGTATATCTTATGTAACTCTGTATCCCTATAATCTGAACATGAGGTGTTTAGTAACATTTTGAATCTTGAGACCTAACGGAGTTGAATCTCGATAATAGACTGCAATGATATTATGATTATGATATTATTTCAAATTCGCCTTTGCTCGTTTCCACCTACGAGTCAAACGAACGAAGCCCGAATTCCTTCAGTAACATATCACTTCCAAAAGAGGCCTTCTTCAAATCTCCCGCGGACAAGCGCGCTCCGCAAACACGAGAGCGCGCACTCTGCTCCGAGAACACACGCAGGCTGGACACAGCTACCGTGCATTACGGTGCATACAAACGACCTTTGCAAGTATCTACTCTAACGAGTTGTTAATGTTTTAAGGTTCGATGCATTTTGTTGGCTCTCTCAAAGGTCTGTGATTTTGCTGTTCTATGGTCACACGTGACCATTCTCTCTTTCTTTCTCTCTCCCTCTCTCTACAATCTCAGCGCGTGCTCCGGCGCGCGCACCTCCTCAGAGAACTCTCTCACTCTCTCTCTCTCTATCTCTCTCGCTCCCCCTCTCTCTGTTCCGCATTCAAATCGAGCGCGCGCCCCTGCCCTCGATCTCATTCGCTCTCACTCTCTCTCTCTCTCCAACTCTCCCTCTCTCATTTGTTATCCGTTTGTCTTATTGTTTAACTGTATGTTATGTACATAGACATATAACGTGTATCTTGTGTAGTAGCCTATATTCTGTAGTTTTGCATTTATTAAAACAATATATTCAACTGTTTCCGTGAAAATGCTTGTAAAACGAGTCAATGAGATTTAAAGATCCAAGAGCTGCCAGAGCTCTTATTATTTACTAGTTTTAATTTTATAAACACAGGAAAATTAATGTTCACGGCCAGAAAGTTAATATTTCTTGGAGTTTATAAGAAAGGATAGCTTTATTGAGAAATTGATCATTTAATCTGACGGTTGGTCGCTGGACGAACACCGATTTGATAATTACATAAATTTCCCTTAAGGATTATCTCATAATCGACCTGAAATAAGATTATTGATATATGAATGAGGAATTATAATTCGTTGTGATTGATTATTCATATATTCATATAATCCACTTTCACTTTCGACAATTTAATGTAACTGTAATATGCAAAATATTAATCATATTCATGATTAGTTATTAAAATTCCCTATGGATCATTTGAGCTAATTCATACGGACCCAGAGTCCGAGGCATATACGCTACAACATACATAGTTCCAACTGCAATGTGTTTACTTATATGTCCTGTATGAACAAAATGACGGAGTAGCCTATGTTTTTATGTTTCCACTGTTCGATCACGCCCGCGCCTCACACACACACACACACACACACACACAGACACAGACACAGACACAGACACAGACACAGACACAGACACACACACACACACACACACACTGTGCATTGCAATCTTGACATCGCAGCCTGTTCATTATACACTGAAAATGAATATCTCTTAATATAATACTGCAAACATCTAATGTGTAATCGTGAATGAATTACAAACATGACATTAACTAGAATCTTTGCAATTCGCATTTAGCGAACAGTAGCACACATGTATGTGCTAAAGTATTTAGCAACGAGATTGTCACTGCATCAGCAACTACATTAAAAATTGCGCTGTAAAATAACAGTAATTTACTGGCAGCTGGGGTGCCAGCAAAGTACTGTTAATTTACAGCCCTTTACCGTTATTATACAGCTCTTCTAATGTGTAATTGTGAATGAATTACAAACATGACATTAACTAGAATCTTTGCAATTCACATTTAGCGAACAGTATTTAGCAACGAGATTGTCACTGCATCAGCAACTGTAGTTACTGCTTTAAAATAAAGCAACGGGCAGCATTACATCAGTGTCCCTCTGCTCATCTTTGACTGAAGCACAGGCTCTACTCTCCAGCACAATGGTGACCCACAAAACTAATGAATTAACCCTAATATGCCTTTTGAATCCTGGTTACACTCAGTGCATTTTGGGGTCTATATGACCCCAATATTTATCGACTGATTGTAAAAAAATGAACATTTTTAATAATACATATAATATATTATTTTTTTTGTTTACTTCTCATCTATACAGAAATGCTGTGTTTTTGGATATACAAAGCACTTTTGTACCTATTTACCACACAACTATTCCTCAACTATACCATTAGCTTGCATGTGAAATATGACATTTTTATGAAAAAAATACTTAAATGATCATCTAAATTAAATATAAGTTGTTTCTGGATATTGCTCTAGGTGTTAGCTGTATAATTCTGCCATCTGTTGGTCAAAGAAAAACCTGAAGGAATTACAATTTAAGAAATACATTGTTTTGTCCATAGAGGGCAATAGAGATCCATTCATTTTACTGGATGTGGCCAACTGCTCATATCATAACTTTTGTGATACATTTTGTGAATTTATATATGTATAAACATTTTACAAGACATTAAAAATAAATATTATTTCAAATAGTAGAATTTTTGTGGTTTTTGATGCGTTTTGAAATGTCTATTTTTACAAAATACCACATAAATTGCCACATAAGAAACACCTAAAAGACAAGACTTAGAATCAGATTGTAGTTGCATATAATTTATTTTAATGAACACATTAATGTGAAAAAAATAATTAACTTTAGAATTTAGAAGAATTTTTTAGAAGAATTTAGAAGAAATTAGCACAGAATGAACTGTGTGCAGGACACCAAAGACCCTCTTTGTATACCTTTCGTGTGGAAACAATTTCTTTATTTTCAAAACAAAGTTGCAGCTCTTAGATCTCAGAGTAAACTTTCTCAAAGTTGAACAAGTCAGTTGTCTTTCATCTCTCCCTTGCTCTCTCTGCATGTGTGTGTGTGTGTGTGCATGCATTAGGTGTCACTGATTCACTCAGTGCTCTACATTTGTGGCTGATTTCATTTAGATTCCATACAGATGCTCTCTATGATAGTCACACGTGTGTGTGTGTGTGTGTGTGTGTGTGTGTGTGTGTGTGTGTGTGTGTGTGTGTGTGTGTGTGTATGTGTATGTGTGTGTGTGTGTGTGTGTGTGTGTGTGTGCAATTAGGTCTCACCCCTTTTATCTTTGTTCTGCATTTGTGGCTGATTTTATTTGGCTGCTTTGGCAGTCATACCTGTTTGTGTGTGTGTGTATGTGTGTGTGTGTTTGAGTAAGCATGTCTTTTCTACATTGCATTTTTGCTCTAGTACCAGGCCTTCATTTCTGTGTTGAAATTTTCAGATTTATGCTGGAATTACTGATTTTATTCGTCAATTTCTAAAAAAAATGCTTTCAATTGGAGTCACACCTGTGTGTGTGTTTGTGTGCGCGAGCATGTGTGTGTGCAAGTGATCATGTTCGTTCCACATTGCATTTGTGCTCTAGTACCAGGAGTTCATTGTGGTATGAAAATTTTCATATTTATTCTGGATTTATAGATTTTTTTTGACAAATGAAAAAAAAAGAAGATTTTTTTTCGATTTTCCCATTCATTTCAATGTGGGGTCATATTGACCCCAAAGGTCATGAGTGTGACTTTTTTTTTTACACACCTTTAGAACAACCGAATCAAGCCCAGTTTTTTGTGTGTGTGTATGGATAGATAATTTAGAAAAAGTCACAAGATTTTATTCCACTGAGATAAAGGGAAACATTATTTTTAACGAAAGAAAAGTCGATTGGGGTCATATAGACCCCAAAGCACAAATGATTAAACTAAAAGATCTCTCCTGTATCATTTTGTGCAAAACACATAAAACACTTCAGTTAAATATTTACTCTCTTTATCAGTTATTGACTTCGCATAACTTTTTTCTATGAACTTTTACTAATATTTCAGTGAAATTAACTTCTTTTGTATAGTAAATCTGACTGTTAAATTTGACAGAATATTGCTGTTTTTCCTTGATTTTACGGTAATCTACTGGCAGCTGGGGTGCCAGTAAAATGCTGTTTTTCTACAGTTTTATGCCGTAAATTAATTTACAGTTGATTACCGTTAAATTACACTTCACTCAGTTTTTTTTTTAATTGACACATTTAACCATTTAAACCCCACTGCAAAATCTTCAGTTTTAAATGAACACTTGTATGTCCACACTACAGGGTGTTGGAGTAACACTGAAGCAGTGTTGAAGTTAATTTTATAATTCAGTGATTAATTAACTGATGATTGAGCATTAGTGATGAACACCTGACAAGGACAGAGGAACAACAAGAAGATACAAAAGCGAAACACAAGAACTACAACTTACTTCAGCCACAGAAGACATTAAATCTCTGAAGATCTCAACAGAAAAGGATTTAACAACAAAAGATAGCATTACCAGCTTCACTTATTATTAACCAGATTGACTTAATTCATTTTTTCATACGTCTACTGAAATTCCTATTGAGAATTAACAGAGGTTTAGATGTTGTTTTGTTTCATTTCACATTACCATTATGGGGATCAGTGTATGCTTTAGTTGGGCTCCTGACCCTTGACTTTAACATTAGTTTTTATTTGGCTGCTTTAACTGTGTATGTATAAGACACATTTATTGTGGCAGAAGCAAAGCCAACAAAAACGATATCAAGTGTTGCTAGTTATGTTTTGAATATTATGTCATCACATAATGTTTGTCTCACTGATCTCAATTAGTTTCTAATCACTTATCAAAAATGTCTTTATCAATACAACTTAATTTAATAATACACTGTGAAACTACAGCAAAAGACCAAGCTGCTACGCAATCGGTTGTGAAGGATTTTTAAACTCATCATTCATTAAAAAATGTTGAACTATGGTTTCGGTTAGACACACACAGACATCAAGAATCAGCCAATGAATCTCAACAATGGTGACAATCAACAAAAAAGAAAAACATAAAATCTGAACATCATACGCTTCTAAAACTCAACACAAAATCAACAGCAAAAATAAAAGCAAAAAGTACAAATTTAAGAAAATAACCAGACAATTCAGATGGATAATTTATTCATGCTGCAATGCATGCTGGGAGTCATGGCTGATTTTTTTTGTACTATGCTGGTACCCAACATGCATTGCAGCATAAAACTTATGATTGTCACCATTGTTGAGATTCATACTCAGATTATTGATGTCTGTGTGTGTGTGTGTGTGTCTGGCTGATCTGGAAATTCAAAATGTTCTTGGCATAAAGTCTTTTAAAATCGGTCATATTTTCTAAATGGCAAATATCTGAAAAATTTTATTCTGTGAAATTATCAGTAAAAATATAAACCATTAATAATAACATTAGACAACAAATGAGATCAGTGAATTGGGCCACTATATGATATTTGAGACCATTATCTGACAGCCATAATCATCTGATCCTGTATTCTTTCAGCTTTTTTGCCATAGCAAATGTATTTTAAAGACACAGCTATCGCAGCCAAAGAAAAACTAATGTTCAAAGGTCAATGGTCAAGAGTCCAACTAAAGCAAACACTGATCACCATCATGGTAACATCAAATGAAAATAAAATGACATCTAAACCTCTGTCACCTTTCAATAAGTTTTTCTGTAGACGTACATAAAGTCAGGTTAGTAATAAGTGAATCTGGTAATGCTTTTTATGGAGTTGTTTAATCCTCCTCTGCTAAGATCTTTTGCTAAGATTTCATTTATTTTATCTTGATTTCATCTTTTTTCTGTTCCTCTTGTTCCTCTTTCCTTCAGTGATTCTGATTGTTAACAGCAGGTGTTCCTCAGTATCTCAATTAACTTCGAAAATTAACTGAATTAACTATGAAATTATTCACTCAGTCAAGTGGACTGTATTAGTGAACTAGGCAATAGTGAATGAGGGTATAGGGTGGTGATTTGGAACACAGCCTCTGAGTGTCGACTTTGAGCGCTGTTAATTCACAGTATATTCCTGTAGGCTAGTTTCTCGAAAACGACAAATATCACCCAGAATGCATTTTTTACGGTATATTACTGTTTTAATGAAAAACAGTATGTTACTATAAAATTTGGCCGTTTTTTTACAGATTTTTTTTACAGTGACTGACTTCCAGCCACACAAGTGTAAAACCAGTTTAACATTATTTATTTCAAGTTCTTGTTGAGAATGAACAGGGATTTAAGTCAAGTCAAGTCATCTTTATTTATACAGCGCTTTTTACAATACAGATTGTATCAAAGCAGCTTCACAGTGATAACATGAAAATAATACAAAAAATAATTTCATCATCGTCCACCTTTAAGGCAGATCTATAATATTGTTGAATATTAAATGTCCCCAACTAAGCAAGCCAGAAGGTAAGGCAACAGCGGCAAGGAACCAAAACTCCATCAGGTGACAGAATGGAGAAAAAAACCTTGGGAGAACCCAGGCTCAGTCGGGGGCCAGTTCTCCTCTGGCCAATGAGTGAACAGTGTATGAAGTTCAGAATGAATCAGAGTATTTGTCCAGTTCCGGTTGGTTGAAGTCGGAGTGGAGAGGAGGAGAGACTGGTTGACACTTCAGGTCAGCGGCGTCGTCGTCGTGTCCTAGCGCTGGTCCTTCATCAGATCTGGATACGGCCTGGTTCCGGTGGACAGCAGTAAACCTCGGGATAGACAGAGAGACTAATATTAGCGTAGACGCCATCCTTCTTATGATGTACCAAGTACATCAGGATTACGGGAAGTGTTCCCGGTCCCGGCTGTTCTAAACTATGCAGCCTAATTATAAGTCTATAATGTGTTATGTGTATGCTAGGCCGAAGAGATGTGTTTTTAGTCTAGATTTGAACTGACAGAGTGTGTCTGCTTCCCGGACAATGGTAGGAAGACTGTTCCAAAGTTTTGGTGCTAAGTAGGAAAGGATCTACCGCCAGCAGTCGATTTTGATATTCTAGGTATTATTAACTGGCCGGAATTTTGAGATCGCAGTAGACGTGAAGGACTATAATGCGTTAAGAGCTCGCTCAAGTACTGCGGAGCTAAACCATTTAGTGCTTTGTAAGTGATCAGCAATATTTTAAAATTTATACGATGTTTAATAGGCAGCCAATGCAGTGTTGACAGAACAGGGCTAATAGGGTCATACTTCCTGGTTCTAGTAAGAACTCGAGCTGCTGCGTTTTGAACTAGCTGTAGTTTGTTTATTAAGCGTGCAGGGCAACCACCCAGTAGAGCATTACAATAATCTAGCCTTGAGGTCATAAACGCATGAACTAATTGTTCTGCATTATTCATTGAGAGCATATGACGTAATTTAGATATATTTTTAAGATGGAAGAAAGCGGTTTTACAGATACTAGACACATGACTTTCAAATGAAAGATTGGTATCAAAGAGCACACCCAGGTTCCTAACCGACGACGAAGACTTAACAGAGCAGCCATCAAGTGTTAGACAGTACTCTAGGTTATTACGTGTGGAAGTTTTTTGTCCAATAATTAGAATCTCTGTTTTTTCTGAATTTAGTAGTAGGAAATTACTAGTCATCCAATTTTTTATATCAGCTATGCATTCCGTTAATTTTGTGAATTGGTAGGTTTCGTTAGGTTTTGAAGTAATATACAGCTGAGTATCGTCGGCATAACAGTGAAAGCTAATTCCATGTTTCCTAATGAAATCTCCTAATGGTAGCATATACAGAGTGAACAGCAGCGGTCCTAGTACTGAGCCTTGTGGTACGCCATACTGAACTTGTGATTGATAAGACATCTCTTCATTTACTGCTACAAACTGATAACGGTCAGATAAGTATGATTTAAACCATGCTAGTGCAATTCCACTAATGCCAACATAATGTTCGAGTCTATTTAAAAGGATGTTGTGGTCAATGGTGTCAAATGCAGCACTAAGATCCAGTAATACTAATAGAGAGATACAACCACGATCGGATGATAAGAGCAAATCATTTGTGACTCTAACGAGAGCTGTCTCTGTACTATGGTACGGTCTAAATCCGGACTGAAAATCCTCGCAGATATAATTTCTTTCAAGAAAGGAACACAGTTGTGAGGATACTGCTTTTTCTAATATCTTTGACAGAAATGGCAGATTAGTCATTTAAAAAAGCGGTTTAATCATAGCTAGCTTAAAGGTTTTTGGTTCGTATCCTAGAGACAAAGATGAATTAATGATATTAAGAAGAGGATCTATGACATCTGGAAGCATCTCTTTCAGCAGCTTAGTCGGTATAGGGTCTAACATGCACGTTGTCGATTTAGATGATTTGACGAGTTTGCAAAATTCTTCCTCTCCTATAGCAATGAATGAATCAAATTTTCCCTCAGGGAGACTACAATGCACTTCCTGATGCGATACTGTATTAGACGGTTGCATAGTTATAATTTTGTCCCTGATATTATCGATCTTATAAGTGAAGAAGTTCATAAAGTCATTACTGCTGTGTTGCTTGGAAACTTCTGGGCTTGAAGCTTTCTTTTTCGTTAGTTTAGCCACTGTTTCAAATAAATACCTAGGATTATGTTTATTTTCTTCTAATAGGGTTGAAAAATAAGCAGATCTAGCAGCTTTTAAAGCCTCTCTGTAAGCAATCGAGCTCTCCTTCCATGAAATCCGAAACACCTTTAGTTTTGTTTTCTTCCAGTTGCGCTCCATTTTTCTGGCTGCTCTCTTAAGGGCCTAAGTGTGCTCGTTGTGCCACGGCGTTGGACTATGTTCTTTAATCTTCTTTAAGCGCAGCGGAGCAACTGTGTCTAAAGTGCTGGAAAAGAGAGAGTTAAAAGTTTCTGTTGCAATATCAAGTTCTTCTAAGCTATCCGGGATGCTGAGATGATGAAACTGATTAGGAAGATTATTGATAAAGCAATCTTTGGTAGCAGAAGTGATCGGTCTAACATATTTATAACACGCAGTCGGCTCTGCAGCCTTGGCTAAATGTAATTTACACGAGACTAGATAGTGATCTGAGATGTCATCGCTCTGCTGCAGTATTTCAACGGCATCAACATCTATTCCATGTGATAGTATTAGATCTAGAGTATGATTACGACAATGAGTCGGTCCTGACACGTGTTGTCTAACTCCAATTGAGTTTATAATGTCTTTAAATGCCAATCCCAATGCATCTTTTTCATTATCTATGTGTATATTAAAGTCACCAACAATTAGTACTTTATCTGCAGCCAATACTAATTCTGATAGAAAGTCCGCAAATTCTTTGATAAAGTCTGTATGGTACCCAGGTGGCCTGTATACAGTAGCCAGCAGAATTTTCAAACGTGATTTATCGTTTACACTATATATTTTTACATTAAGCACCAACACTTCAAAAGAATTATATTTACAACTAGATTTCTTAGAGGTTTTGAAAATATTACTATAAATTACAGCAACACCTCCTCCTTTGCGTTTCAGACGAGGTTCATGTTTTACAACCGTAATCTTGTGGGGTTGACTCATTTAAAGCAATGTAATCGTTTGGTTTTAGCCAGGTTTCTGTTAAACACAGCACATCTAGGTTATAATCTGTAATCATATCATTAACTATTAGCGCTTTTGAAGTAAGAGATCGAATATTCAGCAACCCAAGCTTTATCATTTGCTCATTTGTATTATATCTGTTTTTTATTTGTTGAAGATCAATTAAATTTTTAACCTTAGATGGGTTTGAACGTATTTTGTATTTCCAAGTTCGGTGAACAGACACAGTCTCTATATGATGATATCTAGGTGAAAGAGGCTCTATGTGATGGGATTTATCTGACCTTGGTGACGTGAGGCCGCTAGCAGACGGTCGGTTAAGCCAGTCTGTCTGCTTCCTGACCTGAGGCCCAGATTGTCATGTTTTATCTCTAAGACTATGAGCCAAATTACTAGAGAGAAGAGCAGTACCATCCCAGGAGGGATGAATACCATCTCTTTTCAACAGGTCAGGTTTGCCCCAAAAACTTTTCCAATTGTCTATGAATTCTATATTATTTCGTGGACACCACCCAGACAGCCAGCCATTGAGTGAACACAATCTACTAACTATCTCATCACTCCTGCGAACAGGAAGGGGGCCAGAGCAAATTACAGTGCTTGACATCGTACTTGCAAGTTCACACACCTCTTTAATATTAATTTTGGTGATCTCCGACTGGCGGAGTCGAACATCATTAGTGCCGACGTGAATAATAATCTTAGAGAATTTACGTTTAGCATTAGCCAGCACTTTCAAATTTGCTTTGATGTCAGGCGCTCTGGCTCCAGGCAAACATGTGACTATGGTGGCTGGTGTCTCTATTTTCACGTTCCGTGTAATAGAATCGCCAATAACTAAGGCACAATCAGAATAATAAGCGGGGCAAATCGATTTGTTATCGGAACGGAAAAGTGGTTTTTTGATCTGCGACTAGAGCGATCTCTCACTGTCACCCATCTGCCCTGCTGCACGGGCTCTACTTCAGCCGGAACCGACTCATGTAAGGAATTAACTAGGCTAGGCGCATCCAAAATAGTATCTAAAGCTCTAGCACTCTTCTTACTATTCTCGATTAAAGTTTGGATGCGTGTCTCTTAGGGGTGTGACGAGACCCTTATCTCACGAGACAAGACAAAGACGAGATTGGGTTCACGAGAACGAGACGAGACGAGATTTTTGCACAATATTTGATAGAAATCCTCAATGACAAAATTCATGACTGGAAAAATAGTCTGCAGGTGCATTTTGAAATGTTGTAACTAAATCATCTTGTAATGAATGTTATTTCAGTTCTACTTTGAGTATGAATTATCAAAATACATTAAAATACAACAATATAGAAGCACTGTAAAGGTTTTACCACAAACTCAACTGACTGGCTTCTCTCAAGTATGATTTCACACGGGTCTCTTCAGACCTTACTGTACATTATGAGCTTCCAGAACTTCTGATTGAGGCTGTGTGTGACCTCCAACTGAAACTACTTTCCACAAATTGAAAATACAAATAAAAACAGACAGTAGCCTATAAAACAACAGTTTTTCTTATTAGTTCAAACGATAATTAAGTGCAAGTGCAACCATAATCAAAGTAGGCCAACTCTCTCTGTATTCAAAGTGCAAACAGAGACCAAAACAGAGACCAGAGATAGGTTTGATATTGGGAGACGGGCTATTGTGTATGCAGTCTAATTTGCGCGCATCGTGTTTTACTTTCATTTTCACTCCGTAGTGGCGGTGCTGAACGCGCGTTCTACAAGATAAGGGGCCATTCACACAGAATGCGTTTTTGCTTTGTAAAATGCGATACGCTGGCAGTGAAATGGGGGAGCTGATTTTAACTTGAGCGCCGCGTTTTTAGAATACTGTGTCATGCGCGAGACGTTTACATAGAAAAACAATGGAAAGTACCGCACTGGAATGGAAAACACGTTCTGTGTGAACCGCCCTATAAGACATCTCAGATCGACTCACTGATGCGCAACAAATCGTCCACCATCGTAACGCGATCAGTGAACTGATTCCTGCTGCACTGTCACAGTCTGTGTGCGAATGCAACTCGTGCTGGATGAGCAGAGGAGACGTTTACAATAGCAAAACAACAGTGGAGGCGGCCGGTGCCGCGGAGTACAACGTAATGCAATGTGAATGTAGCTATGGCATATTCTATGTTAATTATGGCGATATTGCGAGACAGCTTTTCACTCGACGAGAAATCTCGTCACACTTTAGTCTCGCGAGATCTCGTGGCACGAGATCTCGTCACACCCCTAGTGTCTCTAGTTCTGAAATCTTCTCCGTCAGCCTGACTGTCTCCTTGCATTTATCACATATAAATCCTATATTGCCGACAGAGAAGGCTATGGTAAACATGAGACATGAAGTGCAGGTGACAATAACAGGAGAAGACATTACTCACCGTGTTTGTTGACTGATTCTTACTCACCTGGGCTTTTATGAACTCAAAGGCGCGGGCGCGGAGTATATTAGTATCTATCAAAACTTCAATATCGAGGACTCCCTGATCAGAAATATGTTAAATTTTTTAAAAAAAGGACTATTGTATGGCTGATGAAACATCAGAAGTCAGTGAGAATACAAAGTTCAAGTTCAAGATCTTCGTCTAGAGAGCTCAGGAGGTCAAACATGTACAATTATCTTGCTTATGTGACATCTTTGAGGACCTTGTAAGAGCGGTCCGCGGCATCCCAACGCACAACTTCCTGGCAATCCTTGGGGACTTCAATGCGAGGCTTGGACCAGAGGATGTACCCTTCCCCTATCACGACTCTACCAACCGCAACGGCACCTACCTCACTGCCTTCCTCACGGAGCACGAGTTACTGGCGGCAAATACCATCTTCCGGAAGAGAACAGGAAAGAGATGGACCTTCCGGGACCGAGCCTCAGGAACGCTATGGCAGCTAGATTACATCCTAGTGAGGAAGAAGTGGAGGAACTCCATCATGAATGCTGAGCCATACAGCACTTTTAGTTCTGTGGGCTCAGACCACCACGTGGTCTCAATGAGGGTTCGCCTGAGCCTCAGGGTCCCCAAACCAAGTCCCAAAATCCGGTATAACTGGAAAGCTTTCTCAAGTGACCCTGGCCTTCTAACCAGATACACAGAGGAGGTGAGGAGACGATTCCAGCAGCTGGACAGGGGAGCGGAGGCAAGCAGCGAATACAGGAGATTCGTCACTGTGAACGAGGAGGCGACCAGATTGTGCGTGCCTAAGATGGAGAAAGTCAGAACCTCCCTGCGATCAAAACACCCAGAGGTCATAGCAGCACGTGGGATGGTGGAGGAAGCCCGCCTCAACTTTGAGCGGGAACCAACTGAGGAGAGGCGAAGTGAGCTGAACGAAGCCAAACAGTTTCTTTTCAGAACCTATGATACCACCAAAGGGGAAGAACTGATGGAAAGAGTGCGGAGGGTGCAGGCGGCGCAAGGGGAACAGCAGTATGGGGAAGCCTGAAGGGTCATCAATGAAATAAGGGGGCGGAAGAGGACCAAGGAGGGACAGGTGAAGGGACACAGCCCGGAGGAGAGGGTGGCGACCTGGTCAAGCCACTTCAAAAGGCTGCTGGGAGAAACAGCAGAAGCAGCTGAGGAAGAGGAAATACCATCAGACCTCCCAAACCTAAACGTCAATGATGGTCCCTTCACACTCAGTGAGGTCGTCAGGGCAAAAGCCACAGTAAGAGTGGGAAAAAGTGCTGGTCCGGATGGCATACCCCCAGAGGTGCTGAAGAACTGTGATCTTGATGACATCATTCTGGAGTTCTGCAACCTTGCTCTGCTTCACAATCGGCTGCCTGATATGTGGTCTCTATCAAACATCGTACCAGTGCCCAAATCCGGAGACCTCTCGAAGCCGGACAACTACCGAGGTATCAGCCTGACCTGTATCACTGCGAAAATCTACAACCGCATGATTCTAAACAGGGTCCGGCAGGCAATCGACCCTCATTTGAGAGTAAATCAGAATGGCTTTCGAGAAGGGCGAACTGCTACAACCCAGATTTTGGCACTCAGGAGACTGATAGAGGAGGTAAGGAAGGACAACCTGACTGCAGTCTTATGCTTCATAGACTTCAAAAAGGCATTTGACTCGATTCACCGAGGCATGATGGTGAAGATCCTGAAGGCATACAGAATTCCTCCGAACCTACTCCGGGCAATAGAGTCCATGTACTCAGGAACAAGGGCCAGGGTGGTGACTCCAGATGGCAACAGCGAGGAGTTTGACATCCTGGCTGGAGTTATGCAAGGGGATACATTAGCCCCCTTCCTCTTTATCATAGTCCTTGATTATGCGCTAAAGAAGGCAATCATTGGGCGAGAGCAGGAACTTGGCTTCATGTTGACACCAAGGAAGTCGGCACCCGGCAGTAGTCTTAACAGACCTTGACTATGCGGATGACATCAGTTTGCTCTCCAACAACATGGAACAAGCTCAAGAACTACTACACAGGGTGGAGCTAGAGTGCACCAAGGTTGGCCTTAGGTTAAATGCAAAGAAAACTGAGGTCATGACCTACAACGTTCCACCAGAACATCAACCTCTGATAACAGAAGGAGACACTGTGCTGAAAGAAGTTGAGGACTTTAAGTACCTGGGCGCATGGGTCAACTCAATTGAGAAAGATCTAAAAGTGAGGAAGGCACTTGCATGGGGGGCCCTGAACGGCATGAACAGTGTATGGAACTCCAACCTCTCCCGCCAAATCAAACTCAGCTTCTTCTGCGCGACAGTAGAGTCTGTTCTCCTCTATGGCAGTGAATGCTGGACCCTGAATCCAACCCTAGAGAAGTCCCTAGACGGGTGCTACTCCAGGATGCTGCGTGCAGTGCTTAATATCAGTAAGAGTGTGCATGTAACCAACAAAATCCTGTATGAGGGAGTATCAAGAGTGAGCAACAAGATTGCTGCGAGGAGAATGAGACTTGCAGGACATTGCCGAAGGCATCGAGAGCTGCCAGCCAGCAAGCTGGTGCTATGGGAACGAACACATGGCCATCGGTCAAGAGGACGTCCCACGCTAACGTACGTGGACATACTCAAGAGGGACGCAGGAGCCCAGAGCACCGACGAAATGGCCAGATGCATGGAGAATCGGGATGCCTGGAGGCAACGATGGAAAGCTCGTCTGAGGACGACCTAGAGAGAGAGAGAGATGTGACATCTGTCAGAGCCCATGAGAATTTTTAGAAAGTAAAAATTTTAGGACTCTTTGGCCAAAAATATGTTCAACGGCTCATTTTTTTTGACTACATATTGCAGATGAAACATCAGAATGAGTCAATGACTATTGATAGAAAGTTCAAGATCAAGAACTCTTTGGCAAGAAATATTTTCAGTAGGTCAATTATGGAATACTGTCTGTTTGATGTAAATTCAGAAAGAGACAATGTCAGTGTAAAGTAAGTTGAATATCGAGAAATCTTTGGCCAGAATGATGTATAATAGGTCAAATTTGGACTAAAACAGTTGACGTAACATCAAAAGTAGTCTACGAAAACTCGAAGTCAGCCTTTGATTACACTTTGGCTAGAAATATGTTCAGCAGGTCAAATATGGAATACTGTACTGTTGATGAAACATCAGAATGAGTCTATTAGTATTTATCAAAACTTCAATATCGAGGACTCCCTGATCAGAAATATGTTAAAAGGTTCAAAAAAGGACTATTGTTTGGCTGATGAAACATCAGAAGTCAGTGAGAATACAAAGTTCAAGATCTTCATCTAGAGAGTTCATGAGGTCAAACATGTACAATTATCTGGCTGATGTGATATCTGTCAGAGCCCATGAGTATGTTTAGAAAGTTTAAATTTGAGGACTCTTTGGCCAAAAATATGTTCAATGGCTCAAATTTTTTTCCTACCATATTGCAGATGAAACATCATGATGTTTAGTCAATGACTATTGATAGAAAGTTCAAGATCAAGAACTCTTTGGCAAGAAATTTGTTCAGTAGGTCAATTATGGAATACTGTCTGTTTTTGCAAATTCAGAAAAAGACAATGTCAGTATAAAGCAAGTTCAATACCGATAAATCTTTGGCCAGAGTTATGTTTAATAGGTCAAATTTGGACTAATACATAGTTGACGTAACATCAAAAGTAGTCTGCGAAAACTCAAAGTCATTCTTTGATTACACTTTGGCCAGAAATATGTTCCGTAGGTCAAATGTGGACTATTGTCTGGCTAATGAAACATCACAACGAGTCTATGAGTATGTATTGAAAGTTCAATATCCGAGGTCTCTTTGGCCATTCAGATGTTCATTAGGTCAAATATGGACTACTGTATGGCTGATGAAACTTCAACATGAGTCTATGAGTCTGCATAGTAGATTAAAGTTCTTGAACCACTTGGCCAAAAATATGTTCAGTAGGTCAATTATGGAATACTGTCTGTTTGATGTAAATTCAGAAAGAGACAATGTCAGTGTAAGTAAGTTCAATATCGAGAAATCTTTGAACGGAATTATGTTTAATAGGTCAATAATGCACTAAAGTCTGGCTGATAAAAACTTCAGAAGGTGTCAATGAGTATGTAATGGAAGTTCAAGATGAAAGACTCCTCAGCCATAAAGTTCAGTAGGTCAAATATGGATTATTGTCTAGCTGGTTTAACTTCCGACTGAGTCCAGGAGTATGTATAGTAAGTTCAAGATCGAGGACTCTGTGGCCAGAAATATATTCAAAGGGTAAAATTGGATATGGTCGAAAAAAAGAATTCTATGAAATGAATTTACCAATTTGATGACTCTTTGGCCAAGATATATGTTCAATATGTCAAATATGGACTACTGTCTGTCTGATGAGTCTGTGGTATGTATAGAAAGTTAAAGTTCAAAGACTCTTTGGCCAGAATTATGTTTAATAGGTCAATAATGAACTAAAGTCTGGCTGATAAAAACTTCAGAAGGTGTCAATGAGTATGCCATGGAAGTTCAAGATCAAAGCCTCCTCAGCCATAAAGTTCAGCAGGTCAAATATGGATATTGTCTGGCTGATTTATGTTTATGTCTGGCTGTTGCCTTTGGCTTGCTCAGTTGGGGATATTCAATTTAATGAATCAATCAATATTACTATTGATTAGCATTACCAAACATGGACGTTTTATTATTATTTTAATTTAATACTGTGAAGCTGCTTTGATACAATCTGTATTGTGAAAAGCGCTATACAAATATTCTTGACTTGACTTGACTTGACTTGATTTAACATCCGACGGAGTTCAAGGAGTATGTATAGAAAATTAAAGTTTGAGGACTCTCTGGCCAGAAAATTGTTCAAAGGGTCAAATTTGGCTTAAGAAACATGAAGGAAAAAAAAGTTTATGAGTATGTTTAGAAAGTTCAAGATCGAGGACTTGATCATATAGAGACAACTACATTCAATCTCAGTAATATGTAAATATCACAGAGGGCAACCAACCACCATTTTGATCATCACATTGGCATGTAAGAAAAAATGATGTGGACGTCGAAGATCTCAAAAAATGAAGTTTATTACAGCAAAGTAGTAACAAAGTACAGACAGCACTTGGGGTTCACCGGCGTCAGAATGAACCCAGAACATCCAAATATCAAACCTTTTATCCAAATACAGTTTACAACTCTTAATGTAAATTAAGTTGCTCTTATTGTGACAGCTATGGTCTGTATGTTTAAATATGCAAATTAGGCATTATCTAATTAAATATGCGGTAATTTGCCTATATTTTAAAAAACGAAATCTCAGAATTCGATAAAGCCAGGTTCAAAATTCATTTTTTCATTCCATAATTGCACATCCATTGCACATTCATTTTTTCATTCCATAATTGACCTACTGAACATATTTCTTGCCAAAGAGTTCTTGATCTTGAACTTTCTATCAATAGTCATTGACTCATTCTGATGTTTCATCTGCAATATTAGTCAAAAAATTTGAGACGTTGAACATATTTTTGGCCAAAGAGTCCTCAAATTTTAACTTTCTATACATACTCATAGACTTGTTTTTATGTTACTTCAGCCACGCAGTAGTTCAAATTTGACCCTATGAAAATTTTTCTGGCCAAAAAAGTTTGTCAGCCATACAGTATTTCATATTTGACCTACTGAACATATTTCTGGCCAAAGTGTAATCAAAGGATGACTTTGAGTTCTCGTAGACTTCTCTTGATGTTATATCAATTATGTATTCGCCAAAGAGTCCTTGAACTTCCTATACATCTTTCTAGACATCTTTCAATGTTCATCAGTCATATCATACATATCAATCACAATTGACCTACTCAACAGTTTTTGCCAAGGAGTCCTTGATCTTGAACTTTTTATTAATTATCATTGACTCATTCTGATGTTTCATCTGCAATATAGGAGTCAAAAAATTTCAGCCGTTGAACATATATTCGGCCAAAGAGTCCTCGATCTTGAACTTTGTTAAACATACTCATACTTCTTTCAATGTTCATCAGTCAGAGATTATTCCATAATAGTCCTACTGAACACATTTCTTGCCAAAGAGTCCTTGATATTTGAAATTTCTATCAATAGTCATTGACTCATTCTGATGTTTCATCTGCAATATAGTAGTCAATAAATTTGACCCATTGAATATGGCCAAAGAGTCCTCGATCTTGAACTTTTCCATTCATACTTATTGACTTCTGATGTTTCATCAGACAGACAGTAGTCCATGTTTTACCAGCTAAATATGTTTTTGGCCAAGTGGTCCTAGAAATGTAATCTACAATGCAGACTCAATGACTCATTGTGACATGTCATCAGTAGTCCATATTTAACCTAATGAACATCTGAATGGCCAAAGAGTCCTCGAACTTGAACTTTATAAACATACTCATTGACTCCTTTTGATGTTTCTTCAGCCATACAAGTTCAAATTTGATCTTTTGAAAAAAATTCTGGTCAAAGAGTCCTCGAACTTTAACTTTCTATACATACGTCTTGACTCCGTCAGATGTTAAATGGATGAGGAGTATTTCATCTTGAACTTCCATTAAATACTCATTGACACCTTCTGAAGTTTTTAATCAGCAGACTGTACAGTAGTTCATTATTGACCTACTAAACATATTTCTGGCCAAAGAGTCTTTTTATTTGAAGTATTTGAACAAATATATGTTCAGTATTTCAAATGTGGACTATTGTCTGACTAATGAAACATCAGACAGAGTCTATGAGTAAGAAAGTTCAAACCAAGGTCTCTTTGGCCATTCAGATATTCATTAGGTCAAATATGGACTATTATGTCTGATGAAACAACACAATGAGTCTATGAGTCTGTATAGTAGGTTAGTGTTCAAGGGCCTTTCGGCAAGAAACATATTCAGTGGGTAAAACATCTACTACTGTCTGTCTGATGAATCATCAGTGGGAACTCTCAATATCCATATGGCCAATTTGGAATATTTGGGGTTCAACTTGAGAAATCTTTGGCCAGAATTATGTTAAATGGAATTTGGACTAAAAAATAGTTGATGAGATCTATCCCAAAAGAGGTCTATGAGATCATCATCTTTTGATTTCACTTAGGCCAGAAATACGTTCAGTGGGTCAAAAATGGAATACGGTATGGCTGATGAAACATCAGAACTACTGTCTTTTAGTATCTGTACAAAGTTCAATATCGAGGTCTCCCTTGACCAGATATGTGTGCAAAAGTTCCAAAATGGACTATGGCTGATGAAACATCAGAAGTTAAACCTGTAAATTCTCAATAAGAACCTTCTGTAGACATCTGACAGAAATAAAGTCAGTCTGGTTAGTAATAAGTGAAGCTGGTAATGCTGTTTGTGGAGTTGTTTATTCCTCCTCTGCTGAGATCTTCACAGATTTAATGAAGTATACAAAGTTCAAATGTCAAACATATACTACTGATGAAACATCACAATGAGTCTATGGGCCCTATTTTAACGATCTGAAACGCAAGTGTCAAAGCGCAAGTAACTTTGTGGGCGGATCCCGGCGGGATAAATGCCTCTTGCGCCCGGCACAAATCTAAAAGGGGTTGGTCTGAAGTAGCTTCACTATTCATAGGTGTGGTTTGGGCGTAACGTGAAATAAACCAATCAGAGCATCCTCTTACATTCCTTTTTAAGAGCAGGCACGCTTGTTCCATGGCGGAATGCTATTATAACGGCGGATTTGCCAGCGCACGCCAGTAGCGGTTCACAGCCGAGGAGACCGACGTTGTCGTCAGGGCCGTAAAACACAGAGAAGTGACATTGGGGATGATGGGAGAAACCCACCCAAATTAGCTTCGGTTAAACAGGCGTATAATTTGGGTAAATGTGTAGCCTAATCTAGAATTTTTTTTTTAATCTAGATAGATTTTTTCCACATCTTCATGGATGATTTCCCTCGTGTGTTAATATTTTTCCTTGTAATAATGTATGATTTGCAAAAATGAAAACTGTTTATATTAGAGAATCAAAGTGTATGCATGCTACATTATGGCCAAGCACGCGCCCTTAAAATACCATATGACTAACGCGCAATGCGCCACTGTCTTTAGACTGGGTTTTTCCTGGTCAGTGGCGGAATTGCTTTCTAAAACTGGAAAATAGCACCAGGGAACTTTTGCGCCGGAACACGCCTCTTCTTTGCGCTGAACAGCCCCCGCGAGCGCAAGTTCATTCCCTAATTTACCGACGTGCGTCTGTGGAGGGAAAAGTCCGCTGAAACATCACAATGAGTATCTGAGTCTGTATAGTATATTTTTACTTTTTATTTGAAGTATTGTAACAAAATAATATTCAGTAGTTCAAATGTGGACTATTGTCTGACTAATGAAACAAGATCTTCAGCCAGAGAGTTCAGTAGGTCAAACAAATACTACTGATGAAACATCACTATGAGTCTATGAGTCAGTATAATAGGTTAAAGTTCAAGGACCTTTTGGCAAAAAACATATTCAGAAGTAGGTCAAACATGGACTACTGTATGGCTGATCAAACATCACAATTGGTCTTTGAGTCTGAATAGTAGGTTAACGTTCAAGGACCCTTTTGACCAAAAACAAAATCAGTAGGTAAAACATTGACTTCCGTCTGTCTGATGAAACATCAGAAGCAGTCAATAAGTATGTACAGAAAGTTCAAGATTGAGGTCTTTCAATGGGTCAAATTAATATATGGTCGAAATAAAGAATTTTATGAAAGTGCATAGTAAATAACCAATTTGATGACTCTTTGGCCACATAATATGTTGAATAGGTCAAATATGTACTTCTGTCTGTCTGATGAGAGAGTCTATGGTATTGTATAGAAAGTTAAAGTTACCTTCTGGTCCTTTGACTCTCTGTATTGCAGCACTTCCCTGGCACGGCCCACCTTGAACTCCTCATTCAGGCTGCTGATCGGGAGCTTCAGCTTGTTTTTCTAGCCATACAAGGCGATGCTGCTCAGGCTTCGAGGTAGACCCAGCCACTTCCGTAGAAACCTGCTGACTCTCCTCTCAAAGCCCTCGATGGTGGAGATTGGAACCTCATAAATCAGGAGGGGCCAGAGAATCCGTGGGAGGATGCCATGTTGGTAAATTCAAGCCTTGAACTTGCCAGGTAGGCCTGACTTGTCCACTGTGGCTAGCCAGCCTTCCAGCTCAAGGTTGGTTGCACGGATGGCTGCTGTGTCTTTCCGGCTGCAGTCAAACACCTTTCCCAAGCTCTTCACTGGTTTTTCAGTGATTGATGGTATCTGGGTAGTGCCAAGTGTGAAGCGGAACTTGTTGGTAACCTTTCCTTTCTTCAACACCAGAGATCTGGACTTTGTTGGCTTGAAGCACATGCAAGCCCAGGTGGTCATCTCTTCCAGGCCCTTCAGGATCCACCTGGCCCCTGGGACGTGTGGTGTTGTCACTGTAAGATCATCCAAGCCCTAATGGGCGGCTGGCGGACACCGGACTTGGTGAGGGGACCTCTGCACTGGACCTCTGTAGCCTTCACCAGCATATTCATGGCGAGTGCGAATAATATCACTGAAATTGTACATCCAGTGATGATACCCTTCCTCGAGCCTGTGCCAGTCTGATGTTGTAGACCCCGCAGAGACTCTCAGACTGAAACTGTCGTAGTAGTCCAGAATGAGGTCTCTAAACTTGTCTGGGATGTGGTGCCCGCGCAGGGCCTCCTCAACAAGTTTGTGGGGTATGGACCCATAGGCGTTTGTGAGGTCCAACCACAGCACCACCAGGTCCCCCTTGTTCTCCCGGGCTTCCCTGATCAGCTGTGTGACCACGCCTGTGTGCTCCAGACACCCCGGCACTTTCGGGATCCCTCCTTTCTGGACCGAAGTGTCAATGTACGAGTTCCTTAGGAGGTAGTCGGTCAGCCACCTAGAAACGATGCTGAAGAATATCTTTCCTTCATCACTGAGCAGCGAGATGTTTCTGAACTGGTCGATTGTCTTCGACTCTTCCTCCTTTGAATCCACACCCAATAAGATATGCAGTTGTTTCATTGCACTGTATACAATAAATAACTTTGACTTGTGCAGAGATAACACATAAAATAAGATCTGTTTTGTTGCATTCTATACAATAACTAACTTATTTATTTGTGCAATGAAGAAATATCACATAAATATGAGCTGTTGCATTGCAATACATACATAACTCTTTCCGTTGCGCATTGAAAAATAACATATAAACTATGTACTGTTTGGTTCGCATACAAGAGCAACTTATTCAATTGTGCACTGAAGAGATAACACTTGTTTAAAGACACTTGTTCACAATTCAAGAGACAAACACATATGTAACATCATGCACTACAATACATACAATGCGATGCAATTCATACAGAATGCATAAATTTATTTCCATTGTGCATCGAAGAGCTATGCATTTGTTCCACTGTAAACAAGAACTAACTTATTGACGTATGCTAAGGATTAGGTAAATATGCTGTTTCTTTGAATTGCATAGAACTATTGTTATGCATTTGTTATGCATTATAGAATACTATATATGCATGTTGCATACTAATTCCGTTATGCCTTGAATAGGTTACATATAAGCTGTTGCATTACACATTGCATAAAATATATTACTTATTCCTTTGTACATGGAAGAGATAACACAGTACACGTGCATTGCATATGCACATTGCCAAATCTAACTTAAACCGTTGTGCATTCAAGAGTACTATGTGTTGCATACAAGAACTGACTCATTCCGTTTTGCAATGAAGAGATATCACATAACATATGAGCTGTTGCATTGCAATACATACAGAACTGTTTCCATTGTGCATTAAAGAAATGGGGTATATGTGATATTTTAATTGCATGCACGTTCCAAATTAATTCGTTGTGCATTGAAAAATAACATTCTAAACTGTGCTCTGTGTTGCATTGCATACAAGATCTAACTTATTCCTTTGTGCATGGAAGAGAAAACACAGTACACATGCATTGCATATGCACATTGCCAAATCTAACTTATACCGTTGTGCACTCAAGAGTACTTGAGTAACATATGAGCTGTTGCATTGAAATACATACAGACATACATCTTTCCATTGTGCATTAAATAAATATTGATATTTTTAGTGTAGCACGTTCCAAATTATTTTTTTGTGCATTGAAAAATAACATTTAAACTGTGCTCTGTTATGTTATATTCAGAGGTGGACAGTAACAAAGTGCATTTACTTGAGTACTGTACTTAAGTACACTTTTTGAGTATCTGTACTTTACTTGAGTATACTTTTTTCTGGAAACTTTTACTTTAACTTCCTGTGGTGTTCATAGTTAACCACAAGGTGGCAGTGAAATGCTGAGTGTGAAGTGCTGCTTGGGAAGTAGAGGAAGAAGTGATATGTTCTAGAAGACGAGTTGGACATGTGTTAAAATAAAAGAGCATCGAAGGAATTACTCCGGTCTTGTGTTTAATACTACAATACACAAAAGATTGGCGACGATGGTTTCCGTGCCTACGCCTGCATCTTTCCTGCCATGCAGTGGAGAGCCTGCGATTCCTTTTGCTACCTGGCGAAAAATGTTCGAAAATTACTTGCATGCTATTAATGCTACAGGAGACTCATGGCCGGATGCCAGGAAACGTGCTATTCTACTGCACAGTTTGGGGACTGAAGGTCAGAGGCTGTTTTACACGTTTCCTAATACTGGAACTACATTTGCAGAGGCAATGACAGCGTTGGAGAATCATTTTTTTCCAAAGGTGAATGTTGTGGTCGCTCGACATCGCTTCCGCCAGCGTTCTCAACGCGCTGATGAGACCATTTCACAGTTCCTGTCTGCTTTGCGGGAATTAGCTTCATCATGTGCTTATGGTGACATGGAAAGTGAAATGCTGCGCGATCAGCTGGTCGAACGGTCGTATGCCCCAGCAGTGCGAGACAGACTCCTGCTGGAACCATCAGTGACACTTGACACCGCTATTGTTATTGCATGTCAGGTGGAACAAGCGCTCTCTAATTCGGACATGCTCACGGCACAAAGTGCAGTTCAGGCCGTGGCTTATAAAACCTTTCATCGGAAGAAGCGTGATGCACATTCTAACGGAGCAAAATCTGTGGCTGATACTACACGGCGCGCGAATCGCACGTGTTACCGTTGCGGAGCTACAAATCACCTCGCTAACGCTGCCGATTGCCCAGCTGCTCGAGCCAAATGCCGTACTTGTGGTAAGACCGGACATTTTTCTAAAGTTTGCCGTTCTTCTAAGGACGTTCGGGAAGTGGTCCCGGACGTGGTTGTTCTTTTGACTGATACTGTAAATACCTCTGCAGACAAACTTTTATGCAATGTTCATGTTACAACGGCAAATGGTGCTTCTATTGAGACTGAATTAGTCGTGGACACGGGCTCTTCAGTGTCAATCCTGCCTGTGGCTGTGTACAAACGACACTTTTCGGATTGTTCACTTACTGCTCCCAAAGTGAAACTGGTTACGTACTTGAAAGAAGATATCCCCGTACTAGGATGTTTACATGCAGACGTTTCACTGAATGAAAAGGTAACCACCGCTTATTTTTACGTTGTGAAAGGTGGCTCTGCTTTGATGGGCATGGACCTAATTCGAGCCTTGAACTGTTCTTTTCACTTTGGTACTTTTACTGCACCTGACGAACCACATGCATTCGTTGGTGAAACTATTTCTGCTCCAGATACTTCTGTGGGGTGCGTGAAAGGCTTTGTTCATAAGCCTACTGTCAAACCTGATGCTACTCCAGTCGACAGAAGCTTCGTCGACTTCCATTCTCCGTTCGACAAGCTGTTTCTGCAGAACTGGACTCATTACTGCAAAATGGCATAATTGAAAAAAATTGATTCTTCCCCATGGATTTCTCCTATTGTTGTCACCACAAAGAAAGGAGGTAAAATACGTCTCTGTGTTGATCTGCGCGAGCCAAATAAGGCCCTGATTGTTGACAGCCATCCTCTGAACTAGGACGAATTTTTGAGTGAATTAAGAGGCACATCAGTGTTCACTACAATTGTATTCAATTCTACAATTGTACAACCATACAAGACTTAGCGGCTGCTTACCATCAGCTTACCTTACACGAAGAGTGCCGGGACATCACCGCATTTATTACGCATGATGGTCTCTTCAGGTACTGCCGGGTTCCGTATGGCCTTGCTTCCGCGCCATCTGAGTTTCAAAAGATGATGGAAACTGTCCTGAAAGGCATACGTGGGGTGAGGAACTACCTGGATGATATTATAGTGTACGGTGCCACCCAGGAAAGTCACGATGCGACGCTGCGCTCAGTCATGCAGCGCTTGTCCGACGCTGGACTACAACTGAACTGGGACAAGTGTACGTTCAGCCAGTCATCCTTAAAATTCCTGGGACATGTCGTTTCCAAACATGGAATTTTTCCAGATGAGGAACACAAGTCTGCGATCATTGAGGCTCCTGTGCCACACGATGTTGCTTCCTTACGCTCATTTCTGGGACTGATTTCATGGTACAGCAAGTTCTTGCCAAACTTCGCTTCTGTTGCTGAGCTGTTGCGTGCTCTACTTAGAGATGCGTCAACTTCCAAGTTTGAATGGACTGTATCTGCTGAACGCAGCTTCAAAGAGCTGAAAGAACTGCTTTCTGTAAGTCAGGCGCTTGCGTTGTTTGACCCTTCCCTCCCCACTATAGTGTCGACTGACGCTTCTGACTATGGACTGGGGGGGGTTTTGACACAAATACACCCAGACCGTAGTGAGAGAACTGTAGCGTTTGCTTCTAGAACCCTTACTGCTGCAGAAAGAAAATATTCTACGGTCGAGAAGGAGGCGTTGGCTTGTGTCTGGGCCGTAGAAAAGTGGCGGCCGTATTTGTGGGGTCTACACTTTACGCTCAGAACTGATCATTGTGCGCTCACTACACTATTGGCAACCAAAGGCATTGGCCGGGCCGGTATGCGGGTCGCCCGGTGGTCGGCACGATTGCTTTGCTACACATATGACGTCATCTACAGACCTGGACGTCTTAATTGTGCTGCAGATTGTCTATCCAGGCTGCCATTACCGACAGGAAATGATAGTGCTGCTGTGGAACCAGAGATGGTTGCTTTCGTTACTGGACTGCCTACATTGTCTGTTGAGGATTTCATGGCTGCTTCGGAAGCCTGTCCTGAGTTAACCCAGCTGCGCTTGCGAATCGGGCAGGGCTGGCCAAAAAAATGCTGTGACCTGGATCTGTGTGGATGGTGTGCTAGTGAGGAGAGGTGAACATCGTGTTCTTGTTCCTTCTACATTGCGCTCTAAGATGATAAGCCTAGCACATGAGACACACCAAGGAATTGTCCAGACGAAACAGAGGCTGCGTGAATTATTCTGGTGGCCTCAGATGGATGCTCAAGTACAGTCGGCTGTTTCTTCCTGCTTAACGTGCCAATTGAATGACAAATCGGCTAAAACAGCACCAGCTCCTCTTCAGCCTGCCATCTGAACCATGGCAGAAATTAGCGATCGATATCGTTGGACCTTTTGAGAGAGGACCTTCTGACTGTCGTTTTGCCATTTGTCTGGTGGATTACCATAGTAAGTGGCCTGAGGTAGCATTTTCTCAGAATGTCACTGCTGAGGTGGTCACATCATTCCTCCAATCAGTTTTCAGTAGAGAGGGAAATCCACAGTGTGTTGTTACTGATAACGGGCCTCAATTCCTCTCCAGTGTGTTTGCAGCATTCTTAAAGGAAAGAGGAATAAGTCACATGCGTAGTACGGTCTATTACCCACAATGCAATGGGGCTGTGGAGAGGTGGAACAGAGTCCTGAAGGAATGCATCCTCTCTGCGGAACAGATGGGGAAACCATGGAAACATGCAGTGACTGAGTTCTTGCAAAGCTACGGAGCTACCCCTCACAGTACTACAGCTGTTTCACCTTCTGAGCTTCTCCATCATCGCAAAATGCATACAAAGCTGAATGTTTTTCCTGTTGGCCCCAAAAGTGACAAATGTGCTCGAGTGAAAGAGACTGTGAGTAACAAACAGCTCAAGAGTAAAGAGTACACTGACAAAAGACGGGGTGCCAAGTATCACACGTTCAAACCAGGAGACCAGGTGAGAGTGAAACAACCTGGGCATGTGAGGAAGGGTGTTTCTCAGTTCTCACCACCACTGAACATTGAGCAACAAATCGGAAAGAGTACTTTCGTTCTGAGTGACAAAAAGAAATGGAATGTATCGAAACTAGCTCGCTTTACAGCCCCTGTTACCACACATAATGAGAACTTGCAAGTACCAGTGACATTTAATCTTAGGAAGAGTAGTAGAGTGCGTAGAATGCCAACGTGGTTGAAGGAATATGATTACAGTTAAGTGAAGTGAATTTGTACATGCATGAAAAAAAAAAAAAGAAAAGAAACATGCATCTTTGTTTTGGTTACGTTGTGAGCTTGTGACCAGTTATAATTGCTTAAATACTTAAAACTGTGCGTTAGAAGAAGTAAAACATTGTTAGTTACATTGGTTGATGTGAGTTATTAACAAGTACACAGTAATCTTACGTAATTTTGTTACCTTAAAAGAGTAACTTTGTTCTGAACACTAATCTGTGATATGAAGAATCTTTCAAGTAAGAGGGGAAATGTGGTGTTCATAGTTAACCACAAGGCGGCAGTGGAATGCTGATTGTGAAGTGCTGCTTGGGAAGTAGAGGAAGAAGTGATATGTTCTAGAAGACGAGTTGGACATGTGTTAAAATAAAAGAGCATCGGAAGGAATTACTCCGGTCTTGTGTTTAATACTTCAAAACACAACACTTCCCTACATTTGAAAGACAAATATCATACTTTTTACTCCACTACATTTCTGTCAAGCTCCTTGAGTAGAGAGTAGTAACGTCAGGGATGATTTGGTTGCATTTTGGTTGGAAATGAACGTCTGGTTGACGTCAGAACTCGACTGATGTTGGTTTCTGACGTCAACCGATTTTCAACCACAATACAACGTCTGTCCAACGTTGGAGATTAACGTCAATCTGACATTGGATTCTGACATCAACATGATTTGAATTTTCAACGTTGGTTTTGGTCTTCTAAATGCAAATTTTGTCATTGTTTTGGAGCACACTAGCTTATAGATAACAGTAAGTCTAACATATTCCTACTAAAAGCCAAAAAACTGGGAACAGCCGTTTGGGTGTCCGAAACCATTGTGGACGTTATGGAGTACACTTATTCAATCCCACGACTGGAACTGTGTTATAGATGTGATATTGATATGAGAGTAGGCAGGCAGAGATTCAGAGGCATAAGGTACTGTAAATTGGTTATTACATGCAACAATGCAACAATAATAAAACAAAGAATTGACATTTACTTTTATACTTAAGTACTTTTAAAAATGAGTACTTCTATACTTTTACTTAAGTAGAAATCTGTCTTTACAACTTTTACTTGTAACGGAGTAATATTTGACCAGTAGTATCTGTACTTTTACTCAAGTAAGGAAGTTGTGTACTTTGTCCACCCCTGGTTATATTGCATACAAGATCTACCTTATTCCCTGTGCATTGAAAGATAACACAAAACAGGTGTTTTATACATTGCATGCAAGATCTAACTTAAATCGTTATTCATTCAATAATACTATATGCATATATATGTGTGGCATACTAAAGTGACTAATTCCGTTGTGCATGCAAGAGGCAACACATGTGCTTTTGTTTTGCAATGCATCCAATGCGATGCAATACATAAAAGAATGCAAAAAACTCTTTTGTGCATTCAAGAGATATATATAAGCTGTGCATTTGTTTCATTGCACTGCATTGAACTAACTTTTTGACTAGTGCTCTAAATAGGCTAATACATAACGTATGCTATTTTGTTGCATTGTATATGTGCACACAATGCTTCTTTGTGCAATGAAGAGATATTACATATCATATGAGCTGTTGCATTGGAATTCATACAGAACTGTTTCTGCTGTGCACTGAAGAGATTGCACATGGCTGATGTTGTTGAATCATGTTATGCACGATCGAAATGAATCCTTTGTGTTTTAAAATGACATTAACTGTTTAATTGCATTGCTTACAATAGCTAACTTGTTCTTTGTGCATTGAAAAAAAACATTTGTATGTGTTGCATACAAGAACTAACTCATTCAGTTGTGCACTAAAGAGATAACATAAAATTACTTTCCAATGCTTTACATTGCATTGCATATAAGACCTGACTTTCTGACTTGTACATTGCACATAAGATTTGCGTTTTTCATTGCTCTGCTAATTAGTAACATGCACTAGCTGCATTTGCATTGCAAAATATATATTTTCGTTCATTGCGAGCTCTTCCAACGCTACAGCTAATTGGGTTGGGTTGGATACTTCTTGTCCACAGAAGCGATGATTTATTGAACAAGTTTTAGCCAAAGAGTGCTTGAACTTTAACTTTCTAATATACTCATAGTCTCCATCTGATGTTATATAAGGTAAACATTTGTCCAAATTAGACCTTTTGAACAAATTATTGACCAAAGAGTCCTTCAATCTTAAAATTTCTATTTAAAATCATTGACTCATGAAGTTGAATTCTTCCATACAGCAGTCCAAACTTGGCCTATTGAATATATTTCTGGCAAAAGAGTCCTCAAACTCTCTGTACATAATCATTGACTGGCTGTTACATCAGCCAGACCAATAATGGTCTGTTGAAACCTGCTGAACTTTCTGGCTAAACAGCCTTTGATCTTGATCTTCCTTTACAGTTTTTTCCTTCTGAGAAAAACAGTAGTCCATATTTGTTTTATGTAACAAAGTTCGGGAGGAGCATGTTCAGGTAATCATCCAATCTGCACAAGAAGGAGCCAGTATAAATAAAGCCTTTCCTTACCTCCTGTCTCATGACTAATTTCTCAGCATTAGACTCCGCCTTCGTGCAGTCATGTCCGAGTTAGAGCTCTTCCCCTCCGACGATGAATCTTTCATCACGGAGACATCTCAACCGCAAAACGCAGTTCCAGCGACCCTTTCTTCTCTGGCAGCCAACGACAACTTGGAGCCTCCATCCTTAGGCAGGGGACGTCGGCCTTCCAGATCCTCTCAGCATACTCCAAGACGCCGAAGACTCCCCTCACCACCGCCAGCGAGGAACTCATCATCTTCATAGTCTTCCTCCGCGTCTTCCCACCTTTCAGCTCCCCCAAACATCCCTCCCATAGGGAAGTGGACAGTTAAGGGGCTAAGACAAGCCCTAATTAATTCTGATGCACATTTCTCCCGCAGGATGAAAAAAGCAGAATTATTTAATTTATATGTCACCTTACAATCCTCTCCCCTTTCTGTTTCAGCTCCAATCCCATTGGCTCGAACGAGCACGGCTCGCCGGGCCCCGATCGCTCGTCCCGCAGTATCTCCTTCCTCGCTTGCAGCGCCGGGCCCCGCCCCCGCGCCACGTCGTCACAGACCTTCCGCTAGCCTGGGCCGCGCCCCGGAACCAGTCATGGAAGGGCGCCAACCTGCTCCAGGTCAACTCCCCTCCTCAGCCCCTCCCATCGCGGTACCTCAAACTCTAGATCCCGGCAGTTCCACTTTCTTACACGATCCCCAATCGTTTTTCTTCCCTTCTACTTCTTTCAATTTTCCTCCTTCCCAAGCGTCAGGTGCTTACCCTAACGTGAGGATGCCTCCGTTAGCCGGTCAATCGCCGGCGCATTTCATTCCCCTTCCCCTTCCACACTATGCTCTTCCTCCTCCACCTAACCCGGGGGCCGATCTCCGCGCGAGGATGCCTCCGCAAACGGCCACAGCCCCGATTTTCCCTCCCTTTAACCCTCTCCAAGTGCGTTCTCCTTTCTCTCTTTTCTCAGCCACCCCTCAACCAGCCCCTCCGAATGCAGTAGCCACAGAACCTCCTCCAGTGACGAACAACATCAGAGCCCAAATCCTCACAGGTGCAGATGTTGATTTGGGTTCTCTCCTGTCCTTGTTTCCCCCAGCTGAGTCCAATCGCCAAGTAGACTGCGGCGACATTTCAGTCACTCTAAAAAATAACGCACAGGTTACATCGCGTTCACTGTCACTGGCCGAATTCTGTATTGCCTTCAGCCACTATACAGAAATCATATGCTCATCTTTCCCCCATAGACGGCGCGAGCTGAACGATTATCTTTCCATCATAGCGGAGCTCGCGTTGTCTTACGGGGGAAGTCATTTTTATACGTACCACAAGCTGTTTTCCGCAAAATGCGCCGTCCGCGTTTCCTAGTGGAATCAGTGTCCCTATTGGGGAGCGTTGGACACCGATCTCCATAACCGAGTCTTCCTCGGGTGCAGAAATATCTCCTGCGCAATCTGCAGATCCACAATCCATGCCACCACGGCTTGCCCCCGAATCAATCCACCGATCCCTCCCTGCCCAGAGCAGAACGCCAAATCCACAAGTTACGTTCCGCGTCACGCAAGAGAAGATTTTTCAATCAGAGCACCATACTCGGCACCCGATAGACAAGTCTGTAGGAACTTCAACGAAGGGAGATGCCCAAGACAACGCTGTCGTTTTCTCCACGTCTGCGATTACTGTGGTGGCGCACACGCCCGCGTGATATGCCCAGTCAAAAAATCTGTCAATAAAAACGCTAAAAACTATCTCTCGACTCCTGTGAATGTTTTCCGCCTGGCCGAAGAATTATCACACCACCCAGATGCCAACTTCACAAATTATTTACTGACAGGTCTCAAGCAAGGCTTTAAACCCGGTGTAGAAAGCCATCCCACACAAAATATTACCTGCGCCAACCTTCAGTCCGCCTTAGCCGAGCCTGGAGTAGTAAATAAGCTGATTAAAAAAGAAATTGAATCCGGTTTCATGATGGGTCCTTTTGAGGCCCCCCCATTCGACAAATTTCGCATCAGCCCCATAGGCGTGGCTACCAGGAAATTCTCTGGGAAAAAGCGGTTGATAATCGACCTTTCAGCCCCCCATAATTCTCCGTATCCGAGCATCAATAGTCTCATCCCTCTCGAAGAGTATTCTCTCAACTATCATGATATCGAACAAGCCATAACCATGATTAAAATAGCTGGACGAGGTGCATGGCTTGCAAAAGTAGATATCTCCTCTGCTTTCAAAGTAATGCCTATCCACCCCGATTCATGGCACTTATTCGGGGTAAACTGGCAGAAAAAGTACTATTTCGCCGTGCGCTTAACTTTCGGCTGCAAAAGCAGCCCAAAAATCTTTGACACGCTCTCCGAAGCCATTTGTTGGATCCTTTCCAATAATTACGCAATTCCTCATCTTCTCCACCTGCTCGACGATTTCCTAATAATTTCACCTCACGACACCATCCCCGAGGCTCACCTCCTCATAGTGAAAAAAGTTTTCGCCGAGCTAGGGATTCCGTTAGCCCAGGAGAAAACATCGGGTCCAACTACATCCATCGAGTTCCTAGGCATCAATCTGGACTCAGTAAAATTCCAGTCCTCGCTGCCTAAGGAAAAAATCGATCGCATCATCCTAATCGCATCCAATTTTACAGACAGCACAGATTGTTCAAAAAGCGAACTTCTCTCGCTGCTGGGCCACCTAAATTATGTGATGCGTATTATTCCACAGGGCCGACCCTTTATCACGCATCTCCTAGCCCTCACGTCATCCGTTCATGCGCTGGAAGATCGGATCATCCTTTCTGGCGAGTCAAAAAACGAGCTAAAATTATGGATTAATTTCCTCAATCAGTGGAACGGCTTAACTTTTTTTTACGACGACTTTATCTCTCTCCCCCTTGATATCAAACTGTTCACAGACGCAGCACCCTCGATCGGCTATTACCAAGGACGCTGGTTCGCGTCTCCCTGGCCCCCTCAGCTCCTAGACACACCCCAGTCTTCAGCCTCCTCTGCCCTTTTCGAGCTCTACCCAATCGTCGTCGCAGCTTCCTTATGGGGGAAAGAATGGTCAACCAAAAGCATCCAAATCCATTGCGACAACGAAGCAACCGTACACTGTATCAACAAAGGTCGTTCTCGCTCACCTGCGCTCATGCCATTCCTCAGACGCCTCATATGGATCTCCGCATGCGACCAGTTCTTAATAACTGCAAAACACATCCCAGGGGCTCAAAATCAAATCGCTGACTCTCTCTCCCGTTTCTCTTTTCAGAAATTCAGGATGCTGGCGCCAGAAGCAGACCCCACTCCAACCCCAGTACCTCCTTATTCTCAGCTGATCTTCCCATAAACCATCCGCTAAAATCCCTCCTGGACACGTCCATCGAATCCATCCTCCAAGCCGTTTCTCCCAGAACCCTGCAAACATACTACACCGCATGGAAATCGTTCAAATCATTCCACCTCTTTCACAACCTGTCGTTTCCCGAATTTTCTCTTTTAACAGTTACTTCATTCATATCTCATCTTCATAGTATCAATCGGATCCATTAAAAGCTACCTAAGCGGCATTCAATTCTTCCATAAATTAATCCACGGTAAACCTACACCTGCAATAAATAACTCCCAAACGTCCCTTCTAGTTAAGGGAATCCAAAGATCCCGCCCCACGCGTCCAGATACCAGACAACCAATCACAATCGATATACTCACCAGATGCATCTCATCACTCCGTCTTGGATACCACTCCACCAACACCGCCTATACGTTGGAAGCTATGTTCATCCTAGCATTCTTCGGTTTCCTTCGCTGTTCCGAACTGACCATCACTTCCTTATTCGACCCAAATATCCATCCCACTATGTCAGACCTTCAGGTCGTAGATAATGAAACCATATCATTTTTCATTAAACAAAGCAAAACGGACAAAGATAAAAGAGGTCACTTCATATATATTTTCAATCTTCAAACTCCCATCCAACCGTTCCATGCGCTTTTTAATTACCTGCAGTACAAACGTTCCACATCCAAATCCCCACTCGACCCACTTTTTACTAACGACTCCAACCATCCAGCTACGAGATTCTGGTTCCAAAAGCATCTTAAAGCAGTCCTCATCAAATCCGGTGTCTCAGCAGAGCATTTCTCTAGCCACTCCTTCCGCATCGGAGCAGCTACCACAGCCGCACAAAAAGTTCTCTCCCAACAACAAATCAAAACCCTCGGTCGCTGGTCATCGAATGCCTTCAAAACCTATATTAGATCAAGCCGTTTCTACATCAGAAATGCTCACCAAGCCCTAACTAATTAGTTAATTATAATTATCACCTGCTGCGCCTCATTCAGTTCCATCCGTTACACCAAACCTTCCGTTCATCTGGGCTCGCCGCTTGCACGCTCGCTTAATATTCACAGGGAACGTTTTCAATCATATGCAGACTCCCCCGTTCGCACGCAGCGATGCCTCACCCGTTCGAAGGCCGGGTTCCGTCCCCCTTCCAAAACGCCGGTTGAGCCCTCCCGTTCGAATTGCAGTGAGAGTCTGCCCGTCTTAGTCGTCGCCGGACGTCCGCGCTCGTGTCGCCAGGTGGGCTCCCCATTCGTCGGGACGTGAGGGGTCTTTCCCGTGCCCCAGCCTCCCCTTCGAAGCGCCGGTCGAGCCTTCCCGACCGAGTCCAGCGGGCGCCCTCCGTCCAACCTGGCGAGGCTTACCCGTCCGATGCCGTGAGCATATAAGTTCCCATCGGACGCCGCGAGAGCCCTCCTAGGTGAACGGTTAAACTCGTCCACAAATTCACGCTCGCATAATTCTTGCGTCAGCGAGCTGTTAGTTCAACTGCAGAATGGGCTTATCCGTCCGATGCCGTGAGCATCCAAGTTCCCGTCGGACGTTGCGAGAGCCTTCCCAGTCGAACAGGCAAGCTCGTTCCTTGGTAAATACATACCCTTCACTTTTTGGGGGGCTAAATTCTACGCTTGCTGTCCTTCGTTTATCTGGCATTTGGGGGAGTACTCTGGGGTCGGGCCGAATTCTGAGCTCGGAGCCCTCCCCCCGGACAGCAAGCCAAATACGCATTATAATATTACATCAGATTTCATTAACATGTAAACTCGTGAAATGAAGTTTTATGTAACAAAGTTCGGGAGGAGCATGTTCAGGTAATCATCCAATCAGCACAAGAAGGAGCCAGTATAAATAAAGCCTTTCCTTACCTCCTGTCTCATGACTAATTTCTCAGCATCCCACCTCTACCCCTTCACCCCACATTCGGCTGGGTCCGCTCATAGATACCTATGATCTCTAAAGTTATGGGGGGAGTACTCTGGGGTCGGGCCGAATTCTGAGCTCGGAGCCCTCCCCCCGGACAGCAAGCCAAATACGCATTATAATATTACATCAGATTTCATTAACATGTAAACTCGTGAAACTGATTTCTGGATAAAGAATTCTCAAACAGTAACTCTATAAGGACACTCTTTCTGATGTTTAATCAATAATACAGCAGTTCAAGTTTGAACTACTGAACATATTTCTGGCCAAAGAGTGTATGATTTTGAACTTTCTATACATGCTTGTCTCCTTTATTATGTTTTTGGCCATAATGTCATAAAAGTTTTACTTACTCTACTTTCACATAGACTCATTTTGATGTTACTTTAAACCTATTAGTTTATATTTGATATATGTTGTTCCATAGGCCACACAGTCCATTATTGACCTACTGAAGATATTTCTGACCAAAGAGTCCTCGATTTTGAAATTTCCATACATTGACTCGTTCTGATGTTTCATTAGCCAGACAATAGTCCACATTTAACCTACTGAACATATAATTGTCAAAGTTTAACTTACTATGCTTTCTCATAGACTCCTTTTGATGTTACTTTAAACATATTAGTTCATATTTGACCTCTGATGTTTCATCGGCCACACATTATTTACATTATTGACCTACTGAAGATATTTCTGACCAAATCTGACCAAAGAGTCCTCGATTTTGAAATATCAATATGTCACGGGGTGACGATCAAGTGGAACTGCCCCGCTCTATGTTTGTTTCCAGAGGGAGCAAGTTTAATGCAACACCGGAACAGTTCCGGGTTCTTCCGGTGTAAACAATCTGACGGAGCTTGCTGATTAGGGAAACGAGTGACAGCTGGGCGAGAAGCTGAGATCGAGCCACGAGGGGGATTATAAAAGGATCCGGTTGATGGGCAGAAGGGTGTGCTCTTTTTGTGAAACGTGACAGCGAAGTCTGCGCTTTGTGCTGGAGGTTTGGGCAAGAGGACTTTTGGGCGAACTCAGGCTGGAGGCAATCCGTTGCGGTTGATCTACTGGTTGTATCAGACGATAAGAGGACAGATCGGGAAAGAACTCCCTACTAGGAAGAAAATGCTATGATGTGGTGAATCCCCCCGGTGTCCGTTGAGTTCTGTTCTGAACTTTTTAATGCCCGTTGAGACTCTAACGCCAACCATATATACAGTTTGGATGCACGGTTTGCCAGTGGAGCGGAGCGAGTCGACTGGGGGCTACGATAAGAGACCGTATTCACTGTGAGTTGATGTGAGTTGCAGTGCCTATTGTGAAGTGAACACGTGTGATCATTTGAAGTGACTGAATTATGCACTAGTGTGGAAACTGAAGTTTTTGTGTCTGCCTGCTCTCAGTCGTCTCTTCGTAGGCTCTGAAGGCCGAACTGGAATGTGCTAACTGTTGTGTATTGAGTAGACGCTGTGTAGGAATGCAACTTTGTCCTGTCCAAGTGGAAGAGGATTTACGAGAAACTGCTCGCTGCCGTTGGATGCTGATATCGCTGTACTGTGGTAAGAAGATTCAGCTGCTGGATGTTCAGTCTGTTATTCATCACGTCTGCGCTGTGGAACCTAGAAAACTGCCTGTTGCTATTAAATGCTGTTGTTGCTGTCCTGTGGAGTGAAAGCCCAGCTGTTGACGACTGAAACCTGTATACACTTCTGGGGTTCTGTGAACACAGCGAGACTGCCCTCTGCCCTTGAGCACTGCCATCGCTGCTCTGTGGTAAGAAGATTCAGTTGCTGGATGTTCAGTCTGTTATTCATCACGTCTGTTCTGTGAACATAGAGAAATTGTCCTCTGCCCGTGAATACTGCCATCGTTGCTCTGTGAGGAATTGTTCTCTGTCATCAAATGCTGTCATCGCTGCTCTGTGGTAAGAAGATTCAGTTGCTGGATGTTCAGTCTGTTATTCATCACGTTTGCTTTGTGAACATGGAGAAAACTGCCCGTTGCTATTAAATGCTGTTGTCGCCGTCCTGTGGAGAGAGAGAGAGCCCAATTGTTGACGACTGAAGCTGGTACACCCTTTGGGGCTGCGTGAACACTCGCTGCCCTCGAAACCCTGCCCTCGCTGTCCTGTGGTAAGAAGATACAGTGGCGGAATGTTAAGTCTTCTATTCACTATGATCATTCTGTGCACATAGAGAACCTATCCCCTCCTGCCATCGAACACTGTTACTGTGGCTTGGAGGATTGCCCTGCTGGCGTCAGTAGCCGTTACTGTTCTGAGGGGAAGAGACTGATTGGTGCTGTGGCCCGACTGTTGTGGAGCGAGAGAGTTCCTCGGGGGACCATTCGTGACGGAGCACTGGAGCACGGCTGACGATTCCCTTCCCGACCCTCCCCGGTAGCCCAAAGAGAGGCGACACTCAAAACAAATTGATGCTGTCCTGTGAGATGAGTAATCCCCTGACTTTGCTGTCAATTTCCCACTAACGCTTGCTTCAATACTTATCTCCAGCCGAAGAGGAGCTGCTGTGCAGACCCCCGTCCGTGCCGGAGCCATTACTTACCGTCCATTACTTACCTCCAGCCGAAGAGGAGTTGCCGTGCAAGTCCCCGCCAGTGCCTGAGCCATTACTGACCTTCCATGACTTGCCTCCAGCCGTAGAGGAGTTGCTGTGCAAGCCCCCGTCCGTGCCTGAGCCATTGCCTACCTTCCAATACTTATCTCCAGCCGAAGAGGAGCTGCTGTGCAGACCCCCGTCCGTGCCGGAGCCATTACTTACCGTCCATTACTTACCTCCAGCCGAAGAGGAGTTGCCGTGCAAGTCCCCGCCAGTGCCCGAGCCATTACTTACTGTCTATTACTTACCTCCAGCCGAAGAGGAGTTGCCGTGCAAACCCCCGCCAGTGCCTGAGCCCTTACTTACCTTCCATTACTTACCTCCAGCCGAAGAGGAGTTGCTGTGCAAACCCCCGCCAGTGTCTGAGCCATTGCCTACCTTCCATTACTTACCTCCAGCCGAAGAGGAGCTGCTGTGCAGACCCCCGCCTGTGCCTGAGCCATTACTTACTGTCCATTACTTACCTCCAGCCGAAGAGGAGTTGCCGTGCAAGTCCCCGCCAGTGCCTGAGTCATTACTTACCTTCCATTACTTACCTCCAGCCGAAGAGGAGTTGCTGCGCCAACCCCCGCCAGTGCCTGAGCCATCACTTACCCTTCATTACTTACCTCCAGCCGAAGAGGAGTTGTTGTGCAAGCCCCCGTCTGTGTCTGAGCCATTACCTACCCTTCATTACTTACCTCAAGCCGAAGAGAAGTTGCTGTGCATTCCTCCGCCAGTGCCTGAGCCACTGCTTACCCTCCCTTACTTACCTCCAGCTGAAGCGGAACCACTGTGCAAAGCTTAACAGCGATTGCTCCATTACGTACTTCTGGTCGAGAGGAACTGAGGGGTGAACTACCCACGCCACCTGCTGGATAGAAAAGGAGATTGGACTTGTTTTAAGTAAATAAAAATAAACGTTTTTGATCATTACCTTGTCTGTTCCTTGGTGTCTCTGGGTAACTCCTCGAGGTGGTACGTTGCTGAAGGGGAGGGAAGTCCACCCCGACCTGTGACAAATACATACTCATAGACTCGTTCTGATGTTCCCATAGCCAGACAATAGTCCACATTTGACCTACGGAACATATTTCTGGCCAAAGTGTAATCAAAGGATGACTTTGAGTTTTCGTAGACTTCTTTTGATACATCAACTATGTATTGTCCAAATTTGACCTATTAAACATAACTCTGGCCAAAGATTTAGCGATATTGAACTTACTTTACACTGACATTGTCTTTTTCTGAATTTGCAAAAACAGACAGTATTCCATAATTGACCTACTGAACATATTTCTTGCCAAAGAGTTATTGATCTTGAACTTTCTATCAATAGTCATTGACTCATTCTGATGTTTCATCTGCAATATGGTAGTCAAAAAGTTTGAGCCGTTGAACATATTTTTGGCCAAAGAGTCCTCGAATTTTAACTTTCTAAACATACTCATGGGCTCTGACAGATGTCACATCAGCAAGATAATTGTACATGTTTGACCTCCTGAACTCTCTAGACGAAGATCTTGAACTTGAACTTTGTATTCTCACTGACTTCTGATGTTTCATCAGCCATACAATAGTCCTTTTTTGAACTTTTTAACATATTTCTGATCAGGGAGTCCTCGATATTGAAGTTTTGATAGTTACCAATAGACTCATTCTGATGTTTCATCAACAGTACAGTAATCCATATTTGACCTACTGAACATATTTCTGGCCAAAGTGTAATCAAAGGATGACTTTGAGTTCTCGTAGACTTCTTTTGATGTTAAATCAACTATGTATTTGTCATGATCCTGGTTCTCACTCACTCATTACTGATATATTCTCATTGATGCACACACCTCCTCATTTAATCCTCATTCTACTCAGCTGTTTCTCTTTTACTATTAGCCATCGCCCTCTCCCTCCCTCACCTGATTCCTCTTATTCTCTCATTAACGTTCCTATTTCTTTCCCCCCTTTTCTACCCGTCTTTGCCTGAGTATTGCATTTTCTCATGTATACTGAACGCCGTCTAATCCTTATGTCTCTGTCGTGTCTTAGTCCTGTCATGTTGGGAGCCGAATTATATTAAGTGTTCCTCTCGGAGCCGGAGAATCTACACTCGCCTCGACTCTCCCTGGGAAGAGCCAGCCTGCTTCCTTCCCCGTCACACGGAGGTCTCACCTGCTCTTCTGGTTTCCTCCGGGCTGACTGCTGTTTTGCTATCAACAAGCCGAGACCTTATTTGCACCTTATTGCTCTTTATTTTTCTTTATGGACTTTTTCTGTTGTGTATTGAACTCTCTGGCAAGCCCGTAATCTATTGAAGTGACTCTGTTTCTCTGCATTTGCTGTCTGATCCTCTTATCTTCATGACAGAATACTCAGGCCAACGGGATCCAGCAACGGAGAATCCTGTGCGCTCCATGGTCGAGATCCAAGGAGTAATGCTAGGAAGGCATGAGGAGGAACTTGCTGCTGCACGACACGCCGTCGATTCCCTCGCCGCTCAGGTTAATGATCTCACGCTACAGCTTAACTGCGTTAACGTCTTCCAAGACCCGGTTTCGGTGGTCAGAACTCGCTCAGAACGCTTTTGATCGTCTTAAAGCCTTGTTCACCTCAGCTCCCATTCTGTTATTTCCTGACATCACCAGTCAATTTATCGTTGAGGTTGACGCGTCCGAACTGGGCGTTGGGGATATCCTTTCCCAGCGTTCGCCTAACGACGGTAAGGTCCATCCCTGCGCGTTTTTCTCACACAAGTTGTCTCCCTCAGAACGCAATTATGATGTGGGAAACCGCGAACTTCTCGCCATTCGACTCGCCCTTGAGGAGTGGCGTCAGTGGTTAGAGGGGGCTTCCGTTCCGCTTGTTGTGTGGACTGACCACAGAAATCTCGAATATATCCGGTCGGCTAAGAGATTGAATGCTCGTCAGGCGCGTTGGGCATTATTTTTTACTCGTTTTGACTTCACGATTTATTTTCGTCCGGGTACTAAGAATGTGAAACCTGATGCGCTGTCTCACCTTTTCGGTCCCTCGGAGGCTATCGAGTCGCACACTCCCGTTATCCCTGAGAGGCGCGTCATTGGCGCGGCTATCTGGGGTATTGAGAGGCTAGTAAAACGTGCTCTTTCTCGAACTGTTCCACCGCGGTGGTGTCCTAGTAGCCTACTCTTCGTACCCATTTCTGCACGTCGTGCCGTGTTACAGTGGGCTCACTCTTCTAAACTTGCCGCCCATTCCGGCGTTAGGGGCACCGTAGCGTCCGTTCGCCAGCGTTTCTGGTGGCCCACTTTCGATCGAGATACACGTCGGTTTGTTGCCTCCTGTTCCGAGTGTGCCCAGACTAAGACAAGCAACACGCCCCCGGCCGGACTCTTGAGACCTTTACCTATCCCTTCACGACCCTGGTCTCATGTCACGCTTGATTTTATTATTGGTCTCCCGGCGTCATCCGGCAACACCATTATTTTAACTATAATAGACCGTTTTTCTAAGGCTGCTCATTTTGTTCCTCTTCCTAAGCTCCCCTCTGCCAAAGAGACCGCCCAGATTGTTATTAAACACGTTTTCAAACTCCACGGACTCCCCTCCGATGTCGTGTCGGATAGGGGTCCTCGGTTCGCGTCACAATTTTGGAAGGAGTTCTGTCGATCTATCGGGGCTTCCGCCAGTCTCTCGTCCGGCTTTCACCCTCAGACTAACGGTCAAGCCGAACAGGCCAATCAGACTGTCTGCCGTATTTTACGCTCTTTCGCGTATCGCAACCCCGCCTCTTGGGCTGAGCAGCTTCCCTGGGCGGAGTATGCTCATAACTTGCTTCCATCCTCCGCTACTGGTCTGTCGCCGTTTCAAGCCAGTCTAGGTTATCAGCCCCCCCTCTTCTCATCCCAGAGTCCCGATTCTAACGTGCCGTCTGTTCAAGAGTTTATTCAGCGCTGTAAGCGCACCTGGGTGAGAGTAAGAGCCGCTCTTTGCCGCTCCCGTAAGCAGACCCGTAGAGCCGCTAATCGTCATCGAGTCAAGAGTCCCAGGTACGTCTGCGGGCAAAGGGTATGGCTGTCGACCTCTAATCTTCCTCTTCAGTCTATCTGACGTAAACTTGCCCCTCGTTTTATTGGGCCTTTTCGTGTCTAAGATTATTAGTCCTGTCGCTGTCCAGCTTAAACTTCCTAACCATCTCCGCTGCATTCATCCCATTTTTCACGTATCGTGCGTCAAGCCGGTCATTCATTCCCCTCCGCGCTATGTCTCTCCTCCGGTTCGTGTCGAGGGTTTTCCTGTCTACACTGTCCGAAGGTTATTGGATGTCCGCCGCCGGGGCCGAGGTAAACAGTTCCTTGTAGACTGGGAGGGTTATGGTCCTGAGGAGAGGAGTTGGGTACCCTCCCGAGACATCCTAGATCAGTCTCTCATTGATGATTTCTTTTGGTCCCGTCAGCCCTCTTCCTCGGGAGCGCCAGGAGGAGTCCTTTTGAACTTTTTAACATATTTCTGATCAGGGAGTCCTCGATATTGAAGTTTTGATAGTTACCAATAGACTCATTCTGATGTTTCATCAACAGTACAGTATTCCATATTTGACCTACTGAACATATATCTGGCCAAAGTGTAATCAAAGGATGACTTTGAGTTCTCGTAATCTCGTAACCAATCTTTCATTTGAAAATCATGTGTCTAGTATCTGTAAAACCGCTTTCTTCCATCTTAAAAATATATCTAAATTACGTCATATGCTCTCAATGAATAATGCAGAACAATTAGTTCATGCGTTTATGACCTTTATGAGATTATTGTAATGCTTTACTGGGTGGTTGCCCTGCACGCTTAATAAACAAACTACAGCTAGTTCAAAACGCAGCAGCTCGAGTTCTTACTAGAACCAGGAAGTATGACCATATTAGCCCCGTTCTGTCAACACTGCATTGGCTGCCTATTAAACATAGTATAAATTTTAAAATATTGCTGATCACTTACAAAGCACTAAATGGTTTAGCTCCGCAGTACTTGAGCGAGCTCTTAATGCATTATAGTCCTTCACGTCTACTGCGATCTCAAAATTCCGGCCAGTTAATAATACCTAGAATATCAAAATCGACTGTTGGCGGTAGATCCTTTTCCTACTTAGCACCAAAACTTTGGAACAGTCTTCCTACCATTGTCCGGGAAGCAGACACACTCTGTCAGTTCAAATCTAGACTAAAAACACATCTCTTCGGCCTAGCATACACATAACACATTATAGACTTCTATAATTAGGCTGCATAGTTTAGAACAGCCGGGACCGGGAACACTTCCCGTAAATCCTGATGTACTTGGTACATCATAAGAAGGATGGCGTCTACGCTAATATTAGTCTCTCTGTCTATCCCGAGGTTTATCGCTGTCCACCGGAACCAGGCCGTATCCAGATCTGATGAAGGACCAGCGCGAGGACACGACGACGCCGCTGACCTGAAGTGTCAACCAGTCTCTCCTCCTCTCCACTCCGACTTCAACCAACCGGAACTGGACAAATACTCTGATTCATTCGGAACTTCATACACTGTTCACTCATTGGCCAGAGGAGAACTGGTCCCCGACTGAGCCTGGGTTCTCCCAAGGTTTTTTTCTCCATTCTGTCACCTGATGGAGGTTTGGTTCCTTGCCGCTGTTGCCTTACCTTCTGGCTTGCTTAGTTGGGGACATTTAATGTTCAACAATATTATTAATGGACGATGATGAAATTGTTTTTTGTGTTATTTTCATGTAATCACTGTGAAGTTGCTTTGATACAATCTGTATTGTAAAAAGCGCTATATAAATAAAGGTGACTTGACTTGACTCGTAGACTTCTTTTGATGTTAAATCAACTATGTATTTGTCATGATCCTGGTTCTCACTCACTCATTACTGATATATTCTCATTGATGCACACACCTCCTCATTTAATCCTCATTCTACTCAGCTGTTTCTCTTTTACTATTAGCCATCGCCCCCTCCCTCACCTGATTCCTCTTATCCTCTCATTAACGTTCCTATTTCTTTCCCCCCTTTTCTACCTGTCTTTGCCTGAGTATTGCATTTTCTCATGTGTACTGAATGCTGTCTAATCCTTATGTCTCTGTCGTGTCTTAGTCCTGTCATGTTGGGAGCCGAATTATATTAAGTGTTCCTCTCGGAGCCGGAGAATCCACACTCGCCTCGACTCTCCCTGGGAAGAGCCAGCCTGCTTCCTTCCCCGTCACACGGAGGTCTCACCTGCTCTTCTGGTTTCCTCCGGGCTGACTGCTGTTTTGCTATCAACAAGCCGAGACCTTATTTGCACCTTATTGCTCTTTGTTTTTCTTTATGGACTTTTTCTGTTGTGTATTGAACTCTCTGGCAAGCCCGTGATCTGTTAAAGTGACTCTGTTTCTCCGCATTTTTTGTCTGATCCTGCAAGTTACCTTCATGACAGTATTAGTCCAAATTTGACCTTTTAAACATAATTCTGGCCAAAGATTTGTCGATATTGAACTTAATATACACTGACATTTGTTTCTTTAGATACTATTTTGGATGCGCCTAGCCTAGTGGACTCTTTACATGATTCGGTTCCGGCTGAAGTAAAGCCCGTGCAGCAGGGCAGATGGGTGACAGTGAGAGATCGCTCTAGTCGCGGATCAAAAAACCACTTTTCTGTTCCGATAACAAATCGATTTGCCCCACTCAGTGAAACACCCACTGAGAATTATGCTGATATTGCCCTGGTAATTGGTGATTCGATCACACGGAACGTGAAAATAGAGACACCAGCCACCATAGTCACATGTTTCCTGGGAGCCAGAGCGCCTGACATCAAAGCAAATTTAAAAGTGCTGGCTAATGCTTAACGTAAATTCTATAAGATTATTATTCACGTCGGTTCCGCCAGTCGGAGATCACCAAAATTTATATAAAATAAATGCTGTTCTTTAATATTTTTTTTTATTCATCAAAGAATCCTGAAAAAACTATCACAGGTTATAAAAAATACTAAGCAACAACACTGATTTAAAAAAAAAAATCATCATACGAGAATGATTTCTGAAGGATCATGTGACACTGAAGTAATGATGAATCACAGAAGTTAATAATATTTTAAACTATACAGTTAGGCTATTTTAAATTGTAATACTATTTCACAATATTACAGTTTTTTTTCTGTATTTTCTTATCAAATAAACGCAGAGTTGATGAGCATAAGAGACTTCTAAAAACATGAAAAATGTTTGCAAACTTTTGACGGATACCTATATAAAATTCTACATATACCTATATAACCTATATAGACATATATAACTCTATAAGCTGCTATATAACCTGATTTGCCGCCAGTAGTCCCTGATGGAGCTGACCTTCACCATGGCCATGTAAAACAGCAGCCCAATATAGCGGTACATATCACTGATGCTTACATCTGTCCATTTATATTTGCAGCCCTTTGCAGTTGCCTTGACAGCCTGAGCATTGGTGTTGTGGCACAGAGTTGACACAGCACTTTCAGAAAAAAAATAGTTTGAAAAGACTCATGGGCGAATGTGAGTCAACAGAGCTCAGTTGCGGTCCAGTTTCCCGTGCGGGCAGGAATCGCGCAGTCAGTGCAACCATGTCAACATCAGTCTCGGTTTACCATGACAGGGTGGATTTGGACCTGTTGCTTGCCTACTTGTTTGCCTTGGCTCTCTTTAGGACAGGTGCTTGGACATGGTCATTGTCACATCTGTTGATAACAAAATCAAAGAAACTGTATTATTATCATTATCAATCACTAATGGCCATGATTAAAAAAAGACAACCGTTTTTGTAATTTCACACAAGAATAGGTAGGCCATACTCGTATATTATAACGATGCAAACACAATTACATCTCATCAGTAAAATATTACGTCTGTGCACTTACTATCATTCTCGATTGAGAACTGAACGACACCTGCGTGCCTCTCTGCGGTGCTGGAGAAGGAGAGCGTGATGCAGACACATAAAACAACTGTTAGCAAACATAATTTAAAGATGGGCAATTAATGGGTATGGACGCACAATGCAAGCCTATATATCTGTTAATGGGCCATAGGACGGAGAAATATCTATTTATGGGCCATAGATCGCGTCACCACGAGTATCTATTGATGGCCATATAGACTGCACGCATTTAGAGCATTTCAAACATTTATACCTGTATTTACAATCATCTGTGGCAATATTTTAGCAAGATAAGTGTCATAGGCTAACCAAAACCGAACATTTATATATAAAAATATAATGTCTACTGTCTAGTATTTAGACAGTATCACATTTTCCCGAAGGCTGAAATATATTTGCACGAAATCATATTTACACCTCAGCAGATATTCGCAAATAAGCTACATTACGCAAAAGTCAGTATTTTTAGCATGATAATCAGCGTCATAAGCTAATCAAAACGGAGTGAAATATAATACAAATATGTTTAGAGAGTAATATCACATTGAAACAGTTTACACGACCATATACACGAATGTTAGGGATATTGTAGGCAATCTTTCCTGTAAGATGTCAAAAGCTAACCAAAACTAAGCAAAATATAGTCTGAAAATTCATATGAGTTCATTTTGACCAACCCTTCAATATAATCAGAAAAAGAATTATATAATACTAAACAACCTACTCGAACTTGTATCCTCGGTGGGATCAATTCGCTCTTGAAAATGCAGTCGTTCAACGTCTGAGATGCGATCTTCTTTCTCTGAGGAAAAGGTGATTTCTTCTTCGCTGTCCAGAATCATCTGAAATGCGACTTTACCGGAGAAGCGTGCCATTCTCAAAACGCGATGAACTATCAGTGAATCTGACGAAGAAACTGCGTGTTTTCATGGCATTGATCGGAGGGCGTGTGCGATGCATATAGATCACCTAAACCAGGGATGTTCAACTTCGGTCCTGGAGAGGCCACTGTCCTACAGAGTTTAGCTTCAACCCTGACAAAAGCTCTTTTCTAGTAATCCTGAAAACATTGATTAGCTTGTTCAGGTGTGTTTAATTAGGGTTGGAGCTAAACTCTGCAGGACAGTGGCCCTCCAGGACTGAAGTTGAACATCCCTGACCTAAACCATCGGTTCCCAACAGGGGGGTCGCGGCCCACAAGGGGGCCTCAGCGAGCTCTGTGGGGGGTCGCGTCATATTTTGAAAAGTTTTGAGCAATGAGAATTAAATAAAAGTCCTTAACTTTTTTCTGTTCAAAATTTACAAAATGTATATAATGAGCGAGTTCATCATGAATCCATTTTCCAATCCGTGTTTTTGTCTTATCCCGAACCATTATGGTACTCCTATAATAAGTGTTTACATTGGGACTATTTTACACTGGTTCGAATCGCTGCCACTGCGGAGTAGCCCAGGACCTGCGTGACTCGTCATAGACGTACACAGAGAAAAGTAGTTCCGGCTACAATGTTCTTCCGAAAGACGCATTATTCTGTTAATAAACGCAAGTTTATTATCGCTCGCTATAGCGCCAAAAGCGTCAAAATAAAGCCTCACATTGATAAAGCCTCACAAATAACATGCAAGTGTAATAACCTGCGAGGCCACAGACAGAAGTCATTTAGTAATAGCCAATATTCTTTATTTTTTTTACCTACACTCCAGTGTGAATAATGTTATTGCATTTCAAATAGGGCCAATTTATAGGCTACTCCTATAGGCTTACGTTTTTAAATTACAAAGGGCCTACTGATGTTTTTGTTATTGTATTTTCAATATTATAGGCTATTATTTGTGCATAAACATATCTGGTTATAGTAAACATACTGTTTGTTGGAAAACAACATATTTTGTCATCCTTGCTGCAAGCTTACAAGAGCGATAATATCAGTAAATGTGAAGGGGGCCCTCAAATATTTTCTTGGGAAAAAGGGGGTCTCAGACAAAAAAAGGTTGGGAACCCACTTACCTAAACTATTACCAAGTGAATAGCGCGGGGGGGCGTGTCGGCCTCAGCTCATTAAAAATAATGAAGGGAGAACGAAAAACTGTGCCTCTCCTTGGTTTCAAACGGATTACATAAACTAAGAATGTGTGTTTTTTTATATAAATTACTTAATTTAGAAGAAGAGAATTCTAGCTTCATAAAGACAAATCTCTCGTTCCTGAGTGACAAGTATTCGCTCTGAGTTACAGTTCATTTTCGGACGCGTTTCAGAATGGACTTCACTGACAGAGAGAAGGCAGAACTCGCATCATGTTTATTTTTCTTTATTAGGCAAAAGACACAACACTTTGTTTTTATTGTGAGTATACACACATTTTTTTTAAAAACTTAACTGGATCGAATGATGTAAAACACTTAAATATAAGATCAAAACCAACAGAGTATTTTGAATCTCTTTTGCACTGATAAGAAAAAAAGCGAGCAGATCACGCCGCCGTGATTGCCGACCCCAGAGGGTTAAAGAGGTGTGTGAACTCGCAAGTACGATGTCAAGCACTGTAATTTGCTCTGGCCCCCTTCCTGTTCGCAGGAGTGATGAGATAGTTAGTAGATTGTGTTCACTCAATGGCTGGCTGTCGAAGTGGTGTCCGTTAAATAATATAGAATTTTTAAAATAAATTTAATAAAGTTTTTGGGGCAAACCTGACCTGTTGAAAAGAGATGGTATTCATCCCTCCTGGGATGGTGCTGCTCTTTTCTCTAGTAATTTGGCTCATAGTCTTAGAGATAAAACATGACAATCTGGGGCTCAGGTCAGGAAGCAGACAGACTGGCTTAACCGACCGCCTGCTAGCGGCCTCACGTCACCAAGGTCAGATAAATTCCATCACATAGAGACTTTTTCACCTAGATATCATCATATAGAGACTGTGTCTGTTCCCCAAATTTGGAAATCCAAAAAACGTTCAAACCCATCTAAGGTTAAAAATGTAATTGATGTTCAACAAATAAAAAACAGATATAATATGGATGAGCAAATGATAAAGCTTGGGTTGCTGAATATCCAATCTCTTACTTCAAAAGCGCTAATAGTTAATGATTTGATTTCAGATTATAACCTAGATGTGCTGTGTTTGACAGAAACCTGGCTAAAACCAAACAATTACAATGCTTTAAATGAGTCAACCCCACAAGATTACGGTTATAAACATGAACCTCGTCTGACACGCAAAGGAGGAGGTGTTGCTGTAATTTATAGTAATATTTTCAAAACCACTAAAAAATCTAGTTTTAAATATAATTGAAGTGTTTGAATATTATACATATAATTTGAAGTGTTGGTGCTTAATTAAAAATATATAGTGTAAACGATAAATCACGTTTGAAAATTCTGCTGGCTACTGTATACAGGCCACCAGGGTACCATATACATGTAGACTTTATCAAAGAATTTGCGGACTTTCTATCATAATTAGTATTGGCTGCAGATAAAGTACTAATTGTTGGTGATTTTAATATACACATAGATAATGAAAAATATGCATTGGGATTGGCATTTAAAGACATTGTAAACTCAATTGGAGTTAGACAACATGTGTCAGGACCTACTCATTGCCGTAATCATACTCTAGATCTAATACTATCACATGGAATAGATGTTGATGCCGTTGAAATACTGCAGCAGAGCGATGACATCTCAGATCATTATCTAGTCTCATGTAAATTACATTTAGCCAAGGCTGCAAAGCCGACTCCGTGTTATAAATATGTTAGACCTATCACTTCTGCTACTAAAGATTGCTTTATCAATAATCTTCTCTTCCTAATCAGTTTAATCATCTCAGCATCCCGGATAGCTTAGAAGAACTTGATATTGCAACAGAAACTTTTAACTCTCTCTTTTCCAGCACTTTAGACACAGTTGCTCCGTTGCGCTTAAAGAAGATTAAAGAACATAGTCCAACGCCGTGGCACAACAAGCACACTCAGGCCCTTAAGAGAGCAGCCAGAAAAACTAGAGGTATTTCGGATTTCATGGAAGGAGAGCTCAATTGCTTACAGAGAGGCTTTAAAGGGGTCATGACATGAGAAACCAAATTTGCCTTGATCTTTTGGTATATAAGAGGTCTTTGTACCATTAAAACGTCCTGCAAGTTTCATAGCTTAAGACTTCCTCCCCATTATAAACGAATCATTTATTTAATCAAGCTCTAAATACAGCTCGTTCTGGATCCCTGGTAAGAAGTGACGTACCAGCGTTTGCATATAGACCACCTCCAGCACAAGACAACTACGCTTAAAGCGCAAGGCAACTATGCTCATTTCGTATCGTTGTCGCGCCCGCGCGCTGCCCGCCTCACAAGTGTTCAGTCAACGGACAGCGAGTGGGTCTGTGTACAGGGAAATTACGATGCCACGCAGATGTGCTGTTCCTGGCTGTGGACAAACAACATCTTTGAATACGCTGCGAAAGATCCAGTCGTCAGGGAAAAATTGATGCACTTTATTTTTTGCGGACGTCTCAGTCACGACATTTGAAGGATGACTGTTTTGAGAACAAATCCCAAAATGATGCTGGCTTTGCCAGAAAACCGTTGCTCAAAGATAAGTCCGTGCCGACTATTCTGGGCTTAACAACGACGACGCAAACTGTAAGTAATGTATTTAAAACTTTAAACTACTTTTTAAATACGCTGAATCCGCAAATGTTCTGGCTGGGGGCGTTAATAATTGATGCATAGGCACTGACGTTAGCCAATCATAACAGTGGGTGTTAACACTGAACTCTTTAAGGGGAAACACCCACAAAACAGACTGTTTGAATCAGAGGATGAGAAACAGGGTGGGAAAAGGTCATAAATCACTACATTTTAAAAGTTTTTTGTAAAAAAATCTATAGTAATACTATAATTGCACCTAAGGGAACATAATAATAAAATAAAAAACCCATGTCATGACCCCTTTAAAAGCTGCTAGATATGCTTATTTTTCAACCCTATTAGAAGAAAATAAACATAATCCTAGGTATTTATTTGAAACAGTGGCTAAACTAACGAAAAAGAAAGCTTCAAGCCCAGAAGTTTCCAAGCAACACAGCAGTAATTACTTTATGAACTTATAAGATCGATACTATCAGCGACAAAATGTTAACTATGCAACCGTCTAATACAGTATCGCATCAGGAAGTGCATTGTAGTCTCCCTGAGGGAAAATTTTATTCATTCATTGCTATAGGAGAGGAAGAATTTTGCAAACTCGTCATATCATCTAAATCGACAACTTGTATATTAGACCCTATACCGACTAAGCTGCTGAAAGAGATGCTTCCAGATGTCATATATCCTCTTCTTAATATCATTAATTCATCTTTGTCTCTAGGATACGAACCAAAAACCTCTAAGCTAGCTATGATTAAACCCTGCTTGTTAAAAAAATGCAACTTGATGCAACTCCTACAAAATTAGTCAATTACAGGCCGATCTCGAATCTGCCTTTTCTGTCAAAGATATTAGAAAAAGCAGTATCCTCACAACTGTGTTCCTTTCTAGAAATAAATTATATCTGCAAGGATTTTCAGTCCGGATTTAGACCGTACCATAGTACCGAGACAGCTCTCGTTAAAGTCAAGAATGATTTGCTCTTATCATCCGATCGTGGTTGTATCTCTCTATTAGTGTTACTTGATCTTAGTGCTGTATTTGACACCATTGACCACAACATCCTTTTAAATAGACTCGAACATTATGTTGGCATTAGTGGAATTGCACTAACATGGTTTTGTCACGGTTCATCGATCCGGGTGTTCATTTTGTTGATCTGTTGGTGTGTTTGTAGGTGTGGGGTCTGTGTGTGTAATGCTTGTTGGTTGCCTAGTAACCAGCTGATCATATTATCAGTCTCCAGCTGCAGCTGATCATTACTGCTTGTTTAGCTGCCTATATCTAGCGGGAGTGAATTATGCTTGGTGTCGGTTCGTCACTCTTGTTTGTGCTCTCTCACCTAGTTCCTGTCTGAGTTCCCTAGCGGAGTTATTTCCTCGGTCTCGTCTGTGCATCCAGGCTTCTGGAGATCGTCTGGAGTACCCTTCTACTAGACGTCTGTCTGTGTCCTCGCAGTATTATTTACTGCCACTATTCACTCTCCTGGGTCCGTGGCATTCAGGTCGCCCGCCTGTCAACGTGGCGTTTTGAGTTTGTACCTGTTCCGCCTGTCACCAATAAACTGTTTGCTTGCATTTGGATCTACGACTCTCTTTCTGACAGGTTTAAATCATACTTATCTGACCGTTATCAGTTTGTAGCAGTAAATTAAGAGATGTCTTATCGATCACAAGTTCAGTATGGCGTACAACAAGGCTCAGTACTAGGACCGCTGCTGTTCACTCTGTACATGCTACCATTAGGAGATATCATTAGGAAACATGGAATTAGCTTTCACTGTTATGCCGACAATACTTAGCTGTATATTACTTCAAAACGTAACGAAACTTACCAATTCACAAAATTAACGCAATGCATAGCTGATATAAAAAATTGGATGACTAGTAATTTCCTACTACTAAATTCAGAAAAAACAGAGATTGTAATTATTGGACAAAAAACTTCCACACGTAATAACCTAGAATACTGTCTAACACTTGATGGCTGCTCTGTTAAGTCTTCGTCGTCGGTTAGGAACCTGGGTGTGCTCTTTGATACCAATCTTTCATTTGAAAGTCACGTGTCTAGTATCTGTAAAACCGCATTTTTCCATCTTAAAATTATATCTAAATTACGCCATATGCTCTCATTGACAAATGCGGAACAATTAGTTCATGCATTCATGACCTCAAGGCTAGATTATTGTAATGCTCTACTGGGTGGTTGCCCTGCACGCTTAACAAACAAACTACAGCTAGTTCAAAACGCAGCAGCTGGAGTACTTACCAGAACCAGGAAGTATAACCATATTAGCCCCGTTCTGTCAACACTGCATTGGCTGCCTATTAAACATCGTATAAATTTTAAAATATTGCTGATTACTTACAAAGCACTAAATGGTTTAGCTCCGCAGTACTTGAGCGAGCTCTTAACGCATTATAGTCCTTCTCGTCTATTGCGATCTCAAAATTTTAGCCAGTTAATAATACCTAGAATATCAAAATCGACCGCTAGCGGTAGATCCTTTTTCTATTTAGCACCAAAACTTTGGAACAGTCTTCCTACCATTGTCCGGGAAGCAGACACACTCTGTCAGTTCAAAGCTAGATTAAAGACACCACAGTGCTGAAGTGCCAAATAGCCTCTCCCTATGGAGGATCCCTTTACCACTCTACAGATAAAGCGTTGTGGAAAATTGGCGTATCTACCCCGTAGTGATAAAATAAAATAAAATTATGTATCAAATTTATAGGTAGTTTGTAGTTTGTTTAGGCTTGGTTTGTAGAGAATTACAAACATGCACACTTTTATATTCAAATGCTCATAACTATATAATTAATTCTTGATGAGCGTGAGCGCCATCAGCGTTTCTCACAGGTTCGCGTTTAAAGTCTGTTTAGAGAGAACGGTGTCGTCTCGGTGTCGAGAACGGTGCCCCTCGTTTAAAAACAAATTATCCTTTCGACGGAATTGAATCAATCAAAACTAACTTTAGCTGGAAAATAACATTATTCAAGAACCGCTATAAAGCCAAAACAATCTGTTACCTTAAATTATACGTTTATCTCTGTAAAGCAGCTTTGAAACAATTGTTGTGGCAAAAACAATTACTAAACTCAGCATTCCCAGGCAAAGAGACGTCAAGATCCAAATTGTATTTAAAAAGAAAAGTAATTTATTCATGCAAGAAAATGGTTGCCTGACCCCAGCCTTGCAGCCAGGCTGCAGGCCAGAGTCAGAGACAGACAGATACTGGCACCTCTCCTCAAGAGAGCTTGGCCTGCTACTTTATAATGCAAGGGGAAACCATCACCCCCACCGTTTATACAAGCAGGAACAGCTTCCCCCAGCATGGGAACTTAAGATACAGATCATTCTCGGCCTCACACCTCCATCTCCAGCTGAACCAACATTACATCAGCAAAAACTCAGAATACAGACAGAGAACATACAGCATTAATCTTTTAAATCATTAGGAAAGATTAAAAATGCCATTACAAATTCTCCCTGTTTTTCATTCTCTGAAAACTTAATAAACGCAACAATTTTACGTCATTTCATCATATTTATACCTTTCATTTCAATCTTTCTTTTATCCCTTCCGTGACCATGTGACTAAAACCCAAATGTGAGACATTCAAAACTGACCAATCAGATAATTACAACATCCCTCATTGTACCAAAGGTGCGACAATTGCATACCTCCAAAATACACACATCTTAGGCCTACAGGCCTTGATCAGCACCTCGGTGCTTTTACAGACTCCAAATGGTCATTATGGAAATAGGTTGTCAAAAACAGTAAAGCAGATGTCTTTGTTCATTTCAAATATCTTGGATTATTTTCAATCCTACAATTCCCCATTGGTCCCGTTGGCCACACACATGGAGTCCAAAGGTGACACAGTCTATCTTTCTGTTTTGTACAGTTTAATCTTCAGACTTTTCGTCCAAGCTTGTTTCACTAACAGTTTGTCAGTTGTTCAGTCTTTGTTCACCATCCAGCCCTGCAGGAGTAGGCTCTATCAAATTGGGTTGCACCGTTATGCAAATCATCCATCGAATACCTGCACAAGAACAGGCACTGAATCTGGGAGCAAACGCTGGTTCCTCTTTCTGAGAAGGACACAGAATGTGAACTTGGGTTGCAGGGATCCTGTGATTAAAGAACATCTAGCACAATGAACAGCAAAAGCAGACACATGTCATTTGTCATTGGTCAGAGGATTGATATGGTCAGATTGAAATTAGTCTCCGGCAAAGAGCCCTTAAATTGATTTACTTAAAAAAATATGGTCAAGGAATGATAAAGAAGATCTTACAAGTTCTTACACTATTTCAGGAAACACTCAAATAAATTTCATTACAACAAAACAACAACTGCTTGTTTAAAACATCATTTCATGAAGAGTATCAGCAAAATATTGTGTAACCAAACACAGAGATTCAATTCAGTTAATGTCCAAAAATATTGTTGCAAGTCAAATGGACAAAATACAAATAAACAAAAAATCAAATAAGTTTCAGAAAAGTTTCAAAAGCATTAATGAGAATACAAATAGTTGTACTTCAGTTAAAATGAGAAATACTGACATACATTTTAAAATAACTTGGTGAGACAAATGATTACTTAAATGATAAAGTAAATCCAAAGAAAAACAAAACAAACAATTTTCCGTATAACTAATCACTTGAACCTTGTTGAAGTATCAAGCAATTAAATATTAACTGAAGCAGGGCTAAATGGGCAAGCACTGTCACCGCATTCCCGATAAATCAGACCCGCGTTCACTCCAGTATAAACAAGAAATTGTATAGATTGTCATAGTATGAAAACCATATCAATTCAACACCCCTGGTTGATTTGAATAAACATACAAAATAATAAAAATTATAACAAAACCCCTCATTTCAAATCCTGTCCTTGTATTGCTGCTTTTAACCCTTTTTACATTTCATCATCTTCAGAACGAAAAACAAAAGAAAATCAAAAACAGAACAAAACAAAACAAAGAAAAACAAAAACATATCTTAAACTCAATTAATACATTTCACTGTAACTTCCGCTACTCGAATCGTCTGCATAATTTTGTTCATCCTTCTAACCAATGTAGTTTTTTCAAAATTTACTCTAATATTTCCATTATGGACCGTCTTTTTTGCTTATTAAACATTAATTAATAGATTTTCTACATTTTCACCAATCAAATCAATACCTAGTTTGAATCAATCAAATAAAATCATCAACATCATCACAAAACAGATTCTTCTGCTAAACCATTAGTTGGTCAAATCGTCTTTCTCCCTCGTACGTAATGGAGGCTGTTACTAACACAAGCCTTTTATCCCCCACTTTATTCTTCGCGTTGGCATGTGTTTGTTCGTTTAGTCTAAGGTGAGAAGTTTGGACTCAGGTCTCACACTCTCCAATCATTTTCTGATTCTAACAAGATTTTCCCTTAGATCATGACCGTACCCCCACTGGAATAAAACATTTACTTTCTGCTGTCACCTGCGAACGAAGACCTTAAGTGATTTTGTTAGTGACTGAATCATCAACCTGAAACATTATCACCAGATAATTTCTTGCACTCATAGTCCTTTTCCCCTTTCTGTCACAATAATAAGCCAGGATAGCTTAGCCAAATTCATCCATAGCCATTATTTCATTGGGCACAGTCTGCCCTGTTCGTTTCACTCCTGTATGACAAGATCAAGCTGGTTTTAAAACAAATGGTCCTTCTGGCCCCCCTGGGTTTTGAAAGGCTCTTATCTGATCATTTGTTCGTGTGTGTGTGTGTGTGTGTGTGTGTGTTTCTTTGCTCATGCCATGTGCCCAAAAGTCTGCATTCTCTGTAAAGAAAAAAACAAATGTTAAGGTTATTGTCACATGTGTTCTGTGTGTCCGCTGTGCTGCTGTATCCGCCCTAGGCGTTTTCCTGTTGAAACATTTCTTGTTATTAGCACACTTTACAGACTTTTGTTAGGGAGAAGAATGACTTCTTGCAGGGCTTTACTCCATTAAACCATTCTGAGATTTACTCAATCTCAACATCCATTTCTCCACCTGTGCGATGGCTTTTGGGAACACAGATGGCTTTGGGAAATCCCAAACCATCACAAACTATTCCCCATTTTGATGCACCATCTTACTTGTGCATCAAATTAACATAATTGGGTTTTGATTCACTAAACTAAACACTGTCCTCCAGACATCTTTCTCTGCCTCCCAAACAAAGCGTTGCATTCTTCACTCCAAGCCACAATCTCGTCCTCCCATCAAAGTACCCGAAACGCAAATGGCCCTAACTCTCAACTCAGTTTCAATTCTCAGTCATTTACACATACACACATCGGACTATGAATTGCTCATATTTAGTATTCATATCCTTTCTCTAAAAATTTTTACATTTTAAATCAGATTTTAAAACTTAAATTTTCTGTAGCTTTTACCTAATTTGCATGGCCTCTTAACCATTTTCAAAACATGTCTATTAATTTGTTTTTTTTACAAAAGTCAGCTGTGTTGTTTTTTGTTCATTATCATTAATTTGTTTAGCTTTTCTTTTGCTGACCATAACAGAAAGTCAACATGTCAATCCTTCCTCAAGCAGTCTCTCTCTCTTTCTCTAAACAAATGCTCTTTTCAACAGCCTTCTAAGACTGTAATTTGGACAAAATGTAACAATAAATACATTACAATAACTTATTTTATGTATTAGTTCCTTCGTTACTCAGATTTTTCATTGAATCTACAAAATATGTCTCCATTTTTAGCTACCATGATGTACTAATGGTCCTTTGTCATGTCCAATGACCTAAAATTCCTTGCCCTTAAGGCAACTAACATCTTAAAATTTTGTTACTGTCTTCACAGCAGAAAATTTAATTCACCTCATGGTCTGAAAACATTCTTTGTGTTTGGAGTCCCTGTAATCAATGGTTCTCGATTGCCCGCTGTCGCTCCCACGCCTTAGGTGACAGCTGTGACTCTGTCATACTATTTGCATATTACTGAGATTAGAAGCAATTGTCTCTATGATAAATAAGCTCTTTTAAGTGAAGGAGCATTTGGATATATATATACTGGAGTGGAAGTTGGATCGGAGCAGACTTATAATTTCTTATAGTCCCCCCTAGATGCTCTTGGCCCATAAGAAGCATCACAACCACTCCCTTTTCATAGATACACCTCCCTATCCTGGTGGGCAGGTGCTCAGTGGCCGGTGCAGTCCTGCCTTAGGTCGTCCCCCTACTGGCCACCGGAGAATCTTACCCGTCTTTGGAATCTACACCTCATTTGCGCACTGATTATAGCTCTACTTCACTTGAGCAGAATTATCATAGTTTGTTTGTTAAGAAAAAATTTTTTTTGTTTTGTTTGAAAAAGGTAATCAAGAACCATCCCATCTAACGGGAACGTCCAATATCGATCAAAGAATTATCTTCAATCTAACGTTTAAACAACAGTATTTAATCAATTGTTACTGTTACTTCTGTAGCCGGAGCCATCGGCCCTGTCTCATGGTGGCAACTAAAATCAGACAAAGAAGTCACTGGTTCTAAAATAAACAAATCAAAACAGTATTATTTTAAAGACTTCTTTAAAGTCATTCAGTTTTACTTCTAAAACATTTACAAATTGTCCTCTAAATTTATAAGATCCTGTAACATTATTTCTTTAAATATCTCTGTGCCTATTATTTTCAACTGAAACACTGTGTTTTACTATAAATAGATCATTAACATTTACAACACATGCTCAGATAACAGCTTTTAGCTGACATTTGAATGAGAAGAGACTTTTGAGCCATTCCTGACTAATATTTTCACTTTCATAAACTAACTTCTAACTTCATCTATCATCTTGTTAACTCTAGCCTAGTTATCTTTTCTATAAATTACATGCATTTTCAATTCAAGCATGATTTTTATAGGTTTCTTTTGCCCATATAGGGAATTAAGACATTATAAATTCCTACTCAGAATGAGTCTCTGTTGCACTGAAACTGTTTCAGCACACATCAAATTCAGATAATCAAATTGTTTTCAACCAAATCATAAACTTTATCTTATTTACAAACAGCACATCAGCTTGTAGGTCTTTCATAGTCAACACTAACAAACTTTTGTTTAATCAAATGCCTTTTACGCATTTTGCTTTTAGCAAACGTTACTTCCTCAACACTGCTTCTGTTTAGCTTATTTGATTATTTAGAGAACAAATTATTATTATTGAGTCTCAATAACATTTCAAATTTCATCTAAATTTTAGTTGTCATGTTCTCAAATTATCATAGTTTTAATATCTTACTTCCATATTTTCTCTTTATCAATCTGCAATTATGATCATCTAGAACCTTTTTTAAGCGTTTCATTAAAAGACAATCATTTTATAGCCTTCTTCAGATCTTCTCTCTGTAATTTTTCTGTTTATTCTAATACGACCATATCTAACTGTAATAGATTGCCCTATCTAACCCTCCTAGGCCAAATTGTCTTTCACACCTAGGGGTGTTCATTTATGGCTAAATTATCCGTGCCTTCCTGACTGAAAAGTTTCCCGTGGCTTAAGGTGTTAGAAGTTCCCCAGTAGCATGTGTTTTTGCTATGAGCGAGCCTTAAGAAAACAGACATGCATTCCAGAAGATAAACATGCTTAACACCACACAATGTCTGAAGAAGTTAAGACAAGTTTTTTTTTGTTTCATTAACACTACATTAATACACGTCACTCTCACATCATTTAGATGCAGCCTACTGCTAAATGACCACAATAAAACACTTTACTGTTTGATCACGGCCAGCCTCCGAATTCACCCCCACTGCAGTTCTGTCCCATCCAGGAAAGCAAACAACAATACAATCTCTCAGTTGCAAATTCAATCAAAATAGCATTCTCTGTATTCTTTTACAATCTCAGTTCCCATAAACTAGATCTAACTGGAGTAGAATAGAATAAAATTCTAAATTCCCCTGAGTCTTCTAAATTTCCCCTTCCCTCGGGGGTTTTACTGTCCTCACTCCCCTGAGGTTGAAAATTCTTTGTTTGTGGCTAAATAATCTCTATCTTTCCTGAAGATAATTACCTACACTAAAAGTTCAAAGGCTCTTTACCATTTGTTTCCACTGTGTCTGTGTCACACTGTTCTGTTTACTATCTGCCTTCAAAATACATTCCCCATTCACTGCAACATCCCATTCAGCAATGCAAAACAGAGCTATAATACAATCTCAGTTGCAAATTCAATTACATAGCCAAATCATAGTAACATAACTCTATTTTTTTTTTTTTTTTTTTTTTTTCAGAATCAAACTTTTACAAAAGCATCATTTGCAAATCAGTTAGCTTCAGCTGTTTACAGCATTTGCTCTCTTCTGTCTCATTATTATTTATCAGGACGGTTTCACAGAAATCACAATATCATTCATATCTCAGTCCCTAAATTACACAGACATAGCTGCCTGCACATTCAAATCTTTTATAAACTCTGTTATAAACATATGGAAATCTATTCTTCAATATCCTTGTTTTCCTAACATTAATACAATAAAGCACATTCACATCATAATTAACACTGACATATAGAATGTCCCCATTCTGCTTAATGAAACATTCCCTTTCTTTACATCATGTTAATCCCTGTTAATCATACTCAATGCCTTATCAATGAACTCAGAGAGTTCAACAACTCTCAACAACATTCTATTTTCTATTCTACCTGCTTCTTCAGTTCAACAATTCTGTCTGTTCACAGTTTTACACATGCTGAACACGATCACAAAAACCCTTTTGTTACAATTATCCGTTCTCCCAATTTCTTGCATGCATTTTCTGGCCATAATTTCTTCTTTTTAACAAAAACTGGTGTGTAAAAATGATCTAGCTTACTGTTAGATGATCCCATCTTTGGCTGAATCTCCTCTCTTGGATTTTTACTTTCGACGCGCGTCTTACTAATCTGTCCAAACGTCTTCGAACAGATCTGACTTCTTAACCCAAAATCAGACAGGTTTTAGCAAATATGCTCTGTATTCAGTTGTGACTCTTCCGTTCACTTACTTAATCAGCTGTGGCTCTTCCGTCCACGGTGTGGCTCTTCCGTCCACCTACGAGCTAGTTTTCAGAAAATTGACCTGACTTCCTCATGTCAATTTTCCGCTTAAAAACTCTGCTCGCAACCAAAGAGACAGTCTCAGCCAATATGGTTCACTCACAGTTAGCCTATCAATCCTACACCCAACAAAAGAGAAGAAAAATAATAATTTGGCTGTCTTTTTTACCTGAGCTGAGATGCACTGCCACGGATTCTTTCTGATCCCGGTGAGGATTCTTCTCTGGCCCTGAAATCAGGAGTTGTCTCTCTCTCTCGTAACCTGTTGAGCTCTATTTCTCAAACCGTCGAGGTATGAGACCAGTACCTGGTACTGGGGCGATTCACTCCGTCAAATCCGTCTCAGGACCAGGAGAAGAATTTTCCTCACGGAATCCCACTTCTGACACCAAATTGTTGTGGCAAAAACAATTACTAAACTCAGCATTCCCAGGCAAAGAGACGTCAATATCCAAATTGTATTTAAAAAGAAAAGTAATTTATTCATGCAAGAAAATGGTTGCCTGACCCCAGCCTTGCAGCCAGGCTGCAGGCCAGAGTCAGAGACAGACAGATACTGGCACCTCTCCTCAAGAGAGCTTGGCCTGCTACTTTATAATGCAAGGGGAAACCATCACCCCCACCGTTTATACAAGCAGGAACAGCTTCCCCCAGCATGGGAACTTAAGATACAGATCATTCTCGGCCTCACACCTCCATCTCCAGCTGAACCAACATTACATCAGCAAAAACTCAGAATACAGACAGAGAACATACAGCATTAATCTTTTAAATCATTAGGAAAGATTAAAAATGCCATTACACAATCTACATTGTTAAAAGCGCTATATAAATGAAGATGACTTGACTTGACAAACCTGTGACATCATCCAAATGGAAATGTTCCATTGCTGCCGCAAGGAAAAGTGCTGTCGTGTCAATCTGCACAAACTGTTTGTAAGCATTGTATGCACTATTCGGCCCTTTTTTAGCATTGCTGCACCTAAATCACATAGCAGTTATTAAAATGGTGTATGAAACATCTCATCTATAGATTAAATTCATAGTTCATGAATTCATTTATTTATTTAAAGGGACAGTGCATATGAATGAACATATCTTTTCAGAAATGTACATATGCCAGAGTTAGCCCCCAGGCTATTTTACATTTGTAGTCCCATGTGAGGTCATCAACAATACCAACACAGCTAAACATTTAATTCAAACATGATTTGACTTAATTTAAAAGACACTATTAACAACAACATATAAGAAATGCCGCAATTAGCAAACAGGGCATTCAAAAATGACATATTCATACATGACGGACACACACATATACACATATACAGTAAAGTGCTACTCAAAGTGCATTAAGTGCTTTATCAATTTCTTAAAGTGCTATTAGATGCTGCAAAGTGCTAGATCTAGTTTGGTATACATACATACACTTATAAAGTGATACAATGAACCTTACCCATTTATCTAAATTACAACAATTATCATTAGTGGGCACATACTTGATTTGTTTTAAGCCATCGTTTAAGTTGGTTCTTAAAACTGGGGAAGGTCGGGCTTTCTCTCACAGCAACCGGTAATTTGTTCCATATCTCTGTCCCCTTAATTGATAGTACATATTGTCCGAAAGCTGTACGTCTGTGAGGCACCACACAATCACCTCTCATGCAGGCCCTGGTTACACTTCTGCCTCCGCCCGTTGTTTTCACTTTAATGTAGTCACTTACTGGGGGTGGGGAAAGACCATGTAGGATCTTATATATAGCACAGGCATATTTGAGCTTTAAGAAATTTGCAAAGCTTAGTAGGTTATATTTTTGTAATATTAAGCAGTGATGATATGAGAGCGGTTTCCAGTTCTAAAATTCTTAGAGCTTTTTTGAAAAGTGACTCCATTTTTGTAAGCGTTGTGGCGTTTGTGAGTGACCAATTTGTAAAACCATATTCAAAATGAGAAAGGATCATAGAGTGAAGAAACATTTTGGCTATTTTATGTGACAGAGATGGTCTAATAAATCTAAAGTTGGCAAGATTAAATTTAACAGTTTTTGATGAGCTTTTTATATGATTTTTATCATGACGCCGTGTTTTTGTTAGTAATACTAATAACCCCATTTTCCCTTAAATGACCAACGGAAAGCAGCCGAATTCATCTCCTTGGGAAACATGTAGAGAGAAAAATGCATTTTATAATAAGATACATACACAGTAAAGAATGGCAATATGACCTTTATCTGAAGGCACATTTTTTTGTTTATTGAATGAGTACCACAAGAGATTCATGTTGGCGAGGATTGTGCCATGGTCTTTGGCAGGTGCTTCATTAAAGAAGATCTGATGATATATCTGATGATAAAAAACCCTTCTATGAACCAGTCCTTACAAAACCTAAAACATGATTAATTCTATAAGCCTTGAAAAGCGGTATTTAAAGTGTGCTTTTAGTAAATGACAATAGTGTATCAAGGTGCATGTAGTTAATTATTGAAGTATACTGACCTCAAAGAGATTTCTAATTGCGTCCCAGTCTTCAAATTTGAAAACGAGGCCTTCCAGGCGGTCCTCCTCTGTCTCCCCATCAGCAAACGCCAGCTGGATATTCCGGCAATTGCCCTCCGTGAGTCTGTCACCACCGATCAAAATCTTCTCAAGCTCATCAGGACATCTTGGCACATACCTAGACAGAAGTTCCATCCATCCATCCATCTTCTTCCGCTTATCCGGGGCCGGGTCGCGGGGGAAGCAGTCTAAGCAGAGATGCCCAGACTTCCCTTTCCCTAGCCACTTCCTCTAGCTCTTCCGGGGGGACACCGAGGCGTTCCCAGGCCAGCCGAGAGACATAGAGGAATATCAAATTTAAACACAATAGATCATTTTCTTTTACATGGGTTTAGACTATTCCCAGACTAAAAGCTTGATTTTTACTAGTGCTTTAAGTCAATGGATAAGTCCATAATCCATGTATGGGAAACTGTCCCAGGGTGTACAAAGCAATTATTGATCTCGCATGATATTTACTCCTTTTGAAGGTGCTGGAGCACATCCACCAAGTCGGCAGTTTTTGTTTCATCCTTGAGTAGAAGTCCATGCGTCAGTGTGTGAAAAGTTAAAGCATCATAATGAGTGCATTTAATTTGCAAATTAAACTGTGAAATTACAACAAAAATAATTAATTTCATATTTTAAGGACATGAAACTTACATGAATGATTGGCTGGGCCATTTCTTCAGAGAACTGGTTTGGGATATGGTGAACAACCACACTTGAGAGGGTCTTGAATGATTCCAAATAAGTTGTCAGGATTCGGCTCCCCAAAACAACGAATTCCTGACGCATACTGGCTTGTGTGTTTGGTCCAGGAAGTGAATTCCCGAGATCATATTCGATCAAAGAATTTGCCGGTTTCAGCTTGTCAAGGTGTAGTGAGGTGACTCTGTTGATGACACACATGTGGTTGATCCAGTGTAATGACTTGTTGGTTTGGGTGGTAGACTGAGGATGCGTCTGAATGTAAAAGTCCAGGTTGTCGAATATGATTGAATATGTTTGAGGTGCCGATGAGGTTGCAAGTGCTGAGGCAGACAATGGAGCAACACCCAAATCAGCCATGTCTTGGTCTGACAGTGTACTGAATGTGAAAACATCAACGGCATCCACCTCCTTGCTTGGTTGGACAGTGGTCTCTGTGGTAGTGAACAAATAAATCAAGTTAGTCATAATAGTAGAAATTAAAAATGCATATGTCAAAAGTTTAACTAAAGGTTATGTTAAACAAACTCACCTGATAAGGAGAGTTCTTCAAGGCTTCTTTGAATAATCCTCTCTTGTTCATCTGTGCTTGCCTGATTCAGGAATGACTAAGTCCTGTTTTAAGGACATCAATGGAAGGATACAGTAGTGGGCCATTTCTTTCTGTTTGCCAACTGCATTGGAGTGTGTTGTAGAGATGCACAGTTAGGCCAGTCGCTGGAAAACAGCCTTTTTTGCCCCACCATACAATAATACAGAATTTATGTAATATAATAGGGCTGATAAATGGGGTTGTCTTCCTCTCAAAGCCACCGAGGCTGCAGCACAAATGTGAGGGAGAGAGTCTTTTGTGAATTTTCATTTTTGAGTAAACTAACCCTTTAAGCAACACCATTGTTAATTACATTATATCTTTTGTTTTGTTTTAGTTTGTGGTCTGAATCATGTCGTCTGCAATGTCGGAGGTGTGTTTTGGAGTCTATTCTTGTGATTGCCTTTGTAACGGTGATAACACCTACAGGTGAGTAAAATGACATCAACTAAATTAGCTGAAGTATGTGTTAAGCAGGCAAACATAATATAATTTAACTTCACCAGGCAGCATCATTTAAAGTGCTTTTAAACAATCATCCATCAGTGTCTGTTCTTTATTTTGAATTTGCAGCAGCCATTCCCTCCCGACTGTACATCACTGCTGACACTCTCCACTAATATACAGAATGGGTTGACGTCTGAGGAGGAGAAAAGGGTTAGCAATATACCATTATCAATATAGTAAAGTTTTGCTAACTAATATTTTTTTATTCAAAATGTTGTTTAATCATCTCATTGTTTTTAGTAATACGTGTTATTGTATGTTAGTTTTTCTGTAAACTATAACAACATAAAAAGGATGCTGTGACTTTGTCTGTTTCAGGAGAGTCTGTCCTCTAAGCAAAAACATGGATGCTGACTATAAAGGGCAGAATCATCATCCAGTTCCAACAGCTAACAGACTCTTCTTCAGAATTAACTGTCCATTTTGTCGAATGCAGAATTAGGTAACCCAATATATATATATATATATATATATACTATGGGCAATAGGCCTATAGTTAGACAAATCCTCAACATCACAACCAGTCTTTTTAAGGACTGGTGTGTAAGGACGTAATATAATATAATACGTATGTAAGGAGTCAGACAGGTCAATTTAGCTCAAAAGGAATTATTAATTAATTTATAGGGAATCTTTAAGAATCACTTATACGGCCGAGCAAATGACTCGTCCAGCGTTCATTTGAACGGCCCATAGTTGTCAGCTCTGCAGCGGATATAAATTTCCAAACTATAGTGAAAACACTATTTATTAGCAAGGTAACTTAGATTTGCAGTTTAAGACATTAAATTCGTAAGCACATAACACAAGAACAATTATCTTTAAAATGCAAGACTTTATTGATTATTCTAACACATAAAACTAATATCTAACACAATCACACGCACACACACATTCATACGAGTTGCAGGAAGAAAGAGTGAGGAAATAATGAGTTTTAAGAGCAAGGTGATGGAATCCCAATTTTCTATAAGCACTTATAAAACATGACCTGAACGAACCATCAATCAATTTAACCCTTCTATTGTTTCTTAGGCGGGATTTTAAATTTATATAAATGCAGCAGTTCAGCTAAGAGTCTGGAGGCTACTTGCTTGTCTTTGCGTTCCTTTGGGGATTCCTTTTGTCAGCGTAAAAGGGGGTTTCCTGGTTGACGGTCTCCTAGTGCCTGGATAGATGTCTTGGGCGGCCAATCACGTGGCGTGTTGGCGGATGGATGGAGAGTCTTTGAAGTTGGAATTGGGTTCTATTTCGTTCTTACTGACCGCCAGGGCAGTGCTTCCCACTGAATATTATCTCTCTTGCTCATGCACAGGTCGAGTCTAATAACAACAAAGTCATCACATGACCAGGTACGTCATGGGGATCCCCTCTATTTAACCCCGTGACATCCTGCAAACTGTCTCTATAATCTTCTCGCATATGTGCAAAGATTGCAGGTCGAAAGAAAAACTTTCATTCAGAATACTTGGATTCCGTCTTTCACAGCCTCGTAACAATCATTTTTGTTGGAGCCGCGCGTTGTGCGTCCTCCAGAGGCTGCGGCGGATTGAAAACAAACTTTACGTGGAACACGTCTGTTTATTCCGGTCACTGCTAGAGCGCGGTAAGTTGCTTACTTGCTTACTTACTTACTAAGTTGCTTTTCTGAAACGTGTATAAGTGGCATCTCAGAGTGGTTTCGCTCCAAAGAAAAGCCATTATAGTGATTAATTTTCGCGAACGGTAAGAGTGTGTGCACTCCGGGAACAACAATATATATTTTTTGTTACAGACCGACGGCGTGCACGCAGTTGGTTGTATTCATATTGAACAGTTAAATTAGGTAAGTATTTTTATAGATTAAATAGCACATTAGCTATGCACATGACAATTTAATTGTTTTTTTGTTGTTGTTTGTTTGTTTTCTTTTATATAGGCATATATTTCTCGCAGTTGCGTTATATACGAGTGTTTTTGCTCTGTTTTCTGTACTGCTACCTGGTAATTCTATCAACAGTGGGATAAGTATACTAGTAGTTTGGCTGTGTAAAAAAAAAAAAAACTTTCGGTACCTTACCGTTATAGAATTTTGTGGCACTCAAAGAGTGTTCTCGCTCGGCCTTCAATAAAGCACTGCTGTGGCAGTATGGAACAGCTTAGCCTGACATGCACTGTGTGCAGGGCCATTTTACTGCAGGACGATGGACATGACTGCTGTCCATCCTGCTTAGGCTTGGAACATTTGAAGCAGGGCCTCACTGATGATGCCTGTATGAATTGTAGCACCATGTCGTGGGAGCGGAGAACTTCCAGACTAGCTGCAGTAGAGGCACTCTTGACCTCAGATGCGCCTCGGCAGGGAAAAGTGTCAGCTAAGCGGAAAAGGGTGGATACAGTGAGTGTCTCCACCAGTAAGAGACATCGAGAGGATGCTTTAGCCAATAAAGTGGCGGTTTTGACCTCAGAGTTTGCCCAGATTAAATCTTTAATACTAAATCTGCAACCAAGGGAGGCACCATCACCGATGTTGGGAAATCCCAGTAAGGAATTACCCGTTCCTGAGGAGGATATGCTGTCCATGGCAGCCTCTCAAAACCAGTTTCGTGAGGAGGGGAATGAAGAATTCTTATCAGTTACCCACTCTCAGTTCTCTCATGATGACTCTCAGAACACGGCACGGGGTTCAGCTGAAGGTGGAGAATCAGATCAGGATGTGGTGAGACAAGCCCTCCAGATTGCGTCTGGATACTGCCCCTACAGTGGCAGCTCCATCCAGTGCCTTTTTCAGAGGATCGGCAAAGCCATCTGCTCTTAGCATTCCCCCATCCAAAGATTATATTGAGGAACTACAGAGGTGCTGGGCTAATCCCAAATCACTTACTCATCATACCACAGCAAGCAGGGCCTTGGCAGCAATGCATGAACCAGACTCTTATGGCCTGGGCCAGATGCCTAAAGTGGATCCATTTATCGCCTCTTTCATTATATCACCGGAGGAGGCTTGGAGACCTAATGCCCGCTGCCCACGACCTCAGTGCAGAGTCACGGACGATCTTCTTAGTCAAGCGTACAATACTGCAGCACGCATGGGTCGCATAGGGAATTCGCTCTCTCATCTTATGCTGGCACTATCCCAGTCTCTCCCAGTCCAACCTATTGGGGGTGATCCTTCAGCCCAAATCCTAAGCGATGCATCATTGCAAGCATTTGCATTCATGTCAAGAGAATTGGGTAGACTCATGTCAACACTCACTCAGGCACGCCGCCAAGTATGGCTGGCACAGTCTCCATTGTCAGATGCCTGTAGGAGAACACTTTGTGACCTCCCTGTAATCCAAGGCCAACTGTTTGGACCAGCGGCACAGCAAACTCTGGAACAGAGCATTCAGACGAATAAGACCAGACAGCAGCTGGCAGACCTAAGAGGAACTCCACCATCACAATTTAGACAAGGGTATGGGGGACGGTATCCTACTCGCTCTCAACCTTTAGTTCGTTCAGGTGCTGTTCAGAGGAGCCAGCCAAGGCAACTAGATCAGCGTGTGCAGTACCCCACAGCACGAGGACAACAATTATTTCGGGCTCCAAGGGGCAGGGCGTTAGGTCAGCGCCCCCCCAGAGATAATAAAGCCCAGGCTCGCAGAGCATGAAGTCCTGGGGCCAACCGTCGGACGGTTTTCACACCAGCAGCTCAATTTCTGGAAAGAAAACACCTCAGACCCTTGGATAATAGCAACGCTATCTCAAGGGTACAGGCTGCAATTCCGACTGCGGGCCCCTGCTTTCAATGGGGTCAAGATGACTACTGTCAAAGACCCCAACAGCTCACTGGCATTGTCAAAACAAGTAGCCGAACTCCTAGAAAAGGACGCCATAGAACCAGTAAAGTGGTCAGCACGGCTAAATGGGTTTTATTCAATGTACTATATAATTCCAAAAAAAGATGGCGGCGTACGGCCCATTCTCGACCTTCGTGGCCTCAATCAGTTACTCAAGGTTTTGCCATTCCACATGCTACGCACAACGGAGGTCCTTCAGGCAGTCAGACCACTACAGTGGTTCACCACAATAGATCTGAAGGATGCTTATTTTCATATCCCAATTGCACCACAACACAGACCGTTTCGCATTTCAAGGTCAGGTCTATCAGTTCCGAGTCCTACCATTTGGGCTGTCTCTGTCCCCTCGGGTGTTCACCAGGTGCATAGTGGCAGCGTTGTCCCCAATACAAGCCAGGGGGGTGCAGGTGCTTCCTTATCTGGACGACTGGCTCCTCTGTGCTGCATCTCAAGGGCAGGCAACAGAACACACTAGGGGTGTGCAAAAAAATCGATTCACAGAAGAATCTAGATTCTCATTAGCAACGATTCAGAATCGATCTGAAATGTCCAAGAATCGATTTAATAAATAAATAAAGCCGGTTTTTGAACGTGAGCGGCAAATCACTAAAACAAAGAGGAAGCAAATATGGATGAGAGGGAGATCTTTTGTTCCTAACAAAACATTAGTTCCGAGAAAAAAATAATTAATTGCACAGTTTAACCATCATAGAGTGAAAGTGTATCATTTGCATGTGTTTTTAAGTCCTGTCAGTTTAACAGGGCGCGCTTGACAGGGCATATAGGCTACTAAGAACGAGCAGAGAGAGCGAGCCCTGGCCGCGCGCGCGCGCGCACTCACCCAAGCGCTGTCTGCTCTCTCTCTCCCTCGCGCATATTAATCAAAATCAATTAATACTCGTCTCCAGTGATTAAATGTTTTCTGTGTTGACAAATCTTGTGCGATATCCTAAACTGCCGAATGCATGGCTTGTTTTTTCTGTTTACATTTCATTGTGAATGCTGCTACGTCAGAGCGGCCAAAGCGTCAACAAGATTCCCCGTACTTTTTGACAAGCGTCCAAAGCTTTTTTGCAGCTCAAGTCGGCGGCGGTGTGAACGTACAGTCAGCCACCAGCTGCAGACAGACTCCGAGGGGACAAAAAAAATAAAAAAAAATAAACTTGGTCTATCGCTGCTTCATCGCCAGGTAGCTTAGGGTACTATTTTTCATTTTGAAAGAAGCACTTTATTTTCATAACTTGTTATTCTTTAAGTTACTGAGTCTGACTGAGAAATATAGATGTATTTTGTCTTCACCGGTTGTGTTCTACATGATATTTGTGGTAAACTGCAAATTTCCTGGGAAATGCATCTATTTTCAACCATTTTGTATTATGAAGAAGCACTTTATTTTTGTTCCAACTTATTTTATAGCTAGCTACTAATGAGTAGCAATTGAGAACCAGACAATGTTTTTTATAAAAGGCACTTCCCTGAGAATTGAACTTAATAAATGTGAAAAAGACACTTTAAAGGGGTCATGACATGAGAAATCAAATTTGCCTTGATCTTTTGGTATATAAGAGGTCTTTGTACCATTAAAACGTCCTGCAAGTTTCATAGCTTAAGACGTCCTCCCCATTATAAACGAATCATTTATTAAATCAAGCTCTAAATACAGCCAATCATAACAGTGGGCGTTAACACTGAACTCTTAAAAGGGAAACACCCCTAAAACAGACTGTTTGAATCAGAGGATGAGAAACAGGGTGGGAAAAGGTCATAAATCACTACATTTAAAAAAAAAATTGTAAAAAAAACTATAGTAATACTATAATTGCACCTAAGGGAACATAATAATAAAATTAAAAACACCATGTCATGACCCATGTCTCCGTTTGTCATTCTGTATAGCAAAGCAGATGAGAGTAGATCATGATCAGAAACCCAATTAGAAATCATTATGGATAAAATCGAATAGTTTTGAATCGAAAATCTTTTTGAATCGAAAATCGATTTTGAATCGAATCGTGGCCTCAAGAATCGGAATCGAATTGAATCGTGAGATGGTAAAAGATTCCCACCCCTAGAACACACCAATCTGCTGATTTCCCATGTCACTCAGTTGGGTCTCAGGGTGAACTTCAGCAAAAGTCAGTTGGCTCCATGTCAGTCAGTGAAGTTCATAGGCATCACTCTAGATTCAAGATCGATGAAAGCATTCCCATCACCTCAGAGGGTGGACAGCATCTTGCTCTTACTCCAGCGTTTCCGGAAACAGATCAAGCTGTCATTCAGAGTAGTGCTCAGATTGATGGGCATGCTAGCAGCAGCAGCTGCGCTGATACCACTGGGCCTTCTTTCACTGCGCCCTTATCAGCGATGGGTAAACAGTCTTCACCTGAACCCCACATGGCACAGGAGCAGGCTGGTCAAAGTTACAGAACGATGCCTCCTTACCTTGAAGCCATGGAAAAAGAGGTCATTCCTGACGAAAGGGGTAGCTCTGGGTGTGATTCCCTCTCGCCGGGAGATAATACAGACCGATGCTTCGCTAATTGGCTGGGGGGCAGTGTGGCAGCACAGGATGATCAGGGGGTCATGGAAACCCGAGCAAGCCACAAAAGACATAAATACCCTGGAGCTTCAAGCAGTGCAATTAGCTCTGAAGCACTTTGCGCCGGCCCTATAGAACCGCCATATTCTAATCAGAACGGACAATAAGTCGGTGGTATATCATATCAATCATCAAGGTGGCACGAGGTCCAGCCAGTCTCTGAGAGTAGCACAAGAACTCCTGACATGGGCCTTCCCTCGGTTCACAAGTGTCAGGGCGATGCATATACCGGGAGTGTCGAATGTGGTGGCAGACTACTTGTCTCGCCACAGACCTTTGCCGGGAGAATGGAGACTCAATCCAGAAGTTGTTCAGATGGTTTGGCAACGATTTGGCAGAGCACAAGTGGATCTGTTTGCCTCAGAGACCTCGACCCACTGCCCCCTGTGGTTCTCCTGGACGGAGAAGTCCAGCCCGTTGGGTCAGGATGCTCTAGCGCATGCCTGGCCAAATCTTCTACTCTATGCCTTTCCCCCAAACCCATTAATTCTGCCAACTCTTCACATAATTCTTCAAGGGAACCACAGGATGCTCCTAGTGGCACCGAACTGGCCAGGCAGGCCTTGGTTCCCAATGTTATGCCGGCTTCTCAATGGGGAGCCCTGGAGCCTACCCAGGAGGCAGGACCTGCTCCTTCAGTTGCAGGGGCAGATTTGGCACCCAAACCCAGATCGGTTACAGCTCTGTGTCTGGCCGCTGAGGAGCCAGAATTACTGTTGAAGTCTTGTGATGTTAAGGTGCAAAACACAATCCTGAATTCTAGAGCACCCTCCACCAGGAATATCTATGCTTGTAGGTGGAAGCTTTTCTCTGATTGGTGTACACAAAGAAGTTTGGTCCCCGACCACTGCCCGGTGCCAATGGTGTTATGTTTTCTGCAGTCTCTGCTAGACAACAACAGGGCTCCCTCTACCCTAAAGGTATATGTGGCTGCAATTTCTGCCCAGCATGTGAAAGTAAATTATCAATCACTAGGCTCACATATTCTAATCACCCGCTTTCTGAAAGGTGCTCAGCGATTGCATCCTGCTCCAACTGTTAGGGTACCCTCATGGGACCTCAGTCTGGTTTTAAGAACACTTACACAACATCCCTTTGAGCCAATGGAGCATTGTGACCTGAAGTGGCTTTCAATAAAGACTGGATTCCTTTTGGCAATAACGTCAGCCAAACGTGTTGGTGAGCTCCACGCATTGTCAACCAATACGTCTTGTATGCATTGGAATGCGGATGGAACAATGGTGACATTGTGGCCTAACCCCTCATTCCTACCCAAAAGGCTCTCAACATCATTTAGGAATCAACCAATTGAGTTGGTAGCACTTAATCGTTCTGTGTCTGACACACAAGATGGCAGTCCAAGGGAACAATTATGCCCAGTACGAGCCCTTCGGGGGTATCTGAGTGCCACAGAGAAACTGCGACAGTCAGACCAACTCTTTCTCTGCTATGGTGGGCCAAGAAAAGGGCAGCCTCTGTCAAAACAGAGGTTGTCACACTGGGTGGTGGAGGTCATTGTCCAGGCAAATAAGGCCAACAACCTGACATTGCCTGGCGGCATAAAGTGCCATTCAACGAGAAGTATCTCAACATCTTGGGCAGCATTAAAAGGTGTCCCTCTAATGGACATTTGTGCAGCGGCTAATTTGTCATCCGCTGATACCTTTTCCAGATACTACAGTGTTAATGTGGCAGCGCCTGGTGCTTTGGAAGCGGTAGTCCTGTTGGGACCCTCAACTTTATCTTAAGGTTGGGAGTAGCCTCCTCGTGACCTTGTTGTTATGAGCCATCCAGTGGGAAGCACTGCCTCTGCCGGTCAGTAAGAACGAAATAGAACGAAAGTTACGAATGTAACTATGGTTCTATGAGTTCTGGATGACCGCCAGAGCACCCTATCACTCGGAGTCTCGCGAGAAGATTCTGTAGAGACAGTTTGCAGGATGTCACGGGGTTAAATAGAGGGGATCCCCATGACGTACCTGGTCATGTGATGACTTTGTTGTTATTAGACTCGACCTGTGCATGAGGAAGAGAGATAATATTAAGTGGGAAGCACTGCCTCTGGCGGTCATCCAGAACTCATAGAACCGTAGTTACATTCGTAACTTTCGCTTTGCAGTCGAATCGTTTAAACAAAACTTTGCAGCAAAACTTACCTTAGAACCGATACTTTCAACGGAAAAGAAAAGAAAACTAAGAAAAGGAAAGAAAAGTGAGACGAGTTGTTAGATGGCTTGACTGAAGCTGTTTAACCCATGCTCTTCTGATCTTGATTTGGGTTCTTTCGTCCGCTCGTCTACATGGTTACTTGTCTGTCTGGTGTAAATCTACTCTTCTGCTTCTTCTCCCGAATCATTGTTCGGGTCCTAAGATTTTAAACTCAAAAGGTTGGTCAGCCTCCTGGATGAGTTCTGACCAATTAGACACTGGCTGCGTTCTTAATTTCAATAAGTTTACTTAACGTGCGCTAAAAGAGTAGGTACTTTATAGCCTGATCTCGTTAAGTATATGAATGCGAACCGGACATCTGCCATGTTGATGTTATCATGTGACATACATGCCTACAAGTGCAACAATATAACACATGTTATACAAGTGCAACATCTGTAAATATCTTGATATTGATTAAACTTGCTAATTTTATGGTCTTTTTGAAGAAACTGCCCATTTGAATACATTTAGGGTTGATTTAAGTTCTTATATTTAACCCTACTAATAATGTGACCCACCGTTTTATCCTTAACGATATTATTTATTTTTATTACGAAATCCCAAAATTGTCATCTCTTGAATATGTTGTTAATTTCTTTATTTTATATCCAAACATTTCATCCACAAGCAAAAGTGTCTTACTGCTTTGTTTTTCTCTTTTTCTTGTTGAATTTAACTCTTGTTTCATCCCTCAGGCCTATAAATAACAAAAAAAATTTTTTTTAATGTATTATAATATATATATTCAACCTTGTAGGTTCTTTTTTCCTGTTTATAAAATCTCCTATTATGTATGCAAACCCATGATATATATATATATATACATAAATATACAGTATTTATATATATATATATATACATACATATACAGTATTTATATATACCTCATAACATCAGTAACTCGACAGCCCTACCTAGAACGGTTTTCCTCAGCGTTTGTAATGTCTGCACAAAGGAGACGTTGGGCAGCTGTGTGAAGATTCGCCTTTGGAGAAAACTGTTGATTTTATACTCGTATCATTAATATTAAAAATTAATATTACCCCAGAATTAATTGCATTGCTATCCCACCCCAAAACAACGATAAATGCTGACCAATACTTAATTATATAACTTTTTACTGAAAATGATATAATTCAATAAAACAAACAGAATGTAATGTATGTAATATGACATAGCTATGCATGAATACACTCTAGATGTGTATAATATATAGTGAACATATCTACATTTTCATTCAAACAATTAATTAAATCATTATATTTTATTTACTGACAACAATGAGACATATTAATAAATTAGTAAAAGAATGAATGAAAGTCACCATCACACAATAAACAAATGCATACACAAGTCAACACATGAAACAAAGCTTTATTCAAACTACAATCATGTATGTAGACTACAGGCGCTGAACCACATCCCACTGCCATCTCAACACAGCAGTTCCCATTCTGCGGCTTTATTCTGATGAATCAGCTGACCGCCAGAGGTGAGCCGCTCCTTCGTGCCTGAGGTTGTTGCGTGATGTGTTGTGCTTCACAATCTGAGGCAATAAGGGCCGCTGGAGTGATGGAGGGTCTCATAAGGGCCGGTGGAGTGATGGAGGGTCTCGTCCATGGCACCATCTCCAGGATTCAGCTCTGGGCTCCTCATCCTCAGTGCTCACACCAGTCTGCTGACATTTCAGGTCCTACAAAAATGCACAAACATAACACAAAAACAGTAATTTTAACAGCACAATGTCATTTGATTTCAGTATTATTTAGAAGACAAAAACTTTCCACAAATGCCGCCATCATCTTTCCTTGCAGGTCCTGCTCCACCACAACAGCTGTGCAGCAAATGCACAGAAATCAAGAATCAGAAAAGTGCTGTAATAGCTCTGTTTGGAATGACAATAATTAAAAATATAGCTGCAAGCAGCAATCACCGGGGCCAAGCGCAAGCAAGACGACAAGACATGCCAAAGTGGCTGGAAGTGAGAGACCAACTGCAGCAAGGAGCAATTGAAGACATTTAAAGATGAATTTTGGCAACATGGTTGAAAAATCACATACAATAACTAAAAATATGATTATCACTTTCGACCAATAGGTGGCGCAGTTACGAAACTGATGTGATGTGGTCAGAGTGAAGTGACAATGACACTTACAAAGTTTGGTGTCAATATGTCAAGGCATTGCAGATATAAAGCCTGAATAGTCATTTTGGCATCATGCCTCAACTTTGCCACTGCGGTATACAAAAACGGTTTCGTCTATCGACACGAAATCCATAACTTTTACTCGGCACGGTCTGGAGATGACACGATCCGATTTTGGTGAAAATCGGACATTCGGTCTAGGAGGAGTTCGAAAAAGTAGGTTTTAAAAGAAAATAAAGATGGCGGACAGGAAGTTTGGCTGACTATGGCAAAATTGGTATCTATGTTTTCAGCATAACCCAAGGAATCTATTGAGATCAGTGTCATTACTATAGGCAAATTTATTCAAAAGTTATTAGCATTTTTGGAAATTTCATTATAACTTTTGACCAAAAGGTGGCGCTGTCTCATAAATTTTTGAGTACCTTTAGGGCGTTGTACTGATGACCCATACTGAGTTTCGTAACGATACGTTCATGCGTTCATAAAATACAGCATTTTAGCACATAATTCAAAATGGCCGACAGCCAAAATGGCCGATATGGGAAAATTGGATATCAGTCAACTCAGCACGACGCCCTGAATCTAACGAGACCACTTTTGTGATTTTTGGACAAACCGTTCAGAAGTTATAAGCAAAAACATAAATTCTTCATATCTCCGGACCAATAGGTGGCGCTGCGCCGAAACGCAGCATGTAGCCTCAGGTCATGCTTGTGATGACATGTACCAAATTTGGTCTGAATCCGATAAAGCGTTGTGGAGATACGGCCTTACGTCTGTTTTCGCAAACGCTACGTAAAATTTATTTGCGCGGTATTCGAGAACGGTAATTCGAATCAACTTGAATTCCATAACTTTTGGTCGTCAAGGTCTGGAGATGATCTGGTTAATTTTTCGTGAAATTCGGAGCAACGGCCTAGGAGGAGTTCGCAAAAGTAGGTTTTTCGGAAAATTCAAAATGGCGGGAAAACTATTATGACGGAAAATGACGTCATATGGTGCAGTCGAATCGTCATGAGCTCAGAAATCAGAGGAAAACAAGAATTTTTTTTCTAGCCCTTGTGGTTCAAAAGTTATTAGCATAAACATGAGTGAAACTTTGGACAGCTGGTGGCGCTAGAGGGAATGAGTTGGAGACTCCAAATTTGCTATGGTGATAGTTCAGGCTGTCCTCTATCACTGTGCCAATTTTCATAAGTTTCCCGCAAACGGTTCTATAGGCTACCATAGACGCCCAGTCGGAAAAAGAAGAAGAATAAGAACGGGAACAGATACAATAGGTGCCCGCACCTTCAGTGCTTGGCCCCTAAAAACTACAACTTAATATTTAAATAGTTGTTATTCATTTCTGTAGTATACTCACTCAAAGCCTTTGATGGCAGCATTCAGCTTCATGAGCCTCTCTCTATCGGATAAACACACATCTGTTCTTCTGTCCCTGTAACATCCAGACAAGATTCACATAACCTGTGATTTATGAGCTCAAATACTACATTTACATGTTGAGGTTGTTTTAACTTTTTATGCAACATAAATGTTCCTCAATTTATCAACAGTACTAATGGACAAATAAAATAGATAACTTATGTTTAGTGAGGCAACTTTATAGATTTGTTCTACATAATAGCACAGATACATCACTCAGATGTCTATTTCATGTTGTGATGTGCTCTTCTGCAATACTTATTGAAGATTTTCCTGTCAGATGTAAATAGACATTTAAAATAAGCGTCTTTAAGATGTTTATGGTTTATCAAAATCCACTTTAGAGACGCAACTTACGTGTCCTTACTGGAGATCCACTGTTAGCCATACATAATAAAACGTGTTTTTACAGCAAAATCATAACTATACTATACTGTGTAACGTCTTTACACCTTCAACAATTCAACAGTTTATTCTACAGTAGTTCAATACATGCAATTTTAACACAAGGAACCGTGTTTACTCACATTTGAAAGCACCCGTGATGTTTGATAATGACGTATGCTCTCCCGTGGCCTCCTGGGATAGAAGAGTATTCATCGGACTGCACTCGAAAATCTGGGCTGAAGCAGTAAGCCATCCGGGAACTTCTCGCCTACTCTTTTATGAATACTGATATTTCGAACATACTTCTTCTTTCACATATTGTTTTCTCCAACTATATAGTAGCAAAGTAGGCATATTCAAACACTACAAGTATACGTACGTCCGAATCTCGCGATAATTAGTACTTCACCCAGGTAATTCTCGCCTACTCTTTTATGATTCGTACATACTTTTTCACTCGCCTACTCTTTTTCCCTACTATATAGTAGGGAAGTATACGGTTTCGAACGAAGCCATTGTCTTTATCTGAGAGGTGGTATTTTCTTCACCTATTATCGTAAATCATGCGTAAATGATCCCTTTACTCTGCAGCTCGAGCAGAGTACAGAGGGTACAGTTTAGACATGATACCTCTTTTAAGAACACAAAACATTTTACACAGATTTCAATCAAGCCATCTTCTGATTTAAGAACATATGATCGTACTGATAGGAAACAAGACGCACTTTCATTCAAACATCTAATAGTTATAACAATTACATGACTTATATGTGATCTAAGCATAATAGACACATACAGAGGCTGTAGACACAATATAGAATTATGTAGTTGAACGATGTTTGATAAGTTCGTCAAGAATTGTTTTGGGATGATTTTATGTATATTTTTATATTTTGGCTTTGAGAGATCTCAACCCTGAGGTCTTTCAATGGTCCTCAAGAAGGAGGTGGTCTGTTTTACATCCTTTGTCTTGGGACCAAACAACCTCTGCCGTTAATTTGGTGGATCCTTAGCAGATCTTTTCCAAACTATCTAACTTGTTGGGCTCATCTCTTTGAAGCTTGCATGGCCATAAAGTTTATACTGGGGTTTTCGTTGGCTAGTGTAGACTGGCTGAAGCCAGGGTTTTATGGTTCTGGATTGGTGATTTGTGGTCTGGAGTGTTGAGTTCTGTTTGGAATTATGTTTGAACGAATCACCTGGAAGATTAATTTGTGTTTGGTTCGCCCTCAAATCCTACAGTGTGATGGCAGCTAACTTAAGGGCCGAAGGAACCTGGCCGAATTTGAACAAATAGTATTTGTTTACTGTTAGCTGTAACAAGCATTTCTGTGTAATTCGCTGTGTATGTTGATAATAATACAAGGGAGACAGAGAGAGAGAGAATATTGATAGGACTTTAATGAGCACTTCTTGTAGGATGTTCTATTCAGCTCTTACAGTGATTTTCTGGAGTGAAACAGACGCTTCATCTTTTGTGTGAAGTACAATAAACTTCATAAAACTCATTAGTAAAGTTTTGGCCATCATTTTGTTGTAAAGTTTTTCTTTCATCGAAGCAAGGACCAGTGAGACAGTTGGGATCGCGTTCAGAAGTTGTTATTTATTGATCACGGCTGCGGGTTCCAAAATCAGTCTGACTCTAATACAGTATTGCATTGTAGTTATATACATTCCAAGGGGAGGAGACTTCTTGGGGTGGAGACAAATTTAAACAAATCATACGAAAGCAAGGAGGATCTAGCAAAAACCGGTATTTCAGGTTATCTAGAGAAACCAAGCAAAATCAGCATATTGTATTACTGATCCAATCATCTTGATGCTTCAACGTCTGAGCTAGGAATCAGCATAACACTCTATTGTATTGCTAATCCAATCATCTTGACTTGATTGCTTCAAACCTTAACATTATCATAGAGACAAAGGCACCGCTGTACCTTGACCTTAATGGTCAGGAAGTGCATAAAGACAAAAGCTAATGTCAGACTCTTGAATTGCTTGACTTAATCTTCATCTATACCTTAAATGCTAAAATCAGTATTCTTCAACGTGATGTTTAGGTAAGAAAGCATATCTGAAAAAGATTCCTAAAATTTGTTATACTTCAATTTGGATAAGGTCCGCTACAACAGGCTTGTACTAATAATGGATAAAAGCAAGATAGTCAGAAGCATATCTCTATTGATTATCCAGATGAGAACAAGGATCCTGGTTTAGGCACAAAATGACCCACCGAGGTCACATATCTGAGCTCCAGTTTGTCTGTCAGATGGTCATTTCACCACCTCTGCATGACAGTTGCTCACCTCACGAATGTCAAGTCCTGTAACAAAGAGTACTAACACACAAAGACAGCTTCTTCAAGGTCTGAGTTGGTTGAGCTCTAGCTCTGTTCAGGAAACTTTCCCAAAACATACTGATAAGATGTACTTTTTCTCAGTAAGAGGTTCAGACAATGTTCATCATTATTCTCTAGTGATTGAAGATGAAAAGTAAAGTAAATGCTTTAACTAAGAATTGGTCATGTAGGAGACAGGCCTGAATGACCCCAATGACCTAGGCTGTGTAACAACATTTACTATGTATAATACGTTTGTAAGGGTCAATTTAGCTCAAAGGAATTATGAATTAATTTATAGGGAATCTTCAAAAGAATCATTCATACGGCCGAGCAAATGACTCGTTCAGCGTTCATTTGAACGGGCCGTAACTGCAGCTCTGCAGCGGATATAAATATCCAAACTATAGTGAAAACACTATTTATTAGCAAGGTAACTTAGATCAGCAGTTTAAGACATTAAATTCGTAAGCACATAACACAAGAACAATTATCTTTCAAATATAAGCAAGACTTTATTGATTACTCTAACACATAAAACTAATATCTAACACAAACACACGCACACACACATTCATACGAGTTGCAGAAAGAGAGAGAGTAAAGAATGAGTTTTAAGAGCAAGGTGATGAAATCCCAAGTTTCTATATGCACTTATAAGACATGACCTGAACGAACCATCAATCCTTAATTTAACCCTTCTATCGTTTCTTAGGCGGGTTATTCAATTTATATTAATGCACCAGTTCAGTTAAGAGTCTGGAGGTTACTTGCTTGTTTTTGCGTTCCTTTGGGGATTCCTTTTGTTGGCGTAAAAGGGGGTTTCCCGGGTTCGTTGATTGGCTGGCAGTCTTCTCGTGGCTGGATAGATGTCTTGGGCGGCCAATCACGTGGTGTGTTGGTGGATGGATGGAAAGTCTTTGAAGTTGGAAGCGGGCTTCACAGTCGAATCGTTTAAACAAAACTTTGCAGCAAAACTTAACTTAGAACCGAGACTTTCAACGGGAAAGAAAAGAAAACTAAGAGAAATAAAGAAAAGTGAGGCGAGTTTAGATGGCTTGACTGAAGCTGTTTAACCCATGTTCTTCTGATCTTGATTTGGGTTCTTTCGTCCGCTCGTCTAACGTTACATGGTTACTTGTCTGGAGGGAGTAAATCCGCTCTTCCGCTAACGCTTTTTCCTTCTACTCCTCCTTCCTTCTTTCTAAACTTCTTTCTCCTCAAACTTCTGGATCTTTGTTCGGGTTTTAAGCTCAAATGTTTGTCCAGCCTCCTGGATGAGTTCTGACCAATTAGGCACTGTCTTTATTTGAGAGGTGGCATTTTCTTCACCTCACGTCGTAAATCATGCGTTATCTGTGATCTCTTTACTCTACAGAGTACAGAGGCCACAGTTTAGACATCATTACTATTATAAGAATACAAAACATTTTACACAGATTTCAATCAAGCCATCTTCTGAATTACGAACATATGATCGTACTGATAGGAAGCACGACACACTTTCATTCAAACATCTAATAGTTATAACCATTACATGACTTATATGATCTAAGCATAATAGACACACATATAGAGGTTGTAAACACAATATATAATTATGTAGTTGGATTATGTTTGGTAAGAAGTTCATCAAGAATTGTTTTGGGATGATTTTATGTAATTTTATATGTAAAGTCTTAGTCTCTGTGGGTTTTGAGGAGGTCGTTCAAAGATCCTCAAAGAAAAGGAGGTCTGTTTTACATCCTTTGTCATTAATCTTGGTGGGTGCCAGAGCCGTGCCATCTCTGAACCAATCAGTCTTTCCCAAACTATCTAACTTGACAACGTTCTTCGTTGTTGGGCTCATCTCTTAAGGCCATAAATTCCTTACTGGGGTTTTTTCGTTGGCTATGGTAGACTGGCTGGAGCCGGGGTTTTATGGCTCTGGATTGGTGAGTTCTGTGTGGAATTATGTTTGAATGAATCACCTGGAAGATTCATTTGTGTTTGGTTCGCCCTCAAACGCTACAGCTGTCAGGGTCAACTAGAAAGTAAATATATGTTTTAACAGGTGTTAGGTGCTTCACTTACAAACAAAGAGAATGTTTCAGTGAACAGACATGTAATTCTATAACTAGTAAATCTCATAAGCTTGAAGAAGTCATTCAAATTATTTAATATTTAGTAGGATACATATTGATTAATAACGTGATTACAAACAATCAAAGGATATTGACACGGCATTAAAGTGGATTCCATAATCCATCCCTTCACCATACTTGTCCATATTGCGTACCAACCCTGAGAAAATCAAACTATTTACCTAAAAATTATGGATCAAAACATGAACTTTAAACCAGGGATGGGCAACTTCAGTTTATTTATATAACGCTTTTTACAATACAGATTATTTCAAAGCAGCTTTACAGAGATAACAGGAAAATAATGCAACAAAGTTTGTTTCTAGAAGAAAATAGGGTCACAGTCTAGCTTAAGTAAGTTCAGTGATGGTTCATTTTTGTTGTAAAAGGTTATTAATTATATATATATATATATATATATATATATATATATATATATAGCAGCTTTGGACAAAACTGTGGTCATCGTCCAGATCAGTTCAGGCAGCATTTTAGGTCAAAAGTCAGATTGGATTGGAACATTCAGAATATTATCCAGTTCCATCTGGTTGAAGACTGGAGTCATCACGCGGGTATGGAGAGGGGTTTGTTGAGGATCAGTGCTCATGGCTGTCATGTCGATGAGGCCTTCACAGGGGAGAGCCTAGTAGACACAATCTCTGCTGACACTTCAGGGAAGCTTTGTGGTCGTGTCTACGTGCAGGTTCACCATCTGATCTGGATATGGCCCGGATCCAGCTGACTACATGCATTGTGGTCATGTCTAGGCGCAGCTCCACCATCTGATCTGGATCTGGAAACACACCTGAACAAGCTAATCAGGGTCTTCAGGATGACTAGAAAGCTATAGGCAGATGATTTTTTATCAGGGTTGGAGATAAACTCTTCAGGACAGTGGCACTCCAGGATCGATGTTGCCCATCCCTGACTTAGACACTTTTGGGCAATGCTTTTTCATATGAGTCCGCATATTAGAAAAATTGGCGAAACTCTTCCTACATGAAGAGCACTGGTGCAGCTTTTCTCCAGTATGAACTCTCTCATGATCTTTCAAGTATTCTGACCGAGTGAAACTCTTCTCACAGTGTGAGCACTTGTAAGGTTTCTCTCCAGTATGAATCCTCTGGTGTGTTTTTAAGATGCGCAATCTAGTAAAGGTCTTCCCACAATCAAAGCATATATAAGGCTTCACGCCAGTATGAACTGTCTGGTGTGCTCTTAAGCTTGATGCCACAACAAATGTTTTATCACACTGATCACAGCTGAATGATCTCACTCCAGAGTGAAAACGCAGATGATCTTTGAAAGAGCCTATGTGAGAGAAACTCTTTCCACACTGATTGCAGGTGAACGGTTTTTCTCCAGTGTGAATTCTCATGTGCACATTTACATCCTCTTTGCGAATGAAACTTTTTCCACACTGAGTGCAGGTGAATGGTTTTTCTCCAGTGTGAATTCTCATGTGTCTGTTAAGTGCCGATTTATGCGTGTAACTCTTTCCACACTCAGAGCAGGTGAAAGATTCCTTGACTCCAGATTTTCCATCGGTGAAATTCTTTTCAGTCTGTGAAATAATGTTTCCATCTTCATTTGTGAAATGCTGTTTGTCTTTAGTCACTTCCACCGGGTCTAAAATCAACATTACATTTCCATGGTTCAATTGAAGATGTACAAATTAGAAACAAAATCAGGGAGCCCACAATTAGCAAAATACAATTTACTATGGGGTATATTATTGAGTATACTATATATATAATATCTAGTTTTACACATATTGTTATTTGTCAATTTTCATCTCAATGTTCCTAGTCAGTCATTAAAGAGAATGAAGTAAAAAACACCAACCTATTAGTTTCTCTGTATCTTCATCTTTTATTCTGTAGGGTTCTTCCTGAAACTCCATCTTTACAATAGTATGCGAGTAGTTTCTCCTGTAGTAATTCCTCCTGCTTTCTGCTGCTTCTCCTGTGGGAAGATGGAAATATATAGCATTTAAACTCATGAACAGCTGTGGGAGCGCCTTCACTGACTGAAGGTGTGAATTGTGGTCGCTGTTGCTTATTTAGCAGATGCTCATCACAGTTATAATCGCTCTCAGCAAGAATTGTCTTAACTCGTTAAATCAACAACATGTATGTTAGACCCTATACAGACTAAGCTATTGAAAGAGATGCTTCCAGAGGTCATAGACTCTTCTTAATATCATTAATTCATCTGTCATTAGGATACGTACCAAAAACTTTTAAGCTGGCTATAATTAAACCGCTTGTTAAAAAAACGCAACTTGATCCTACAGTTTATTATAGGCCGATCTCAAATCTACCTTTTCTGTCAAAGATACTATAAAAAGGCAGTATCCTCACAACTATGTTCCTTTTTAGAAATAAATTGTATCTGCAAGGATTTTCAGTCAGGATTTAGACCGCACCATAGTACTAGGACAACTCTCAGAGTCAAATTATTTGCTCTTATCATCTGATGGTGGTTTTATATCTCTATTAGTTTTAGTGGATATTAGTGCAGCATTTGATACTATTGACCACAACATTCTTTAAAATAGACTTCATGCAATATGTGAACGGCCCCTTGGCGAGCTACCTCCAATCAGGCCACGAGCTACTGGCAGCTGAAAGGTGTGTTGGAGACCCTGTAGAGCTCCGCTTTAGGCTACGGCTCGATACTTTTTTACTACTTTGTAATAACTTTCTGCAGCCAGCGTTTCTGGAAATGAACGAGGGTAAAACCTTTTTAGACCTGACTAAATTAAATTTAAGACCTCGGATGAAAATCTGGCCATTTTTAAGACATTTTAAGGCCTTAAATTTAAAGTTCAGAATTTTAGACTTTTTAAGACCCCGCGGAAACCCTAAGTACATTCATCTGATTAAACTTGATGTGTTTTATCAATGCATGTTTTGCATGTATTGCCTCAGATCATTTGCATTTGAATAGCGTGCGCTCTCCGTGGGCGTGGTCACATTAAAAGATAACGACCTATAATGAGCTGAAATGAGAATAATTTAAAAGTACACACTTAAATGATTATAAATATATATTGCTCATGCCTGGGTGAATAGTATTCGCTGAGTTTTGTTTAAGTTTACAGACGTGCACCAGAAAAATTTTTCACGGAGACGGAGAGGCAGAAAGCACACGCTGTTTATTTTCTTTATTTTACAAAAGCACAATGTTTTATTTCAATTGTAAGTGGACACATAAAAAAGTAGACATTTAACAGCTAGCTTTTTCATATTTCTTAAGTCTGTATGACCAAAAACTACAGAGTATTTTATGTCTATTTTGCTGCTATGCAGGGGCGGAGCCAGATGATGTAAACATCCGGGGCTTAGCCCAAACCTAGGGTGGTCCGGGGGCATACTCCCCCGGAGAGATTTTTTTCCCATTTACGTCAGGTAAATGCACTATTTTTCAGGCTGTTTGAGATAATAGAACGCCTAAAAATCTATACACTACCTGGGAAAATGATGATCGTTAGGCCTACTCAATAAAGAATAAATAAATAAAATGGACACGCGAATGAGGTGAATTCGCCGCGCTAAGTAAACACCTCATTGGCGCCGCAGGACCTCCAGACGCGCGTAAACGCGTCTTCACATTGACTTAAACATTGAAATCACTCGCGCCAGATGCTCTATTCGCGTTTGATGTGAACGCAGCATACACTTGTCCGCGGTTCGTCCGACGCTGCTTCTGAATCTCTCTCCTGCCGGTGAGGTTTACTGTTAGTGTTCCATTTAAAAAACTTTATGTCCATATTAACTTCAGCCGGTTAGCCAGTAAGCTCGCTACGACGCCGGTGTAACATACAATAGCCCGCCAGCCCCTGATGACAACGACGAAGAAGAAGATTTATTCTTCGTTAGTTTTTATTGGCAGTTGGCAAACAAGCTGAGTCCGCCACCACGCACGGTAATAGAGCTTGTGTTTCATTTTTTGCCGCTCCAGTCATAAAGACTGAGAGGAAATTAAACAAAGTTGAAGTTATTTAAAAAAACTTAAAGGAGTCATGACCTGTAATTTTCACTTTTCCACGAGAATCAATGTATGTTATGATTGCCTAACGAGTATACACTGGCCGGGAAGCCGATATTTAAAAGTGAAGCGTTTGTTTACCCCAGGGTTCGTAAACCAGCCCACGTGCACGCGCACTCAAACACGAGATTTTAATTTCTCCCCCGTCTTGACGTCAAGACGGGGCCGGATATACCATATATGGACAACGCAGACCTATGCTGCAGGAAGCCCGCCCTGCCCCTCTCCCCCTCTCATATCCAGTCGCGAAAGATGCAGAAACGTAGTGCACACGTGAGTTACTCTGTTGTTGACTGCCAGAATCAACATGTAACTTAAATGTGTTTTCTCTCCCGAGAACGGACCAAGCTGTCAGGGACCAGTGGATTAAATTCGTTTTTAATGACGCGGTTCCTACAACCCTTCCCACTGGCTTAACGTTAGGTGTCTGTGCTAATCATTTTACGCCGGAATCGTTCACAAATTTTAATGTCTAAAAAACCACAACGTGAAACAAGGCAAAAACACCACATGATAGCAAACGTTGATCTCAATAACCACTGTAAGCTGAAAAAAAAAAGTAGACTACATCTCCGTTAATGTAATCTACATTAAATAAAAGGTATAATGTATGTCTCAGTCAAAATGATTGTCTTTACCATTCAGAGACATCTTGATGTAGACGTCCTTCCATCGACTCTACATCTTCCATTTCCAGCTCAGGTTCAGAGTCTGGCTCGCGCATTTACGGTTGAATCCCGTAGGTCGCGGCCAGGTCGGGTTCATTCACAACTTGCGCCATGATGTCATTTTGGAATGACATGCTGATGAAGTTACTGGCGGTGTCAACCCCCCTCCTTCCTGCCACCAATCAACGCGCCCCTCATTTGCATTATTAAAATGACCGTCCACGACAGCCAAAATATCGCATCAGATCTCGCGAGACAATAATGCCTTTAGAAATAAGGGTCAGAGGAGCTCTGTGTTTATTTTTTTTCCACTTTTCTTTTCTAGAAGGGCCTGAAAGACTATAATAGAGCGTGGGTATCCAAGGTAATACTAGGTTATGACTCCTTTAAAAGATTCGGGGCTTTTGACAAAACATTCGGGGCTTAAGCCCCCTTAGCCCACCCCTAGCACCGCCCCTGCTGCTATGTAAAAAAAAAAAAAACGAGCCGGCGCGTTTGCGGTCCCCAGAGGGTTAAATAAAACAGCAGCTTTACACCAACCCCCCTGATTGGTTTACAACAATATAACTTAAAATAAATATATTTTTTATAAAACAACTTATAAGCATTTTGGTTCACAATCTTTTAAATCAACTTTTCTTAGCCAAAGTGAAACAGTGTTGGTCATCATAATCATATAAAATAAACAAAATGAAATAAAACTTGAATAGATTTTGTATTAAATCTTCTAAACAGATTAGAGTACATGTTTCTGTAAACAGAAAAGCCGAACACATTTAAACAGCAGCTTTACACCATATATGCCGATATATTTTCATTGTAGAAATACAGGCATCCCAATCTCCCGCATATTTATAGCGGCTCACTGATGCCCGCAAATTAGTTAAAATCTCTGGAATCTAGAGCGAGCGCACCCGCGAGACAGAGACTGTGCTCCAAACCGAGCAGCGAGTGCACGGCAGAGAGGGAGAGATAGCAAAAGACCACGTGCGTGCCTCATGTTTCGGCGATGTGACTATCGCTCACTCATAATTATATATTTGTAGCTTTTTTTTTTTTTTTTTTTTGCTGCATGGTTAAAAAAAAAAAAAAAAAGTATATAGCCTATATTTGTTAACTCACGTGGTGCGTCGGCACGCACAACCGCATGCGCCTAAAGACATATTTCGCTGAGCAAGCTAAATGAAGCGAGCGAAAAGAAGCAGCCTACTGTGTGGGACCATTTCGACAGAAAGGGCGACGAAGTTACTTGCAAAACATGCTACGCGTTATTAAAATAAAGCAGTAGTGCGAGTACAATGCAATAGGCTATCACTTGCAAAGCAAACATCCACAAGCAAATGAAAGGTGCTTTCCGAAGTTGCCCACTCTAGCGATACGTTATCTCTGTATTCCCGGGACATCTGTGCCATCGGAGACCCAGACTAACCCCACATCATGTAGACATGTTACTTAAAAAAAAGAAGAACTAGACAAGCTGTGGATTGAGGTAGGCCTGCTGTTTTTATTTGACGAAAAAACGTAGCCTAGTCTGATGAGGAAAAACCCTGTTTTTTTTCTTCAAGGTTCAACCTGATTCAGTGTTTTCTTCTTGTCATCTTAATTTGTTAATTATTTAAGTTTAAAAAATATATTTAGTGTAGGCCTATTTTAGTTTTATATATATATATATATATATATATATATATATATAATTTAATTCTGTTTTTCTCTGTTGTCACTGTAAGAAATGCTGCAGGTGCGTGATCATTTGATGTGGATCCAGGTTCTTTTGTTGATCTGTTCTGCTGCTGTTTGCTCCTTAACATAAACCCGTGATCCATTTTTTTTTTGTATTTTTAACGGGTCACAGACACTCGTTAATTTTTTATTTATTTAATGCCAATTCAATATTATAATCTTATCAGTTAACGGTTAATAATCAGATAACGAGCGGCGGTTGTCGGTCGGGAAAATTAACCGAAATGAGCATCCATAGTCTGTATGACAAAAATTTGTATTTTAAGTCTATTTTGCTGCTATGTAAAAAAAACCCCGAGCAAAATGCACCGGCGCGTTTGCCGACCACAGAGAGTTAAACAAAACGCTTGACTTTAATAAACAGTTACCTATCTAAGCATAAAGAATGGTAAAAAATAAACGCAATTGGCCAAAAGCATGTAGGCTACAATGAGATTCGATCTCGGATCGCTTGAAGCTCCGTGAGGCTCATGCTGTTGTGTTGACCACAGAGATATCATCAAAACGCTGTTGAGATTACGTCTTATGCTCTTGCAAAGCCTCATTGATGTAGCCTAATATTTTTCTATTGCAATGTTTTGTGTTGAAATGTTTTCATTATTTATTAAATACATTAGGCCTAAATTTATTTTCGCAATTTTACCGCCAAGGGAACGGCGGCGGTAAAAGTATTATTCTGGTTGAGTACCAACTGTAGCTTGATAGCGAGTACTAACAGCCATGTTAGTTGTTTATATTCATAATGATAAAGTTAGGTATTTTATTACATGTGATTCTGATATGATGTCACTACATGCACTGCGCTCCTCTCCGCTCGGCGCTGGTAAACGCGTCCTCCAGCTGAGCGGACGGTTCATGTGTTTTGGGGGCGTGGCTTTGGAAGGAGCCCCGAAGGGAGGGGGTGGGAGTGAATGGAATAAGTAGCTGTGTTTATTGCAGCCCTGAGAGGACTACAGACACTCGATTTTTATACTCTCTTTTTCAGAGTACTTACATTTTAATTATGTATTGGTATATAAAGACAGTTTAAACAAATTTGGGAAAAAGTTTTTTTTAGAAAAAAAAAACAGCCTACCCTGCCTTTAACCCCCACGGACTTGTTTTCTTCGACATGTTGGCGCCCAGCAGCCCAAATCTGCGACCTGGAAGGTCACGACATGCCTAACTTCAGGGTCCCCTCCGAGTGTCAGCTGCCTAATTGATGGAGATATGCTTCAGTCTATCTGTATATGTGTGGAAAATGACTATGCTTATCTATTTCTTAGCTAATGAGAATTATTTAACCTGAAGCAAGGACATAGCTTAGACCTTGGTGTATGGTATAATTGCTGTGATCTTTGTAACTGTAAGCAAGGCGGCCTACAAACTCTCTGTGAGTCTTGAAGCTGACTTCTGCCTGAAACTGCAAACTATCTACAGTAAAAATTCTCTTTAATTTATTATAATTCTGACTCTTGTCTTAAATTGACTGGACTTCTGACTCCGGGTCTTAATCATATCTGGGGTCTCATTTATAAAACTGTGCAAAGGATCCTTACTAAAAGTGTGCAAGCAAAAAATGGCGTATGCAAAAAATAAAAATCAGACTTATAAAACCGTGCGTATGCCAGAACCTGCGCATAATTCACTTTATACATCCCAGTCAGCGGAAAATTGTGCGCACATGCGTCTCCTTAGTTTTACTACGCATATCCTCATCTGCATATCATTTGCATATGATTATTCATCCACGTGATAACATGTTTATTAACCGTACAAGACATTAGGAAAATATTAAATAAGGATGTGCCGTCACATTACATTAAAAAAATATATAAAAATTATTTTTGAATAAATAAATCAAATAGTGTAAAATACATTTCAGAGAAAGTTTTTCTCAATCTTTTCCACTGGCCAAATAGTATTTTTAATTGATTTATATTTTTAACGGTAATAGACCTGGTTGTGCATTAACAAAACTTTTTTCGCAGACAATCTGCTATTATCGTGATAAGCAATTATCTCTTTAGATAAAACATTAACACACAGCATGCCAGAGGAAAAGTGTTTGCCATTGCATCCACAACAAATATATCTATTTATTGATTTTTGTTTTGTTTTTTGTAACTTCTCAGTAATGATTCCATGTAGTTTAAGGGTTTATTATTAATGAGAATGGCATATTTGATCTTAATGTTTATCAGAATTAAAAAACAAATTATTCTTTTAATTATTTATACATGCACTGTATTTTTGACCAGTGATGGGAATAACAGCGTTATAAATAAACAGTAGGGCTGGGCAAAAAATCGATTTTGTAGTTTAAAACTATTTTTATTTTGCAAACTCGAGTTTTTTTGCCACAATAGTTTATTCGGACTTTTCCGCGTTTCGTCCTTGTGCGTTACCGTAGCGCGATATGAGCCAGCCCCCGCCCCACGTAACACAGTCAAAACAACATGGCAGCGTGTAGCAGAGAACTAATGTTACTTCCAAAGAAGGCACAGGTAATTCTGTAATTTGGAACTGGTTTGGTTTTGATGCAGCAGACAAAACACAGACGAAGCCTTGCTGCAAAATACGTTTCAAGGCTGTTGCTACTGGAAGCAGCAGTACAACAAATCTGTTCCAGCACCTGAGGAATAAACATCGCGAAGAATGGGAGAAGTGCAGCCAGCTCCGTAGCGAAAACGGCTCCTCTAGCACACCTGCTAAAAAGCAAACTACACTTCCTAAAAGCTTTACAAACTGTGTGCCTTATGATAAGAACAGAGCGCGATGGAAAGCGATTACAGAGGCGATCACGTTTTATATTGCCACAGACATGCTGCCAATTTATTCTGTCGAAAAGCGAGGCTTTAATCACATGCTGAAAGTATTAGATGCGAGGTACGTTGTCCCCAGTCGCAAGTATTTCGCCGATGTAGCCCTGCCTCACCTGTACAATACAACTCGGGAAAAGATCCGCAGTGAGCTGGAGGAGATGCTGTTTTACTCAGCCACAACGGACCTGTGGTCCAGCCGGACGATGCAGCCATATCTGAGTCTGAGTTCACTACATCAACATTAGTTGGACTCTGCGCAGCATCTGCCTTCAGACAGAGTATTTCCCAGACAACCACACTGGTGAGATAATTGCCCATGGCTTAAAAGACGCTCTCAGCCCCTGGGGACTTTCGGAGGAACGACTCGTCTGCATGACAACTGATAGTGGCACCAACATCATAAAAGCCCTTAAGGACAACAACTGGCCCAGCTTGCAGTGTTTTGGCCACAGACTCCACAACGCTATAGGGAAGAGTTGGTGTAAGAATAAATAGGTGCACATACTTGCACATTGTAAAGTACTGTTTGCTCATAATTTAATAGCCAGAACATGGTATATATTTCAACTGGTTTACACACAGACATAAATTCATATTTACAGTTTATTTTATTTACATAAATAAACCTGACTTTTCCTTAATCTGCATTCATTATACATTATGTATTAAACTGTGTTACAGCTATTAAAATTGTGATTAAAGTACAAAACAATTTTGAAAACTCACGTAATCAAATATACAGTTTGGAGTGACAAAAAATATACGAAATATCTTTTCACATTTATTACAGAGAATGGTGTGAAGGATCCAAGGATCGATCAGGCCATAGGGGTCTGCAAAAAAGCTGTATCAGCCTTCTACTACAGTTGGAAAAAAAGGCGAGACATGACAGAGGTGCAGGCTGAGCTTGGACTTCCCCAGCATCTTTTGATCTCAGAATCCCCAACATGTTGGGGGTCTCATCAAAAGATGATTGAGCGCTTTCTTGAGCAAGAGAAGGCAATAACTCATGTCCTGGGTGCGGACAAGAAAACGCGTCATCTTGTTCCAACGTGGCAAGATTTGGAAGTATTAGAAGCCACCAACAAAGCAATGAAACCTCTCCAGGACTTCACTGATGCACTGTCAGGGGAATCATATGTCAGTGTGTCAAGCATCAAACCAGTGCTGCATTTGTTTAAAACAAGTCTCCTCCTGCCAGAGGAGGAAGATTTGGAGCTAACAAAAACAATCAAAGCTAACATCATGCGTTACCTCGAAAGTAAATACTGTGATTTGGAGAAAGAGGACTTTTAGACCCGAGGTTCCGTACAACCTACATTGATGCTAGCAAACTGGAAGTTAGGGCTGAACGATATTCGGTTTTAACATCGACATCGCGATGTGCGAGTGAGCGATAGTCACATCGCCGGAACATGCGATGTGAAGGGTAGTAGCACAGTAGCACCAGCGGGAGATATTATATGCGCTCTCTCTGCCGTGCACGCGCTGCGCGGTTTGGAGCACAGTCTCTGTCTCGGGGGCGCGCTCGCTCTAGATTCCGGAGATTTTAACTAATTCGCGGGCATCAGCCGCTATCAATATGCGGGAGACTCCCGGAACTTCCGGGAGACTTGGGATGTCTGTATTTCTATACTGAAATAATATCGGCATTAGAATTATTGATTTTTCATTAGGCTATTTTTTTGGTGCTCCCTCAGCTCTTGATGTGCGTGGTGGGAGCGGCGACGCTGACAGAGGCAGTAAAGCTGCTGTTTAAATGTGTTTGGCTTTTCTGTTTACAGAAACATGATTATAAATTCTAGTTGTTTATACTACTAAATACAGCTTACTCAACATCTCAGATTAACCTGACATTGCTAGCTTCCGTTATTGTCAGCACAACACGCTAACTCGCTAGCCTTTTAACGCACCACCCGTGCGCTCAGTTATTTATTTTTCTCTCGCGCGCCCGCGCCTTTGAGTTCATAAAAGCCCAGGTGAGTAAGAATCAGTCAACAAACACGGTGAGTAATGTCTTCTCCTGTTATTGTCACCTGCACTTCATGTCACATGTTTACCATAGCCTTCTCTGTCGGCAATATAGGATTTATATGTGATAAATGCAAGGAGACAGTCAGGCTGACGGAGAAGATTTCAGAACTAGAGACACGCATCCAAACTTTAATCGAGAATAGTAAGAAGAGTGCTAGAGCTTTAGATACTATTTTGGATGCGCCTAGCCTAGTGAACTCTTTACATGAGTCGGTTCCGGCTGAAGTAGAGCCCATGCAGCAGGGCAGATGGGTGACAGTGAGGGATCGCTCTAGTCGCGGATCAAAAAACCACTTTTCCGTTCCGATAACAAATCGATTTGCCCCGCTCAGTGAAACACCCACTGAGAATTATTCTGATTGTGCCCTAGTTATTGGCGATTCTATTACACGGAACGTGAAAATAGAGACACCAGCCACCATAGTCACATGTTTGCCGTGAGCCAGAGCGCCTGACATCAAAGCAAATTTGAAAGTGCTGGCTAATGCTAAACGTAAATTCTCTAAGATTATTATTCACGTCGGCACTAATGATGTTCGACTCCGCCAGTCGGAGATCACCAAAATTAATATTAAAGAGGTGTGTGAACTTGCAAGTACGATGTCAAGCACTGTAATTTGCTCTGGCCCCCTTCCTGTTCGCCGGAGTGATGAGATAGTTAGTAGATTGTGTTCACTCAATGGCTGGCTGTCTGGGTGGTGTCCACGAAATAATATAGAATTCATAGACAATTGGAAAAGTTTTTGGGGCAAACCTGACCTGTTGAAAAGAGATGGTATTCATCCCTCCTGGGATGGTGCTGCTCTTCTCTCTAGTAATTTGGCTCATAGTCTTAGAGATAAAACATGACAATCTGGGCCTCAGGTCAGGAAGCAGACAGACTGGCTTAAACGACCGTCTGCTAGCGGCCTCACGTCACCAAGGTCAGATAAATCCCATCACATAGAGCCTCTTTCACCTAGATATCATCATATAGAGACTGTGTCTGTTCCCCGAACTTGGAAATCAAAAATACGTTCAAACCCATCTAAGGTTAAAAATTTAATTGATCTTCAACAAATAAAAAATAGATATAATACAAATGAGCAAATGATAAAGCTTGGGTTGCTGAATATTCGATCTCTTACTTCAAAAGCGCTAATAGTTAATGATATGATTACAGATTATAACCTAGATGTGCTGTGTTTAACAGAAACCTGGCTAAAACCAAACGATTACATTGCTTTAAATGAGTAAACCCCACAAGATTACGGTTATAAACATGAACCTCGTCTGAAACGCAAAGGAGGAGGTGTTGCTGTAATTTATAGTAATATTTTCAAAACCACTAAGAAATCTAGTTGTAAATATAATTATTTTGAAGTGTTGGTGCTTAATGTAAAAATATATAGTGTAAACGATAAATCACGTTTGAAAATTCTGCTGGCTACTGTATACAGGCCACCAGGGCACCATACAGACTTTATCAAAGAATTTGCGGACTTTCTATCAGAATTAGTATTGGATGCAGATAAAGTACTAATTGTTGGTGACTTTAATATACACATAGATAATGAAAAAGATGCATTGGGATTGGCATTTAAAGACATTATAAACTCAATTGGAGTTAGACAACACGTGTCAGGACCGACTCATTGTCGTAATCATACTCTAGATCTAATACTATCACATGGAATAGATGTTGATGCCGTTGAAATACTGCAGCAGAGCGATGACATCTCAGATCATTATCTAGTCTCGTGTAAATTACATTTAGCCAAGGCTGCAAAGCCGACTCCGTGTTATAAATATGTTAGACCGATTACTTCTGCTACTAAAGATTGCTTTATCAATAATCTTCCTAATCAGTTTCATCATCTCAGCATCCCGGATAGCTTAGAAGAACTTGATATTGCAACAGAAACTTTTAACTCTCTCTTTTCCAGCACTTTAGACACAGTTGCTCCGCTGCGCTTAAAGAAGATTAAAGAACATAGTCCAACGCCGTGGCACAACGAGCACACTCAGGCCCTTAAGAGAGCAGCCAGAAAAATGGAGCGCAACTGGAAGAAAACAAAACTAGAGGTGTTTCGGATTTCATGGAAGGAGAGCTCGATTGCTTACAGAGAGGCTTTAAAAGCTGCTAGATCTGCTTATTTTTCAACCCTATTAGAAGAAAATAAACATAATCCTAGGTATTTATTTGAAACAGTGGCTAAACTAACGAAAAAGAAAGCTTCAAGCCCAGAAGCTTCCAAGAAACACAGCAGTAATGACTTTATGAACTTCTTCACTTATAAGATCGATAATATCAGGGACAAAATTATAACTATGCAACCGTCTAATACAGTATCGCATCAGGAAGTGCATTGTAGTCTCCCTGAGGGAAAATTTGATTCATTCATTGCTATAGGAGAGGAAGAATTTTGCAAACTCGTCAAATCATCTAAATCCACAACGTGCATGTTAGACCCTATACCGACTAAGCTGCTGAAAGAGATGCTTCCAGATGTCATAGATCCTCTTCTTAATATCATTAATTCATCTTTGTCTCTAGGATACGTACCAAAAACCTTTAAGCTAGCTATGATTAAACCGCTTGTTAAAAAACAGCAACTTGATCCTACAAAACTAGTCAATTACAGGCCGATCTCTAATCTGCCATTTCTGTCAAAGATATTAGAAAAAGCAGTATCCTCACAACTGTGTTCCTTTCTTGAAAGAAATGATATCTGCGAGGATTTTCAGTCCGGATTTAGACCGTACCATAGTACCGAGACAGCTCTCGTTAGAGTCACAAATGATTTGCTCTTATCATCCGATCGTGGTTGTATCTCTCTATTAGTATTACTGGATCTTAGTGCTGCATTTGACACCATTGACCACAACATCCTTTTAAATAGACTCGAACATTATGTTGGCATTAGTGGAATTGCACTAGCATGGTTTAAATCATACTTATCTGACCGTTATCAGTTTGTAGCAGTAAATGAAGAGATGTCTTATCAATCACAAGTTCAGTATGGCGTACCACAAGGCTCAGTACTAGGACCGCTGCTGTTCACTCTGTATATGCTACCATTAGGAGATATCATTAGGAAACATGGAATTAGCTTTCACTGTTATGCCGACGATACTCAGCTGTATATTTCTTCAAAACCTAACGAAACCTACCAATTCACAAAATTAACGGAATGCATAGCTGATATAAAAAATTGGATGACTAGTAATTTCCTACTACTAAATTCAGAAAAAACAGAGATTCTAATTATTGGACAAAAAACTTCCACACGTAATAACCTAGAGTACTGTCTAACACTTGATGGCTGCTCTGTTAAGTCTTCGTCGTCGGTTAGGAACCTGGGTGTGCTCTTTGATACCAATCTTTCATTTGAAAGTCATGTGTCTAGTATCTGTAAAACCGCTTTCTTCCATCTTAAAAATATATCTAAATTACGTCATATGCTCTCAATGAATAATGCAGAACAATTAGTTCATGCGTTTATGACCTCAAGGCTAGATTATTGTAATGCTCTACTGGGTGGTTGCCCTGCACGCTTAATAAACAAACTACAGCTAGTTCAAAACGCAGCAGCTCGAGTTCTTACTAGAACCAGGAAGTATGACCATATTAGCCCCGTTCTGTCAACACTGCATTGGCTGCCTATTAAACATCGTATAAATTTTAAAATATTGCTGATCACTTACAAAGCACTAAATGGTTTAGCTCCGCAGTACTTGAGCGAGCTCTTAACTTATTATAGTCCTTCACGTCTACTGCGATCTCAAAATTCCGGCCAGTTAATAATACCTAGAATATCAAAATCGACTGCTGGCGGTAGATCCTTTTCCTACTTAGCACCAAAACTTTGGAACAGTCTTCCTACCATTGTCCGGGAAGCAGACACACTCTGTCAGTTCAAATCTAGACTAAAAACACATCTCTTCGGCCTAGCATACACATAACACATTATAGACTTATATAATTAGGCTGCATAGTTTAGAACAGCCGGGACCGGGAACACTTCCCGTAAATCCTGATGTACTTGGTACATCATAATAAGGATGGCGTCTACGCTAATATTAGTCTCTCTGTCTATCCCGAGGTTTACTGCTGTCCACCGGAACCAGGCCGTATCCAGATCTGATGAAGGACCAGCGCCAGGACACGACGACGACGCCGCTGACCTGAAGTGTCAACCAGTCTCTCCTCCTCTCCACTCCGACTTCAACCAACCGGAACTGGACAAATACTCTGATTCATTCTGAACTTCATACACTGTTCACTCATTGGCCAGAGGAGAACTGGCCCCCGACTGAGCCTGGGTTCTCCCAAGGTTTTTTTCTCCATTCTGTCACCTGATGGAGTTTTGGTTCCTTGCCGCTGTTGCCTTACCTTCTGGCTTGCTTAGTTGGGGACATTTAATATTCAACAATATTATAGATCTGCCTTAAAGGTGGATGATGATGAAATTGTTTTTTTGTATTATTTTCATGTTATCACTGTGAAGCTGCTTTGATACAATCTGTATTGTAAAAAGCGCTATATAAATAAAGATGACTTGACTTGACTTGACTCTCTAATCTGTTTAGAAGATTTAATACAAAATATATTCAAGTTTTATCATTTTGTTTATTTCATATGATTATGATGACTAGGGATGGCGAAAACTAAAAAAATTATTGACCGACCACCGAGTCTCATTAGCCGGTTGAAACCGGTTAACCGATTAGTTTAAAATATGCTATATGAAATAACAGCCATTTCGAGTCGTGCCTGCAATTTCGCAACTCTGCCGCTCTGCCGGTGAGGATTGGTGAGGATTGTTCGCGCCGCGCTGCCCATTGGTTGTCGCTAGGAAACACGTCCGCGCTGCGCTGACGAGTCGGCCGCGCGGCTCGGACCATTGAACCGCGCAGATGACATGTCAGCGCGGCGCGAGCTCTGTAAACCCCCGCTGTCTCGTCCCACTTTTGGTTTGTTTGGCTTCCCATACAGTAGCGGTCGATAGGGCGTCTATCTATATGATGTCTATGTCTCAACCAACCGACAGACAGAACTTCACCGCGCCCGCGCCACATGCATATCGCGCTGTGTGAACGCATTCATGTGATTGGCTTAAGAGTAAACAATCCCCCACGTGGGGTGCATTCTTGTGATTGGCTAAACCAAGGGAGATATCTGATTGGTTGCTGATCATTCCCTGTTTAAAAAAAGGCATTTGTGTGTCGAGCCAAGTCAAGGGAGTCTCAAAATTCACACACAAATGCAGTGAAGTTCACAGACCGCAAGCAGTTTGTAAATCAATATATATTTGTGTGTGCATCAGAAATACACGTCTGAATCTTGCCTTGTGCATTTCTGAATCTTGAGTGCATTTGAAAATTTTGTTTGTATTTCTGAATTGTGTGTATTTATGAATTTTGTGTGAATTTGTGAATTTTGTATGCATTTGTGAATCTTCTGTGCTTTTTAAATTTTGTGTGTGCATTTGTGAATTTTGTGCGCATTTGTGTATCCTGTGTGTGTATTTATGAATCATGTGTGTGCATGTATGAATCCTGTGTGTGCATATGTGAATGTAGTGTGTGCATTTATCTTTATTGAGACTCTTTTAGCTCCATACACTTTTGACACTATATCTGATGTCTGCAGTCATTTTTTAAGTGCATTAAAAAAAAAAAAAAAAAAAAAAAATCGAAAATCAAATCTCGAATTTTTCTTTAAAAATCGAAGATTTTTTTTTTTTGGGCAAAATCGCCCAGCCCTAATAAACGGCGTTACTAACGGAGTTATGTTTTTTCAGTAACGAGTAATCTAACTAATTACTGTTTCCTCCGTTACTGACAATAAAATGTGCCGTTACCATAGCTAATTGAGTTCACTGAAGCGGTTTTCATCCGATCGGGCTCTCTCTCCGCCATAGAACTGCAAACTTTTTTCTCTGGTGTGTGTGTGTGTGTTTCGAGGCGCCGGACTGGACAAAAGCGAAGCGAACGTCATCAGCGCGCGCGAGAGACCGAGTGTGTCCGAGAGCGCACTCGACAGTTTGCGAGAGAGACCGAGTGTGTCCGAGCATAATATAGTTTATCATCTGCAACGTTTTAATTAGTTTACATGGTTATAAAATTAAACTCCAAAATAACCTGCAGGGAACGTTCCCAGAAAACCTCTTTGTTTGACCGGTTGTGAACACGTGCAGCAAACAGGACTAGAATTTGGCTTAGGCCTAAGTAACCTCTGATGATGACGTTCTAGTCTGTAGGTTATGAAAATAAACACCCCAAAATATTATATTTTATTATTATTATTATTTATGTTGGTACATTGTTCAGTATTATATTGAGAACACTTTTAGTTAAACGGTTTACTTTTGTGAGGAAGAAAATACTTACAAGTATATACATACAATACAAGTAGGCTATACAGAATGTCTACCAGTTGTAAAGGTTTTATCATTTTAATTTGCACTACAAATAGTGTATGTGTATGTATATTTTTTATTACTATTTATTTATTTTTGGTACATTTCTTAAGCATAAATCATAAATTATTTTTTGATTTGTTGGCCAGTTGTGGTCTGTGCAATAAATATTAAAAGTTCTAAAAACCATCTATTGTGTTTAGTTGTTCCACTATAGTAATGATACTATTTTAATATTTATTTGTCCCACAGCAACATTAAACTAGTGTAGATTAGTGTACAATATTTAATAATAATAATAATTTGTTCAATTTAGTGTCCATTTAATTAATTTAACATTTAATATTGGGGGTATCCAAGCTATTTTTTTTTTTATTTTTTTTTAAAGTAACGCAATAGTTCCTTTTCCTGGTAATTAGTTACTTTTGTAATGATATAACTCAGTTACTTTTTGTAAGAAGTAACAATAACTAATTACTTTTTTTAAGTAACTTGCCCAACACTGTTTATGACATTAAGATTCAAAACGTTCGCCTAGGTCAGAGCTTGCGTGCAGGTGCGCAAATTTTCCCGTCAAGTTTGTTTTTATAAATCACAACTTATGCGTCGGAAGTGACGTAGGGGAGAGTGGGGTAAAATGAGCCAGTGGGTAAGTTGACCCACCCCCTGTTTCTAGGCAACTATGCACATTTGGTGTCATGGGACCATACATTTTGAAAGACTCGTATATAAACATCATTTATATATTGCTGTTAAGAGGTGAAGCACATGGGACAAAAGGGAAGTTGTCTTTTCCACAAAAACACCTTTTTTGCTTGATAAAGTAAATTTTCTGCATTTCAGGTATATTAGCCGTTTTGTCAAAGCAAATTGATCTAGGTCTAAAGTTGTGTATGGTACATGTTGGTGATTTGACAACATTTAAAACCATGTGAATCATTAAGCTAAAGGTTATCCTGAATTGCTAAGCTAGGTCGTTTTTTTGCCAAAAATGGTGACTGGGGCAAAGTGAGCCAGATGATGTGGGGTAAATTGAACCAGTGGTTCAACCTTTTTGAAATGGAGAAAATCGACTGAAATGTGTTGAAATAAAATGTCTTTGTATAAGCAACATATTAAACTGCAATTAACATTTATATGCCCTAATATTTTATAAAAACGATAGTCGGCCGAAATATGAAAGACAATATTTTGTTTTGGATAAATTATAAAGTTTTTTAAAATAGACTACTGCTACATCAAATAAGCTTTTGTTTAGCAATTTCTGCTCATATGCCTATATATATATATAGCCTATGCCTATATATATATATATATATACACAGTATTTTTTTTTTGTCAAAATAAAGTAATCAACTAAGATGTTACTATAGTATTTGTTCCAATGTAGGCTATATTCAAATAAATTAATACATATAGTAAAATGTAGCCCTATAATTTATTTTTTACAAAGAAAGAGTACACTTGAAATATTGTTGAAATTGTAACTGTTGTTGTAATTGTAATCTTTTTAATAAAATAGCAAAACATATATTTACAACCCAGCGGGCACCTCGACGTCAATTTGACATCAACAAATAGTCAAGATTTTGACTACCATGTATGACATGCATGAATATGCATATTTTCATTATATTTTGTAATTATTTCGTTGTGGTTGTAAAGAGGCCCAACAAAAGGTATCAATCTGACATGTTTTTTCTGGTCCCTACATCTCAGGTCAATATCATTGACATTAAATCGATGTTGATTTGATGTCAGGAAATAAGACGTCAAATTGATGTGAAATTTATGTCAAAACAATGTCTGAAAAAGTATATTTATTACAATGCGACTCATTTTCAACATCTAAAAGACCTAGCCTGAATGATCTTGAAAGTTGTAGGCCTAGGTCTATGTATTTTGCATGTGTGTTTTTATTTATTTAAATCCTAGCATGTTTACATTTAGTTCACGTTTAAAATGACAGCAGACACTATAATTGCAGACAAACAAATTTAATCTGATATTGAAGCTGATTTTTAAAATAATCATCATGGACTACAAATTGACTACAAAAAGACGTCACATCCTGGCCATATCGCGCCGAAAAGTAGCAGATCTGCATAACCGCTCTCACACTCTGCCCAACTGCCAGAGAGCTTCAATCAATATCAAAACTCAACGTCTTTCAAAATCCTGGTAAGTAACCAGCTATAGCATGCTTTTTTGTTATTATGTTTGTAGCACCATCGCCAGATGTTGATAGATAAAGCATACATGTTCTATTTAGTTGACCTATTGCATGGCTAAGAGGTTTCTTGACATTTTGCTAAAACTTAGAGGTTTCGCAGATTTTGTGATTTACTGCATTCCAAAGTGCCTTCTCCCTTTTTCAGAGACATTAAGTGCGTGCTGAAAGCTTTTAGCTGATTCTGTGCTTAGATAAGAGAAGACATCCTGGGGTTCTTTAATTTAATTTATCGTGGGTGAGGACGTACACACCGCGTCTGTTTTCTTTCTCAGGGACCTCCGCAGTGAAAGTCCCATTCATGTCTTTGTTCTAAAGCCAAACACCCAGACATATGTTTTACACCCTTGTAGGTTAATAGGTCAACTGCGCGTCTCGCACGTCCCACACACACACACGCTGGGGGCGAACAGCAGACACACACACGCAGAGAACTCTAAAAGTGAAGAAAAACGCTTTTGTGAAAATGCAACAATCCGTTTGAAAATACGATTAACAAGCATGCAGAATCTGACGTAGAATGCGCGTTCACCGGATGAAAACGGCCAATAGATGCGCGTAATACTCATAAATCATTATAGTTCGCTTTAACATTATCTACAAATAGCAAATTTGGTATCGTTGCGAACCATAAAATTAGACGAATTCGAATCTGTTTTGAGAAACAACCTATTATGCATTACTAAACATTTATTGAAGTGTAGAATAATGTCAGAATAAAACTCCGGCCCCTCCCCACGCGCGGAATGGGTATACCATCACAGACAAAGAAATCTTGGCGCCAACAGGGTCCCACTCGTGATTGGCTCCCAGACTCAGAATGGGCGTGCTCCGGTTTCATTCATATTTCGAGACGCAAGCCAAGAAGTTTGTTCCTCATTGTCCCAGCTTCTTCGTCTTCCGTCTCTTCAATTCTAGTTTACCACTCTAGTCTCTGATTCTAGTCTAACGGCTAGTCTCTCTAACTCTTAGCTGTAACTCAACTTCAAGAGAGCCTTGCTCTCCGTTTACTTTCCGTTTCTAAGACTAAGTCTTTATTTTTATACAAGTTTAAAGCTACTTCCTTGATCCAGCGTTTTAACGAACGAAAGCTTAGCGTCTCCACCCTGCGTCAAAACGACCACGTGACGCCACCCGGAAGCCCGCGAGGTTCCAAAAAGAAACAGCGCTCATACCAGACGACTGTCCAACGACCAATACAGTAGGCTCATTCTAATCTGATCTTTGAAACAAAGCTAGTTAAGGTTGTCTGAGCATCCTCTGGTCTCTTGATTATTGAAAGTATTCCTTAAACTGTGTACTCTCTCTCTCTCTCATACCTCACTCTCTCTCTCTCTCTCTCTCTCTCTCTCTCTCTCTCCATCTCTTGGGGAATATCGTGTTATCATATATATACGCTACGTAGTCGTTTTGTAATCATTTGTTTTGTTTATGCATATTGTTATACTCCTGATCGTGTAACCTACGTACTTTTAAAGTGTCTCTTATTAAACTTCATTTTAATCTTCGTCTGAATTTGTGTTCTATGAATCCATAATCTGAAATCCCTGAAAATCAGATCTTCTATGCTACCTTCTTAAAAACGCTCTACCACATTTTTAAACATTGCATAGTTTAAATATTCCCGATCTGATAATCTTGAAGGGTAAATTATCTCCATTAATGGCCATATGGACGTATTTTGCTTGACAAGAACTAAACGGATCGAAGTGTTGATGTAAATATTGTATGTATACGCATTAGTGGTTAAAGTGGTATTTCCAAGTACGACTGATTAAAATCATTCCCCTTCCCTGTATGAATTAGTATCACGAGTAAATCGGATACATATTCATATAGGTTCAAGGCGGTACAAGCCCATATTTAGAACCATTTTAGAGCGTATGCAAATAATATTCATCAAAACCATGATTATTTAATTTCCCATTTGAGTGCTAATTTCCCCAATTTATACTCAAAGTCAGTATTGCTACATGTTAATACACTATCTTATACACAGGCTACTTAATTTTAATGGGTGTAATTTTCCGAATGATGTCGAATAATTTCACAGCCATAACGTTAACGTAACGTTATGCCTTTACCCGAGCGAGCTAACGTTTGCTAGCTAACGTTAACTTAACCTGAGTGTAACATTCCGGTATGATGGAAGAAGTGTCTTTTAATACGGTCTGCCATCGTATGGTTTTTAACAATGTGTGTGTGTGTGTGTGTCAGTGAATCGTAGCGGTCTGCTTCAGCATAATCTGATTCTGTGCTGCCAGCGTAACGTTAGCGCTGGTGGAAATGTTCGCGCATTTCAAAAGCAGGGAGATTCCGTTCAAACATGTAGCAGCTAGCTAGGTCTCCTTTGTCAGTTTGCCATGTCTCTAGTGGGCACAAATGCTCCCGTTGATCGGATCTTTTTGCTCATGAACAACAGGGACTGACGAGAGGCGAGAGGTGAGACACGGCAGGTTTTTTTCCTTTTCTGGTCAATTGTGAGATTTTGGGATATTGGTCTTAAATAACATGTCTTCTTTCAGACTTGTGGTGGAATAAAAAGTCAGAAATACACTTTATTTTACTACACTTTGTCTGTTTGCGTCTGTATATTTTTTACAAATTCAACAAAAGTTGGCATTTTAACTGCTCCGCGATCTCTGTCTGCACCGTTAGAAACAGTGTTGCCAACTATTTTCAGAGGAAAGTAGCTAACGCCTTCCCTAAAAGTCGCTAAATGTCGCTAGATGACGTCATACGTCAATTAGCATATTCATGACGTCATCGCGTCGTACTTGCGTTCTGCTTGCCTAATGTGTTTTCTCTCTAAATTAATGCTCACATAGGCCTACTGTATTTAATATAGGCTATTGTAATATAATATAATATAGCCAAATGAAAATATAAAGCTGTTCTCATTTCCTATAGCCTATATTTTTTTGTCAGACAATAGGCTAGAACGACTATGATATAGGTCTAGTGAATGACAAAAAAAAATAAAAATTAGCCTATAGGCATATGTGGAAAATTATCTGAATTGAGAGTTCGGGAACCGGATGACCTAAAGCTCTGTGATATTAGTGATAGTCTATTAAGTAATAAGCACAAGAAAGAAAGGAACTTAAAATGGTCCAACTAAATTCTTTATATAAAAACCCAAAGAAAAGCAGATAAGTCTGTGGAAAAACACTGCTCATTCACGTCTGTCAGCAGCCGTGCGCTCAACAGATGAACAGGGTAGACGCAGCTACAGTGAGTGACGGCAGGGAGAAAGCAAAAAAGTCGGGGTCTGAAAAGTCGCTAAAAATAGCAACAAAGGCGCTAAGTTGGTACATGAATCCCGCACATGCGCGATTCATGTGGCGGAGGGGTTAACATCTCCTGCTCTGACTGCAGCTGGGAGCGGCTGCTGCGCGAGGACTGGGCCGCCTGTGAGTGCTTTGGGACGCGGATGGGAGTCGGGACCCACGGCAGCACCCGCTGTTGAGAAGACGATATTTGCTTTCACGTCAGAGAGTCGCCAAAAGTCACCAATAACACCAGAAAAAGTCGTTAGATTTGTCGCTAGTCGCTTTTTTGAAAATGTGTCGCTAGAGGGGTCTGAATACTCGCTAAATATAGCGACAAAAGCGCTAAGTTGGCAACACTGGTTAGAAAGCGCTTTCTCTCTCCTGTACAATGCTGTCGGTTCCAAATATGGTAATTTCCTTTTTATCAGCAACCAATCGTGAAAGTAAAAGGGCTGAATGAGCAATCTAATTGGCTGATGATAAAGCCCGTTTTTTCTCTCATACTCAAAGTCCGAAATGTCCACTTCAGTACTCCTATAAACACCAAACTTTCCAGTCTTGTACCCAGTTATATTATGAAGACATTTACAGAGGGATTTGTAAATATATTATTCCTAGCCTGATTTATGTAACATTTTATTCCAAAAAAACATGGCGAAAATTTTTTAAGGCTATTATTGACAGTATATTCTGATTTACAGGATAACAAAAGTAGATATCCATAAATCCCTCTGTAATTTTTCCCATCTAATATGTGAACACAATGAAAAAATTAATTTTAACCTGGCTTTATCCAATACTCAGATTTCGTTTTTGTTTAAATATATGCAAATTAGTGCATATTTAATTAGATATTGCCTAATTTGCATATTTAAACATTAAATTACAAAAAAACTTGTAATACATTTTTTCTCATCTTAATGTAGTAATCAACTGGGAAAGTTTCATGGTGATATCTGCTAGTTACAATTTTTACACTATTCACCTGTAGTGTCTCGACTTTAACCTTTAACACTGTTTGTTGCTACCCCCCTTAATTTACTGTTCATGGTCAAATTTGATGTGTCTGTGCGTGCGTGCATGTGTGTGCGAACATTGGTGGTTCACATTAGTGACACAGGAATAAATTGTCGCTCCCATCCCATCCTAAGCCTACAAAAATACACCCGATCAAATGTATGTTCTTGTAGTGGTAATAAAATATCCATATTATGACGAAGAAGTGTTTATTTTAATAAGGATTTAACAAATTAACAATGATTGAATGTAAAATTATTTTCCTAAGCATGTGAAATATTTTCAATATTTTAAAAAAAATTTCAGCGTACCAGCACCGGAAGTTGTCACAGATTTGAATAAGAGGTAAGTTGCAATGGCAGCTATCCATATACTGTCCCATGACATTTTACATATTCCTTTCCTTGTTCTACAACAACAACCAAATAACATCATCATGCTGTAGGGATGTGCGGTATACCAGTAATGCAAAAATACCGGTATATATTCTATTTCAAACGGTACAATATCAATTTTGTTCAATTCGGTATTTGATGCGCTGCTGTTTCGAAGTTCACCGCTAGGCGGCAATGATCGGTGTATTTGATATAGGTGGGCCAGAGGCGTGCTTAACAGATGACGACAGCGCTGCAACGTCGAAGTCTGGAATCAGCCAGTAAATATTGGTCGCAGTGTTATCCAATTGCGCGCAGTGATATTTTCAAATGCATGCTTGGTGCTGCCCCTCGAGTTGGGCCATTTTCAAATTGACTGTGGCAGCTTGGTGGTGAAGACTGAGGCAAGCGGCAGCCCAATGGTGTTGGAGGCTGAGTGAGTGGCAGCTCTGGATCCCTCGAGGGCTCCAGGACCGCGTGTGGCCCCGCAGCTTGTGACTGGGCAGGCGTGAGGTGGCAGCAGTGTGGTGAAGGCTATGGCAGCCCAAACGGTACAATATCATAATTTTGTTCAATTCGGTATTTGATGCGCTGCTGTTTCGAAGTTCACCGCTAGGCGGCAATGCGCTACCTAAACTAACGAGGGTCACGCGAAACCGGCAAACAGTGACAACGGAGGAACATGATGGATCAAACGAAGCTCATTCGAATTTCCACACGCCCGAAATTAATAAATAGAGAGAGCAGTATGATTGAAATAAGGCATTACTTTGCCTACAAAAGTAATGAGAAAAGTAAAGAAACAGACCTCAATATACCACTCTGCAAACACTGCTTTAAATCATGTGTTGCCATGGGAAGCAACACATCAAATCTGAGCACTTCTCAGTTGCTCATCTTGACTTGTTCAAAGAGTTCAGAGATCGACAGGTGACTCCATCGTTCAACAGATTTAATTTAGACTTTTATTGAACACTGAACAGAGCACATAAGAGCTTATCAATTAAAAATGATACAGTAAACACGAAAGCCCAAATCTGCTTGCATGACACGCTAGAACCAATGAAGTTTAGGTCTCATAATTTTTGCACTTTCAAACAAACGTAAATTCATTTAATTTGAATGAATAAAGAATAAAAATGTTAACAATATTAATTAATATTAAAGAGAGAGAGAGAGAGAGAGAGAGAGAGAGAGAGAGAATTATGAATATTACTAATATTACAATTAAGCTACATTTGTCAACATTCATAAGGTAACCTGACCTAACGGTATTATAGCATTTATTAATCTAGATCAATCAGTAATTTAATTACCTGTAAAAAAAAATATATACTAATACATGTTTAGCATGTTAACATTACTTTATACAATGCATTAAACTAATATGAACCCAAACACAAACCAAACAGTAACCAAACCAAGATGACTAAATGCTATAAATGTTGATAATTCTCTGTTGATGCATGTCTTTTCATTATTCTATTATTATTATATGTTAATCTAATATTATAGATATTAACCTATTTTAATTGTATAATTTCAGTTTTTATTTTTTACATTATGATACTTTTTCTTTGCACATTATGTAGTGAAGAGTTTCAAGCAGTGTTTTTTAATACAATTGTTTCAATTCACTTAAATTTTGAGACAGGTTTTTTTTTTTTTTTGCCTGTGGTATCGATTTAGTATTGATACCGAGGTATTAGGTTCAGGGGTCCGTTCTTCGTACGTTGCTTAAAACATCCGAGATCAAACGAGACATCCAAGATGATATAATCGGCCTAATCATGATCTGGCTAATTGGGTTCTTCGAACACACCAGCCGGTTATGATTAGTATAGCTGGATTAAGTTATCTGAGATAATTGCGCGTGCATGCGCTGGTTTAAAAGGGGATATGTATCGATAGTAGAAACATTGATCAGCAACGGTGCTATTGGCTGCTCACCGTGGCCAAAGAGCACGCACAGTTTTTCTCCGCAGCAGAGCAAAAGTTAGTAGTCGAAGTTTATGCGGAATTTTAATGTTTAATGAAAACGCCAGGGAAGACATCAAAGTCTGTAAAAGCCAGGAGATGGGGCTGGCAAATAGTAGCAAACAAATTAAATTCAATAGTGGGGACCATGTTAAATGTTTCTATCACTTGTAGCCTATATACATTTTTGTATTTTAATTTAATTTCATAATTACTTTGTTCATTGTAATGTCAGAGCCACCACCCACTAGAACATTGGAACAAGTAAAAGTGAAAATGGTAATCTTTACTAAGCTACTTATACTGTTCTTGGTCTCTTTTAAAAATACACCGTTAAATGATGTGCATGTGTTGTTCATGTGCAGCAACCAAGAAAAAGGCTATACATTTTTTAAATAAAAAACAGGTGGTGGTCCTGCACCCCCACTTACTCCCCGACAGAAGGGCTGGGTTGAATGTGAATTGACCCTACTGTGGGGGGCATCTCTTCCTTAGACCCACGGCAGGGACCAGTAGCAGCAACAGCTTCATTACTGGTAAATGAGCTTTTAATTATCTTAGTACACTGTAAAATAATTTGTTGCTGCATTAAATTAAGTATTATCCAAATGGCTGGTCTAAAGCCTGAATTGCTTTACTTTATGAAAGTGAACACTGCATGTAGGCTAATGTAAAAATATCTCTCTAAAAGAACACAGAGTACTATTGCTGACCTTGCATAATATCTCTTATTGCAGGCAAAAGATGGCTGATCACTGGCTTTTCTTTACAAAGAATAATTGAAATAAAAAAGGAACTAAGCATATTTGTCTTGTCTTTTATTAAACATTTAGTGAATTTTAAAAAAATGGTGTCCCAAAATTCTGTCCCGTGCCGCTCTGCTACTAGGTCCGTCCAAGTGCACTGGTGGAGGTCATCATCAGGCTGGAGGTCATCAGGCTGGAGGTCATCAGGCTGGAGGTCATCAGGCTGGAGATCATCAGGCTGCACCTCCACCACAGGGATCCTTCTCCTTTCTGATGTGTATTGTGTAATGTGTAATACGGCACATGTACAATAATGTCACAGTCCCTGTCAGGTGCAACCCTCAGCCTTTTCACACACTGAAATTTTCCCTTTAGTTGCCCATGCTCAATTTAAAACTGTACCCTTGTCCTGGCTAGAGCTCCATTGTCCGGGTTGTGGGTCAGGGAATATGGTCATAAATACTGCCTGCAGGTATAGCCGCTGTGTCTCCAAGCATGTTGTAATCACCTACATAATGAAAAAAATATATAGTTATGTTAGGCTCAGAATATGTAATACAGTGTGCTTGATATTTATATTTTCCGTTTCCATGTTCAAATAATGTGCTACATGTGACTATGTGACTGATATGGTATAGTGTCACACACCGCCAAGACATTTTAGTCAGTCAACTGCATACTTTTTGATTCCATTCTTTTTTTTTTTTTTTTCATATAATAATATTACTAATATGATATATTTAGAATTGTAATAGTAACTTACCGGCACATTTACACTGTTCACAAAATCCTCTTCATTGAGGCCTTGATGGGAACGTGTGTACAGTCTCGTTAGTGAATCACGTTAGTGAAGCCTGACACAAAGGCTACTGTAAATCATACTTATTGGCTAAGTCATGATTGCATGATCTTCATAAAAAAATATAATGTACCTGCATTGGCAAAAAAAAAAAAATCTGCTTTACAACCTTGGGTCTGGAAAAACCATAAAAACCCCTAAAAAAAAAGCTTGAGTGCGAGGTAAACTTTGTGAATGGCACGACGGGCAGCACTTTTCACCAAGTTCACCGTATCACTCGCAAAGAATCTCAGGGAAATGCACACAGTTTGTGCTGTTGTTAAAGCCCGACTCCGACATTAAATGTGTTGTTCAACAAATTAATGATACAAATGACACTCACGAGTCACGAGAAAAACTATATCTCTCTAAAAGTACGCTATCGTGCTGCGCTAAAGGACTTCCCGGATCACCTCCGCTTATAAAGCCGGGATCTAATCCTAACATGAAATAAGCCTGCTCGCGAGCAGGTTTAAGATTGCGCACCTGTTGCTATGACAGCAAGTCCAGGATGAGCGTCGAAGAACCAAACAATCCAAGATCATGCCAAATCGCCAACAATCAAATCCAGCTAAGTGAGTTAGCGACGTACGAAGAACGGACCCCTGGTATCGTACTGATGCCAAAATTGTGGTATCGAGCCATCCCTATCATGCTGATAGCTTTTGCTCTTTCCAAATACAAGTAGCCAGGTGAGATGTTTGCAACTACATGACTTTTTATCAATCCAGTTGCAACCTAATTCCAAACCACAATTGATGAACTGCCCTATTTGTGATTGTTTTTAGAGGTTTTATACCGATGCTACATAATTTTACCCATACAATGTGAATGTGCTCAGTGAGTCACTCTGGCAATCAGTAATGATGCTCATTACCCATGCCCGTGGAGCCGAGCTGCTTCAATCACATCGGTGTATTTGATATAGGTGGGCCAGAGGCGTGCTTAACAGATGACGACAGCGCTGCAACGTCGAAGTCTGGAATCAGCCAGTAAATATTGGTCGCAGTGTTATCCAATTGCGCGCAGTGATATTTTCAAATGCATGCTTGGTGCTGCCCCTCGAGTTGGGCCATTTTCAAATTGACTGTGGCAGCTTGGTGGTAAAGACTGAGGCAAGCGGCAGCCCAATGGTGTTGGAGGCTGAGTGAGTGGCAGCTCTGGATCCCTCGAGGGCTCCAGGACCGCGTGTGGCCCCGCAGCTTGTGACTGGGCAGGCGTGAGGTGGCAGCAGTGTGGTGAAGGCTATGGCAGCCCAATGGTGGTTGGGGGCTATAGGTGTAGCAGGTGGCAACAGTGCGGTGGTGACTGAGTAGCAGGTGATAGTGTCGGTGTCAATATTAATAGTAGCCTAAGCTATAGGCTTCATGCCCTGCATGAGTAGTCAATATTGACAAGCAGCTGTAACAACCTAGGTCGGTAAGCAAAAGCCCAATACCCTTTGGGGATACAACTGTCAGTCTGTGGTTAGCCAGCTACAGTCGGAAATTGCCCGGTTTCCACGGGCAAATTAGCATATGTTACCACGACTAATTCAATATAAACTTAGCCTGTGAAAAGTTTGTTTTTGATCCAACCTAACGTGAGACCGGTATACTGCCCAGCACTACTAAATTGTTCTATAATTAAAACATTTCTTGCAGCATCGCTGCAGTGTGATGGCATATCTAAGGAACTGGAGGAAGCGTAATGCTGAAGTCCTTGCACTGGCTGAAAATTCAAGTGAGGAGGATGGAATGCTGGGGAGTGTGGATGAGGAGGTTTTGCCACCTTCATTGTCACCTTATCACTCAGATATTGATGTGGTGCTATCGTCTGACTCAGAAACCCAAATTCTGTCTGATGAGTCCTCAGAAGAAACTGTTTCTGATCTGGGTGAGGAGCTTGCAGCCTGGGCCACCACGAACAGCTGCAAGCGAACTGCTCTTAATGAGATGCTGGAGATCCTTAGGCGACAAGGACATCGGCTCCCAAAGGATTCCCGGACACTGTTGCAAACACCAAAGAAAGTGGCAACAGTTGAAAAATGTGGTGGACACTATGCCTACTTTGGTATTGCTTCTGGCATATTAAAAGTTTTGTCTCAGCGTCCAGGAATCGTTGAGCACCTACATTTGTGCTTTAACATTGATGGTGTGCCCCTTTTTAAATCCTCCAACTTGCAAATGTGGCCCATACTCTGCAACTTTCATGACTTTGCTCCTTTCATTGTGGCCCTCTACTGTGGAGTTGCTAAACCGAATTCAGTGGAAGAGTACTTAAGTGACTTTCTCCAGGAGTTGCAGCAGTTGCAGCAAGACGGCATTGTTCATGCTTCTGTAAAAGCATTCATATGTGATGCTCCTGCCAGGGCATTCTTGAAGTGCATTAAGAATCACAACAGTTATCATTCAGTTATCAACAGTTATCAGAGGCACCTATGACGGAAGGGTTGTTCTTGGGGCCAAAGAACCAGGTGCCGTTCCAAGGACTGAAGACGGTTTCCATCAGTGGGTATATAAGAATCATCAAGTTCAGATATCCCCACTGACTGTTGCAGGAATCTCATGTATCCATGGGTTTGCCTTGGACTACATGCACTTGGTCTGTTTGGGTGTGGTTCGGAGAATGCTGCATTTCATGAAGCAAGGGCCTAATACATGCAAGTTGTCATTTCAACAAAGGAGCAGGATTTCAGATCATCTGAAGTCATTGAATGGAAAGTTGCCAAGAGAGTTTGCTCGCCAGCCACGGGGTTTGCAGGAACTTGACAGGTGGAAGGCCACATAATTAAGACAGTTCCTCCTTTACTCAGGACCAGTTGTTTTGAGGGAAGTTCTTGCACCTACTCTCTACAAACATTTTCTTGCACTCAGTCATCATGTCAATTCTGTTAAACTCTGATGATGTGCTGCGAAACGAGTATTTAGGGTATGCCAGAGATTTGACTGTGTACTTTGTACACAGCAAAGGTTTTCCCACAAATCTCTTCAGACTTTTCAACAATGTACACTCGCTGACCCACCTGCCAGACGATGTTGAGCATTTCCAGTGTTCCCTGAACAATGTTTCAAGCTTTCCATTTGAAAATTACCTCCAGACACTGAAGAAAATGGTCAGGCAAAGTCGAAATCCTATTGCCCAGGTTGCCAAACGCTTAACAGAGCTAGAGAAGTCAACGAAACACAGACGTGTAGCCAAAGAGACGGTCACTCGTGTATCTACCACATTAAGGGATGGCTGTTTCCTTCTGGACAACGAGGATTTTGCCTTTGTGAAGGAAAAACGTTCAGACGGCTCTTTGGTTTGTGATGTGATACATCATAATGACACAGAGAGTTTCTTTGATGACCCCTGTGATTCCAGACTACTCAACATCGTTCGTGTTAGAGACCTCAGCAGAGCAAAGCGCCAACTGATCACAAGGCACAAGTTACACCGTAAAGTTGTCTGCCTGCCGCCCAACCGTGAGGCAACCAACTCAGGGTATATTCTATTTCCTATGCTACATGGAGTAGAACGAAGTTGAACTGTAAGTGTCCACTCCATAGATCAGGATTAGGATTCAAAACAGGTTGTCAACATTTACATAGTTTGGTCTTGCACTCACAAATCAAAATTGCGTCTTTGAGAATTTTGACGGTCAAGATGGCACCAGGATGTTTGCCGGCTTACCACAGTCTGTCCTTGTCTCTTTTATTTGTAATGTTTCTTGTTTGATTTATCACGCGCTCTGTTTGCTCCCATCTGGTATATGATCGCATGACCCTATTTAATATTCGATCGGCTGTGTCCGATTGTTTATTTAATGCTGGTGAAATGACTTCTCTCTCTGAACTTTCTCCTCCTGGTTGCAGTTTTTTTAGTACCCCTAGGTCTGTTGGCCGTGGCTGGGGTCTTGCAGTTGTTTTTAAAGACAAGTTTAAGTGTAGACTTCTGCGTCTTTTTGCACTTTTGAATCTCAGTTAATTACCCTGAATTATTTTAAATGTGTATTGATTTATAGACCAAACTGTCATGGGGATTTTATACAGGAGTTTTCTGAATTTTTATCTGGTATTGTCTCTTCTTAAGAATTAAATTCAAAGCGTTGTTATATGTTTTTAAGTCTCTGCATGGCCTAGCACCTGAGTATGTTACTGATTTAATCAGCCAATGTCAAGTAGATCTCTGCGCTCAAATGACCAATTGTTTCTCATGGTTCCGCGATCCCATTTAAAATGTAAAGGTGATCGGGCTTTCTCTGTTGCAGCTCCTAGACTCTGGAATAACCTTCCTCTGTCTGTAAAAACTTGTCATTCATTGGGTGTTTTTCAGTGTTTTTATGTCTTTGTTTTTATTTTCTCTTTTATACCTTCTGTACAGCACTTTGGTTCCACTTGTGGTGTTGAAAGTGCTCTATAAATAAAGTTGAGTTGAGTTGAGTTGGTCTGTTTTTAGCGGCATACATGGTTTTGCATATACGTATGTATGCAGTACACATGTAAAACAGATACATCAAAGAATTGTATACAGAATGAATACAAAACAGCTGTTAGGCCTATAATATAATAATGTTAAATATTCATTATTGTACAAATGTCACCTTTTAAAAAAATTAAAATGTTCCCTCTCTGTCAAGGTTTTGTCATGTGGGTTCGGGCTGTTTGGAGGGAGAGAAATAAAGAAGAGGAAGGAGTCATCCCAAAGTCCTGGGTGCTTGATGATATGGTGCACCGACGCATTGAAAGCAATGAAAGAGATGCGAAAGCCTGAGGAAAAGTGGAGGAAATTTCCTCTCATAAAGCTGAAATTAACATCAAGTAAGTCAACGTCAGTTGCTGTAATAAGGACTTGCTTTGCATTCACTTTTCATAATCATTTTCATTGATGCATGGTTTCAGGCGCGCGGGAAGTCATTTTCGACAGGGGGTGCTGGTGCTGGCGGCGGCGGGGTGGGGATACTGACACACAATCAAAGACAGTACAGTTTATTCCCCGTGCTATACAGTTCTGCAGGCAGGGGCGTTTGTTTATAAAACAGGGTGGGTCGTTAGGCAGCTTAGGGGGGTTCGGGGGCATGCTCCCCCGAGAAATTTTGGATTTCTCGGACCTACATATGTGCATTTTAAGGTGTTTGAAGGCCAAAAAATTGGAATACAATAGAAGCAAATAATTAATAAAAATACATTTATTTGTATTATGTACAAACTTTTGTTTCGTCATGTTTTCATAGCTCAATAGCGTTTCGGTGTGCTCAGATGTGCGCGCGCTGCAATCGCTAGGAAACATGCACAGACGCGCGCGGACATGGATTTCTGTCGCGCAGGAATGTTTATTTTAAAACAACCACAAGTAGATTAAGTGTTCATAAACCGCATAACGGCCAAAAAAAGGCCTAAGTGCCACAAAGTAACAGACTATGCAAATCGGTTTTATCCGAGGGACATTCTTAAACGCTTAACGATCCTTTATATAAATCTGGGCCTGCATGGCGGCAGGAAAAAGACGCAGAGATGTAAGACACCGTGTCTCTACCTTACGATGATTTCGGTACACCAAAGGTACCGGGAAGTTCGCCGGCGGGAACTACAATAGCTTGTCCTGCTCGTAGTAGTTGCGCAACTTGTGTGTGGGCCGTGAGTGTGCGTGCTGCGTAGGCGCGTCAAGGCACATCTGATTGGCTAATACTACACACTGAAGATAAATTAAATAATTTTTAATTAAATAATAACTAAAATGATCCATCTCTTCATCCCACACACCAAACGTGACATACAAAATGTCGTGGAACAGAAACAACAACCAGAAATATTTATAAGCTATCATTTTATTGTCATCACAGTTTGCCAAAGGGGGTGCTGCAGCGCCAACAGGGGGTGCAGCACCCCTAGTTCCCGCGTCCATGCATGGTTTTCATTCAAGTGGACAGGGAGGAGTGCGAGTTATACAACTTCTCGACAGCTGCTGAGGGTAGTGGCGATGAGCTGGCCATCTCTAAGCCCAAGAGGATTGGGAAAAAAAAAACATTTGATGACTTTGTTGAAGGTATGATAATAAAACAGTTGTTTAGCAGGTCCAAAATAGTTTGTGTTTAACACTGAGACTTCTAAGCAGAAAACGTTTAGTACTGTGAGTGCGATAAGGTGGCTATTTCATATGTTACACAGATGATGAAGATGAAGCAATTGATGATACCCCACTGAATTACCAGTTAAGTTCTGAGGCAAATTCATCAGGACATGGTAAATAGGCCATATATCGTAGAGAACACCGATCTTACCATAGAGAAGATGTCTTCCCAATGGAAGAAAAAAGTAAGTGTGTTCTAAACAAAAATAGCTGCTGCATTGAAAAAAAATTATTGTACAGAATATGATGTGATATTGCTCTCTTTGGTCTGACATTCAGAGTTCCAAAAGCGAGTGCTGTTCTTGCTAGCTGACATGAGAGCTAAGCTCTCTGAAGCTGGGCGTTTTTACGAGCCCCCGCATTCCCAGTTCCACTTAGAATTGATCGACTCCGTAGACCAGCTTCAACAGCTTAACAGACAGCTAACCAGCGAGGAAAAACGAAAACTCATGGTAGGTTACTACGAAAAAGGAAAACAAACCTTTGCAAACAGATGTAATTATTCCACATAAAATATCTTATTTACATATTCTTGTACCTCTCATACATTTCTGCATATTTGTTAAATTCTTCCTTCAGACAGCTCAGATGTCAAAAATTGGAGGAGCTACCCTGCGGGAAAATGTCAACAATGTGATGAAAAGGTCAGTCTCTGAAGTTGTGCTGTTAAAGGATAATTCCGGTATTTAACAACTTGAGTCTATATTGTAGTTTGTTTTGGATGAACAAGAGTGGTGGACAACATTTTTTTGACAATGGTTCCTCTCTCGAGTTTTTGACTATAAAAGAATTGGCCATGGACCCATTTAACATTGGAGTCAATGGGCATGTCCAAAAATGTCATTAAAACAACCTTTAACATTAGTTTTCAAAACTGTGCAACTCACCGAGTGATTAGTGATGTTAGTTGATGTTCCAGAAACAAAAAGTGTTCATTTCGTCATTTTGTAAAATCCCATTGAATTCTGTTGAAGGACTGAGTGCTCGTTAATATAAATGCGCTACCGGAAACGGAAAGGGGGCTGTTTACTAGTGGTGTCAACAATAATCGATTCGGCGATGCATCGCAATGCGGGATATGCACGATTCAGCATCGATGCGGCAAAGTGCCATAATCGATTATGTCACTGTTTATTTTCTGGCCTTGAGTTGGACAATAAAGTTACTTTCGTGGGCATAACAACAACAATCAAGACGGCTGAGGCGGAGGGAGATGACCGCGATAGACGGGTAATTAAAAACGCACCTAAAGCTTGGAAAAGCGGATATCTGGGCACATTTCGGATTCTACGAAGTTAATGGGAAACTAAACAAGACGAGGCTGAACACAGGAGCGCAGCTTCGCGGCTGAGACACGAATAGACTAACATAAAGCTTTTACTTTTAAACACAAAAGGCACGTCCATTTGAATAAAAAAATAATATTTATTCAACAAACCAGATCAAGAGCAAAAACTAAATAAAGTGCATAACTGAAAAATAAAGCATAGGCTCAAAACTAATACAAACAGTGGCACTGCACATTGGGCTCCAATCATTTTTTCCCGTCTTCTAAAAAAAAAATGCTGCCACACTGCCGATGTCTTTGTTGACATGGTAGAAGAGGACTGACTATGAATTAAACGGTCTCTCAATTAAATAAATAATATTCAACAAACCTTCTAGTAGCCTACTTTCTTCAATCTGTCTCTCTTCTCCAGTGGTTTGGGCTAATCCAAAAGAAGTGAAAACAAGGGGGGTGTTCTGAAGACAGACTGTTACCTGTGAAACAGGGGTGCTCTGAAAACACCCCCATTAGCAATTAGTGCTTTCCACCTGATGAAACGAATGCGCAAAACGAATTAAATGAACGTGCAAAACGAATGAAATGAACACGGCAAAACTGATGAAATGAACGCGGCAAACCTGATGAAATGAACGCGGCGAAAAATCGACCAATCAGAATTTTGGTCAAGCAAGAACGTATCGACCAACAATCGACTGGGAGATTACAGCCCTAGAAAGCAGTGGTTTATGTTTTCTTTTTCAGGTTTGAAAATGCCATATTGAAAATGCACAATACCCTGTAGCCTACCATTCAATTTTATTTTATTTAATGACATTTATGTCAAAGATACAGGAGAGTGATAATACACACATAGCAGCCAATAAAATCTGTTGTTCAATATATGACTGCTTGTATTGCCTCATGACTGATGAAAAATTTGCCTTGTGTGCAGTAGAATTTTGATGCATCGCAATGCATCGTAGAATCGAATTGAATCGAATCGTTAGCTGGTGAATCGTAATCGAATTGTGAGGGCAGTGCCAATGCACACCCCTACTGTTTACATTTGGTCGATGTAGTCTTTTTGCTCGCTTCCGTTTCTCATAAGGCTAGCGAGCAGAGCAACTGTGCTCCGGGAGAGTAAGCGAAATAAACAAACAAAACCTTCATTAATTGTTACTTGTAATATGAAGTTGAACTCGACTGTGACCGTGAGTGTCCCGCGAGACATAAACATCAGTTATCGCCATCAAGTGGTCGGGAGTGTGCTAACGCTTCAGATTCAAATATTGAGCAGAAGTTACACGGTTGTGAAGTGTCTGAAAAAATAGTTCCACTATAGCAAAATAAACGGATTGGAATCATATATTGCGACGATATATTGTTTATAATCATCAACGAACACCACTAACCACTCGGTGAGTTTAACAGTTTTGTAAACGAACATTATTGGCTGTTTTAATGACATTTTCGGACATGCCCATTGACTCCAATGTTAAATGGGTCCATGGCCAATTCTATTATAGTCAAAAACTCGAGAGAGAAACCAGTCAAAAAATTGTCCACCACTCGTTCATCCAAAACAAACTACAATATAGACTCAAGGTTTTAAATACCGTAATTATCCTTTAATATCTTAAAAAATATATATTAAATGAGTTCGCCAACATTTTTGGACCATTCGATTGGACCACATGTAGGCTATCGGTAAGTTGCCTATGTAGGCATGGCAATATATAGTAAAGCTACCATTATAACCAATAGCTGTAGTAACTGATTCCCATGCCTTCTTTTTTTGTGGATCTTTATAGCAAGGATCCTGTGGATCGTACAGTTGTCGGTAGGGGTGTAACGGTACGTGTATTCGTACCGGACCGTTTCGGTACAGCACTTTCGGTACGGTGCACATGTGTACCGAATGCAATCATTCACGTAAATTAGGCTAGTTTTGTGTGCGGAACATAGGTCAATTCCGAGTTTCCACACGAACATATTAAGTGTCGGAAGTCTCCGCGTTGCACTGATTAAATCTGATTAATCGTTTTTGTGATTCAAATACATGTAAAATAGTACCATTACATCTGTCTTCCTGTGTGCGGAAATTTGTTAATGTTGCTGTGACAACGAAACATGTGCACACGCGCCTGTGTTAGAGCGCTTGTAGCTCCGTGCGCGCTGATGTACTCATCTGTGGACATTTCCGAATGCCTTTCTGTTAAAAGCGGGCTTTCCACACAAACAAACGTACATGTGTCATTAGTATGAGAAAAAAAATAGGATTTTAACTCGGGTCGGGCTCGGACATAAATAAAGATCACCACATACGCTCGCTTTAGCCCAGCCTCTCGCTAGCTAGCGTCATGGCCAATATTGGTTTGAGAGTATTTTATTTAGTGGAGAACTTTGCAGCAGTATTTTATTTCTTATTCTTTTTTATTTTATATATTTTCTATTTATTATCCTATATTTTATTAAAAAAGTGTTTAAAAAAGTGTAAACAAATTTTTTAAAAAAAGTTTATAGTAAACAACCAGCAGTTTAATGTTTTGCATTTCTTTCCCTTACTGTACCGAAAATGAACCGAACCGTGACTTTAAAACCGAGGTAATGTACCGAACCGTGATTTTTGCGTACCGTTACACCCCTAGTTGTCGGTGTTACTCCACCTCTTCAATTAACTGCCGTCGGCCATCGTTGCAAACTCGAAGTGTAGCCTACTTGAAAGTGTCAAGTCGCGTGATTTGGATCACCCTTGTCCACATAAGGGGAGAGAGTTGTGGAAGGCTATACTTCATGTTAAGCATAAATATAAAGCCGACTGATAAAGGACACCGTCAACAGTATTGACGGCAAAATAGACTATGTTTGAAAGATGCAATATTCGAAAATCGATAATAATTTTTTTTTATTACATTTATATCTGAATTTATGTCAACCTATAGACTTTTAAACATTAAAATGTCATTAACTAATATGTATTTGTTTACAAAATGACAAACATTTTCCTATTCTATTTTGCCTGGAACCGCTTCCAACGCGCTTGCGTGTCACGTGAAAAATAGGCGTCAGTTCTATTTCTAGCATGCACGCGTTTTCCACGCGGTTCGAGCCGTGCCTGAGACGCGCGTCTCACGCAGGCAGTCTGCAAGCTCTAACCTGTTAACATGGGAGCCAAATTAAAAACGGACACGCCACGCAGCTGAGACGCTTACGCCACACATCAAGTGTGTCACCGGCCTCAGAGTTAGAGCTAGATACGATGAGACACTCTTCTCGTGTCTGTGTGCAGTAACTCAGTCTGACGCACCCACTGTTAGCCACACACATGTGCGCACACAGGCATGTACCTCTGGACATTATTTCACATTTCTTGCTGTACAGCATGCATAACTTTGTTTATTCCCATTTTTATTGACAGAGTGCTCACAAATAGCCTCATGTCCATTATGAACATGGATGGGACTGGTGACAAGCTGCCATTCAGAAAAATGGAAATGTATAAGGTCATGATAGGTAATTATATTTTCTATTTGTGCCTCTACATCACCTATAGCTCTACTCTCTACATGATTTTTATTTTGATCAGTATGTGCAAGATAAATGGCAATTGCTGTTAAATTTTTCAGGTGCCATCCAGAAGTCACAACCCGGAGTCACGGAAGCTTCCATTGGTAGCCTGATGGCCAACCATTTGCGCGCTGCGCCAGACAGAAGAGGGGGCACTGGGTGCCGGAAGGTAGGAGCTGTTGCAAACAACAATGTAGATTTAGGCCCAATCCCATTTCTCTGTTTTTACCCTTCCCCTTCGTTTTACCCCTACACCATGTCCTTCGAAACAGAGTGGCAAGACATAGGGGTAAAAATACTCCCCATGGAAATGAGACACCACTAGCCTACATAGGGAAAGGCCCGGACGAATGTGAATGTGTTTTGAAATCGCTGCTCTCTGGCTTTGAATGAATGTTCACATTCTACAATTCAGTACAAAATGTGGACTGATTACTAGCAGTTAAATGAGATCCTGGCATTTGACACTATTAACCGATATTAACAAAAGGTTTGACTCGATCCATTATCATATATTAGTACACATCTGCATCTCTGACTACTGCATGTGATTAGGCTATTATGTGGGTTATCTTTTAGTTGTCTATATACTGTAGAGTAGCCTACTACTGATGGGTACTAAGTAGGGCTGTAACGATACAGCAAACCCACGATTCGGTTCGTATCCCGATTTCTGGCCCACGATTCGATACAAACCGCAATTCTTGCGAGGAGGGAGGATTTTAAAAGCCAAATAAATAAATAAATAGCTAAAGCTATAACTCTGTTTTCTTGTAACAAAATACTTTTGAAAAACAAACAGATCTATACTCCATTGTGGAGATGATTCGAACATGTTAAAAATTCATCTGAGGTAACCGAGGCTTACTGTCTGTGCTGTAAACCACAAATAATATATTGCCTATTCCGCATGACCCGCATCTCAAGCGCAGGAATAACGCTTGCCACAAAGTGAACGCACCTATATAGAGAAATGCACACTTCCTACGAATTAGCCTAAGCCGCAAGCTCCAGTTCACGCGCGCGCCGGTGCCACACACACACACACACACACACACACACACACACACACACACACCGCGCGCTTTGCTCACTTGCTCTGGTGTTTGCGTGTGTGTGTGTGTGTGTGTGGCACCGGCGCGCGCGTGAACTGGAGCTCACCTCATAATAATAATTTAAAAAAAATAATATTCGAAGATCGCTGGGTATCATTTGATTATTATTCAAAAATCGCACCTCTCCCACACACACACACGCGCGCGCGAGCACACAAACACACACATACATACACATACAAGCAAACACCGCGCGCTTTGCTCACTTGCTCTGGTGTTTGCGTGTGTGTGTTTGCGTGTGTGTGTGTGTGTGTGTGTGTGTGTGTGTGTGTGTGTGTGTGTGTGTGTGTGTGTGTGTGTGTGTGTGTGCTCGCGCGTGCGTGTGTGTGGGAGAGGTGCGATTTTTGAATAATAATCAAATGATACCCAGCGATCTTCGAATATTATTTTTGCTTGAAATTCCCATACCTAATATGTAAAAGACCCCGTCACAGCCCTAGGATCTATTCTGGGGTGCGTTTCCCGTACAACTATATAGCTCACTGCTTAACTACCATAGTACGATGCACCGTTGGAGAAATCAACTAGCTAGTCACGAGTGTTTCCCGAAACCGAATGTCGTAAAGTATCGTTCAACCACGTTGGTTTATGACGTCTCGCACGTGGTGGACTAATAACTTTTTTTAATTAATCTGTTTGAGATCAAATTAACGCTAGATTTCGTCATATAAGTTACATATATGGCATCTGAAGACCATTTCAAATTTTTCTCAGTTACTTTGCTTTATTACCAGACTCAATATTTGGCTCGTTCTTACATAGTTGAGCACGTTCGCACATGCGCAGTCTTCAAAAATGGTGCTTTAAATCTCTTGACAAACTAAAAGACGTAAATTACATTTGTATGTATTCTAAATAAAAAATACGGGTTGTACTGAATGTCAGCTTGCTTATTTTGCTAAAGATAAGGATTTATTCAGTCTACATCTCATGTAAACTAGAAACTATGCTTCTAACCACAGCTCCAGAGCTGTCGTTGCAACCACACAAGTTTGCGATGCTGTTTGCGAACGTTCGTTGGAACGATGGTTTCGGGAAACACCAAATCGTTGAACTATGCTGATAACGGCGGAACTTGCGATCATAGTTGGCTAACGATGCTTTCGGGAAACGCACCCCTGGACGAGAAAGATAAGTCTGGGAAGGGGTGTGTCGATCGAGATCTGCCTTCTCACACCGCGACACAGGTTCGTGGATCTGAGTGTCGCGATTTCGGTTTAATATCGTAAATCGTTACAGCCCTAGTACTAAGCGTTAGTTACTGTATGTTAATGGACAGGGCCCATTTTAATGTTTGCTTTCTTGTTCTCTTGTTCCCTTTTACAGGCACGTGAGAGCTCTGGAAGTGTGAATCCATAGCACCCCCACACTATATTACACTGCTCAAAAAAATTAAATAAAAACATATCAGATCTCAAGTATGTGTATGTTGTCAGTCATTGTACATTTAGGTTAAAATTGAGAGATGCTTGACGCTTGACATTGAAATATGAAAATATGTCAATAAATTTTGATGTAATTTTGACATCAATGTTTGATGGCACATTTATGTTGAATTGAGATCGAAGCTTGATATTGAATGATATCAAAATAGCATAAAATGACATCAACATCATGACATCCTGATGTCAAATAGATGTAGAATTGACATCAAATGCCAACAAAGCATGACATCAAAATGACATCAACAGAGGTCAAAATCTTGACATCGACATTTTGACGTCAATTTGACTTTCATTTTTGACCTATTTCGTGACGTAATTTTGACATCAGTGTTTGATGTCATATTGATGTTAAATTGACATCAAATGCCCACTGGGAAGGTAGATGTAAGCTAAATCTTAAAAGGTCAATATAAGCCTTCTCTTTAAATTATTTGTATTGTGCTTTATACGAGTGACACATTTGGGGAGAAGATTTTGTTTTTTTAATAACCATGCATAAACATTATTGTCGAGTTCACACGCGTGATCATAGCTAAACCTATGCGCGTGAACTCGACAATCGACTACTTTGGACTTCGACCGAAAACAGGATGTAAATACAGGTATGTGCGCTGGCTGAAATAACATCATTTTTATTCATATCTTTCACATCTACTGCAGTCAGATTCACTCTTGTTCACTCTGAAGTTATCATCTAACATGGCTGGGCACTTGTAATGAAACATTAAGGATGTTAAGAGGCTAAAAGCAGGTTTAAAACAACTGGCCCCATTGAAGTCAACAGGGTGCAAATTTTAGAAAGAGGATAACACGATGTAGGCAATACCGATTTTTGTCGTTGTTCTCTGTATTGACAGCACTCCAAATTTACAAAAAAATGAGCTCAAGAATGTTAAAATTAGAGTTCTCCTTTAACTGTGGATCCCCTGGGCCCTAACAGTTTCTATTTCAGATCAGAAATGACATGCGAAATAAAATTCAAAGAGAGCACCCCACGTGGCACTCAAACCGTTTTGGGAACCAGAACAGTATGCACAAACCACAACGGTTTTCGCGACCCCCTTTAAACATTTGAAAAACTTCTGTCACCCCCTCAGCCGGACTGAGTGGCAAAAGAGCCTGCAGCGTGACTGGATTTAATAGGGGAAACTGCGAAACCGTGAGTAAAATAAAATAGACTTTGAATATCATTCCCAGCTTTGTAGCTGTAAAAGCAACAATGGACAATTTACCTCAGATCTTGAAATTAAACTAATGGAAACAAGAACGTTCAAAACTGTGAACAAACAGGTGTATTCTTTGACAGATTGTTTTAATAACTCGCATCGCGTCTGGTTAGGAGTAGCCTATAACACGGTGTTAGGACAAACACTCTAATTAACATGGAAAATATACCTTTTGTCGCGTGTAGTTGGGACACGCTGTAGTCGCTTTGGATTTAGATTTCTCCTAATCCAAATCAAATGATTGCACTCACAGTCTGAAACCATATAATTTGGAGCAGAATGAACGGTTGTTCCACTTCACATGTTTATGCCTCTTCTTCTTCTTCTTTCTGGTTTAAATGGCTGGTTGTATACATTACTGCCACCTTCTGGGAACTGAACCAGAGACTAAGTAGGCTACTCTCTTCATGATCCAAGCCACGCTGCGTGTCCACCTGAAGCTCCGATCGTAAATTATACAGATTTCTTATGTAGATAATCTATCACTAATTATACTTTTTCATAATCAGAATTTAAAATACTCTTCAGAGTTCCCCCTTTTTCCTTAATTCCTCACAAAAATGTACATCTTTCATTTGAATATTTCTAACACTGCATAATTAAATGCTCTACTGTTTCTCTATTTCCACACCAATTACACGAACCTGTCAGGTTTTTATATTATCTGCATACGCATAGTATTATTTATAATATTATTATTAACCCTTTCTGGCCCATTTTTTTCTTAGTAGCATTTTCAAAACTCTTAGTGCTAATATCACAACAGAAAAGTGCACTTAAAAAAAAATATGTCATCATGTTTTCAATTGTGATAGTAGGCCTACAATAATCAAAATCACAAAGGCTGGTGCTAAACAGGGGTGCGAAAACAAACTGATTTATTAATTAATTAATTAAATTGACAGGGACAGTGTACATTAATTAGCATTGCTGCAAATGCACCAGAATTAGCCAAAAGGCTTTTTTTCATCCGTTGTCCCTGGACAGATCTAAAAATTGTCTACCTAAAAAACACAATAAGATTACAGTGAACAATACAAATATAAAAAGCAGTAAAACAGATATAACTCTTCAAATCCTGGTGATAAATACAAATGCTTACTATAATACAGACATTAAAAATAAATATATATTATACACATTGACACAGCAGAGACACAAGTGGCAGCAGGTTGGGTTGAGGGAAGATACATATTCTTATTAATGCTGACATGTCTGATGTGTAATGAGCCAGTTTTTTAGATGCTTTTTGAACTGAGTATATGTGGTGAGTTCTCTGATGTTATGAGGGACAGAGTTCCACTGCTGCGCTGCTGTGACTGAAAAGGCACTCTGACTAAATGCACTTTTCCGCAAAGGAATAACACAGTCTCCTCGGGCCAAACCTCGTGTTACTCTCTGTGTGGTGTTTCTGATGTTTACAAACTGACTGAGTGGAGGAGATGACAGACCATGGATGATTTTGCATAACAGACAGAGGTTTGAATACTTAATGACATTTTCCCAACTTCAAGGGTTAGTTCACCCAAAATTAAAAATAATGTATTTTACCAAAGTATAATACCAAAAAGTATTTTCGATGCTTCAAAAAATTCGAACTAACCCACTGATGTCACATGGACTACTTTGATGATGTTTTTATTACCTTTCTGGACATTTTCAATGGAGGGACAGAAAGCTCTCGGACTAAACTGTGTTCCGAAGATGAACGGAGGTCTTACGGCTTAGAACGACATGAGGGTGAGTCATTAATTACATTATTTTCAATTTTGGGTGAACTAACCCTTTAAAAGCTTATGCTTTTGTAAAATGGCACAATGATTATATCTTATTGGTTTTTTATTCACAATTTTGATTGTCTGTTTATAAAGTGACTCTAAAGATTTTAGTGTTGTTTTATTTGCCTGTGACCAGGTTGTATGACAGTAAGTGATGTGAGACAGAACCATACTGTACATGAACATTTTAGCTCCCTGAAGTGACAAGTTTGATCTTATGAACCGGAAATTTGCCAAATTAAATTTGACTCGATTGCAGACCTTTTTTTATTTGTGATTTAAAAGTTAGTTTAGAGTCTATTATGATGCCTAAATTTGAATTCTGACACAACTTTTATTTTTTCCCCTGTCACATAAATATCTGCCTGATTATTTGCACTGTTTGGTTTAGAAAAGAACATTGAAACTGTTTTATTTACATTAAGTTTTTTTTTTTTTTTTTTACTTTATTGCCAATAGTAAACATTGCTGGCAATTTATACAGTACAGCAACATAACACATAAAACACATACAAAACCCAATAGAACAACAAAAAATAATAAAATAAATAAATAATAAATAAACACAAAAATTACATGGAGGTCACCTTGTGGTTGAGCTACGTTCAATACATATATTTACCACCTAGAAGCATGGTAAATACATCGTTAAATATCACAGTATGTTTACGCTATTATTCTAAGTCAAGGCCGATAATGACAGGATTCCATCTTCTTACAAACACTGGTACTTTCATCTGTAAAATAGCAGTCATATTTTCCATTGTACAGACCTGCTTGACTTTTTGTACCCACTGGGCTTTTGTAGGAGGGCTAGGCTTCAACCAGTTAATAGTGATCATTTTTCTTGCAATCATTAACAGAATATGTAACATGTGCCGTTGATCCTTAGAAAGCAAGTTTTCAGGTATTTTCTCCAGTAAAAAAAATAAAGGGTCCAAAGGAAAATCCATCCTGAAAATTTTGTCCACTTCCTCTTTAATGTCTTTCCAGTATGTCTGTATCACAGAACAATCCCAGAATATATGTCTATGATCCCCCACCCTGCCACAGTTCCTCCAGCAGATGTTGGGGGTATTGTTTTTAAACATTGATACCTTGAGAGGGGTCCTAAAGAATCTAATCTTCATCTTCCAATCAAATTCTTTCCACATTTGACTCCCAATCCCTGTATGACTTGCCTGACATATGTCTTCCCATGTTTCATCCTCTATAATTGTATTAAGTTCCATTTCCCATTCATTTTTAATATGAAGAGTATTGTCTGATGTGTCTTTCATAAGACTCTTATAAATATGTGATACTTGACGCCTTGTTGATATCACTTGTTGAGAAATATGTATAAAATACCGTTCAACATCGGTTGGATCTTTTTTAAGACTTCCCCAATCTGCTTTGTGATGTAATGTCTTATTTGTAGAAACCTATACAAGTCATTTGAGGGCAAATCAAACTTTTCTTGCAATTGTGAAAATGCTCGTAGTGTGTTGTTTTCAAACAACTGATTTATAGTGACCAACCCCTTTTCCGCCCATCTTCTGTATGCTAGGTCTGTCACCGATGGGAGAAACTCAATGTTTTCAAGAATGGGCATTGCCCTAGATAGAGCCCTAGACCCCTTTAACTGTTTCTGAGCCCAATTCCAGACCTTTAGTGTGTGCTTGACCCAGATATTATAAATTTTTTTTTTTTTTTTTGTGCCTGCCGACTAAGAAATGGAAGAGTAGATAGTGATATCCCTTTTAAAGAATTCTGCTCTATTGATATCCATCCATTCTCTTCATCTTTAGTCACCCATGCCACTATTGCTCTAAGTTGGGCTGCCCAGTAATACATTTTAAGATTAGGTAGACCCAGTCCTCCTTTTTCTTTACTTGCCATCAATATTTTTAGCCGTATTCTGGGTCTCCTATTTTGCCATATAAATTGTGATATACGTTTTTCCAGAAGCTTAAGCGTTGATTGTGGTACATGGACAGGCAAAGATTGAAACAAAAAAAGAAGTCTAGGTAGAATATATTCTACCTAGACTTCTTTTTTTGTTTCAATACATCCTTACTGACTCTATTCGGCCAAAAAGTGACAAAGGCAGCATATCCCACCTACTTATATCTTGGTTGATCTCTTTGACTAGTTTGTTATAATTGGAGGAATACAGTTGTGCTGGTTTTGGTGTCAAAATAACACCTAAATATCTAAATCCCTGTTTGGATTTCCTTAAGGATACCAATTTGTCTAATTGTTGAGGCCATTCACCACTTATCATCATTGCTTCAGATTTATTTGTATTTATTTTATATCCTGAAACTGCACCGTAACTATTAAGACGGTTTAAAAGTGCAGGAATAGAAACCATGGGGCGTTCTAAGAATAACAAAATATCATCCGCAAATAGCGCTAGTTTGTGTTGAGACATTCCCTCATCAGGAATACCCAGTAGAGGGATTGTCCTTATTAATTCCGCCAATGGCTCTAAGCTTAAGGCAAATAAAGAAGGAGATAAAGAATCCCCCTGCCGGGTGCCACGTCCCAATGGAAAGAAATTAGAGCAATGCCCATTTACTCTGACTCTAGATTTCGGGTTTTTATAAAATATACCTATCCATTTAATAAATGTGTCATTGAAGCCCATATATCTGAGAGTCTGTTGTAGGAAAGTCCAATCAACCCTATCAAATGCCTTCTCAGCATCTAAGCTGAGAAGCATTGAAGGCGTGTTCCTTTTGGCTGTGATGGATTGCAAGTTTAAAGCCCTCCTGACATTGTCCACTCCCTGTCTATTACTAATAAACCCGGTTTGATCCGGTTTTACTAATTTATGTATGCACTTTTGTATTCTTTTTGCTATAATTGAGGTAAGAATTTTAAGATCAACGCATAGGAGGCTAATTGGACGATAAGATGTACACTGGGTTGGGTCTTTGTTTTTTTTGTGGATAACACTTATTATTGCTTCTGACCACGATCCAGGTGGATCTCCCTTCTCCAGTACATACTCACTTAAAAAAGTTGGGTTAAAAACGACCCAACAACTAACCCAATGGTGGGTTGATATAGCACCGACCTACTGTTGGGTTATTTTAACCCAATAAATTAGGTAACTAGTTTTACCCAATAAATTGGGTTACAAAAAACTCATTTGTTGGGTTATTTGGCCAAAATTATGCTTTAACCAACCTAGTATTATTATTTTATTATTATACTATTATTGCCATGTAAATAAATAACTTACAACTTCAGTATATTGACAATGCTTTATTTACATTCAATGGCATTACATTCAAAGGCATTACATTCAAAAGTTATTATTGCAATTGTTTTAATTTATTTCCTAAAGGTAAGAAATTGTTTCAATAAATAAAAAAGGTGACCGTGTTTTGAGGGAACACCTCCAGGCACAGAATATTAATGTTAAAATTAATTAATTTAGAATTATGTTTTAAGTTCTAAGAAACATGGAGCACAAAAACAAATAAACAGTTGTAAACATTACAAGTTGTAAAAAAATTAAGTCATTGTTGCAATTGCTTTAATTTACTTCCTTAAGGTAAGAAATTATTTCAATAAATAAATAAATAAATAAAAGTAATGCAATTATAAACTGCCTCATAAGACAACATTGTGTTGAGGGAACACCTCCAGGCACATAATATTAATGCTAAAATTAATTTATTTACAATTCTGTTTTAAATTCTAAGAAACATGGAATACAAAAACACAAATAAACAAACAAAACAAACCAAATCAAGTCCACTTTATCCAATTATAAACTGCCTAAGTAGGCGACAGTGTGTTGATGGAACTCCCCCTGGCACAGAAACTGCCAAACAGGCTTTGGATACTCAGGCCTCATCCACACTACTGCGTTTTAGTTTAAAAACGGAGAATTAAAACGAATACGATCTCCGTCCACACCAGTGTTTTAGCTGCGTATTAGAATTGATCTCCGTCCACATTAAAACGACTGAAAACGCGGATCACGTGACCACTCACCAACACTGGGCGTGCGCGTGCAGGTGTAAACAGACGCATGTAGGCAGTGATAGCATTTTAAAATGCAGAATTGACTTGCACAACAGCTGCTAGCAAAGACATCAACATCAGAAACGCTTGTAAAACGTTACGTAGTCCAGGCTGGTTTGTATGTTTTCTTCCCGGGGACGGGTCATGTGATGGGTGTCTGACGAATCAGGGAAGGATACGCCATGACTGATGACACCCAATCATAGAGCCGAGCGTGAGCCTCTGCGCCATCGTTTGTCAAGTCCTCCGTTTTGACCGTCTTCACTAAAACGCCCTCCGGGGATTCAAAACGCAAAACGGGGTCGGAGCGTTTTTAAACTTCTCCGTTTTAGGTCTTCGTTTTTGCCGTTGTAGTCTGGACGGGAGGTGCAAACGTAGCAAAAGGTCTCCGTTTCTAAACGAAAACGCAGTAGTGTGGATGGGGCCTCAATTTCTAAAACATAAAATGATTTAAAGCATGTATCCACAGCTTGTAAAAGTCTGTCTTGCTCTAGTGCCGCTCCTCCCACAATGACGAAGGCTTGTGAGCAGTTGAATTTATCCCCAAGCTGCAGGACATGAGGGAATTGCCTCCGTTGCTCCTCCACCTCCAAATATTGAATGATGTTTGTTCCAACCTTTAAATAGAATTTTGAAATGGTAAATATGCACACATGGATCAAATATTACCCAAAATGTGTTGTCATAAATGATGTACCTACAGGCTATAAATCAACAAATGCTTGTTTTGCCTCCTGGTAAGAGGGCCGAACCATCTTGCAGCCAGTTTTGTATGGCAATGGAGGAAGGATAGCTGGCAGGGTTTTCAAAGCAACATCTCCAAGAGTGTCTTTACATTAAACAAAAAGAACAATGGATTAATCTTTAAACAAGTGCATTATATTATAGACAAAATATTGACATGAAAGTACAGAGCTGTTGTGCAGGATTTTCTCACCAGAAGAAATGTTAGTCTGAACAGGAAGATCCAAGGCTCTCTTCTCGGTCTTGCGATATGAAATGATTCGTTGAGATGCATGTCCCCAAATTTCAAAGTCCTGAGCAATCTAAAAATAAATAAAGAAAATGAAAAGTTAAAATCACACCAACACCTCATATGTTGCAGTAACAAATAAATTGTGGACATTTGTTTTTCAATATGAAAAATCAAGCTTGGTGAATCAAATCAAGTGGGATTATTTTTTTTTAAATATAGAAAAATATAATTAAAATGCCACTAAAAGAAAAGATTTAGATTCCGATCTTATACCTATTTATTTTAAGGAATCAAATCTAGAAAAAAATATACATTTTAAATAAAAAAACGTGTATATAAAACCAACACCAATAAGCAGAAATGAAGTTGCGTATGCGTGTGTGTGTACCTGCATTTGTGTTTGTGTGGGTGTCAGGTCTCACAAATGATGCCCTAAATGTTAGGGCGCTGTTCACAAATGCACTGTTGCACCTGCGTGTGTGTTTGTGTGTATGAGCAAGCATTGTTCCAAAATGCATTTGTGACTCAAAGCTTTCCTTTCTGTGTGAACAGAAATGTTCTGATTTATTCTGGATTTATTTTTAAAAAACTGAAAAAACCCTCTTGGGAATTGTAATAATGTAATTAATTCATACAGGTTAGTAGGGACATGGTGGGAAAGTTATGACAAAAGTTTGTGAATGCATCAAACACTATTTGACAAATGCATTCGCAACCATCTATGTTATTGAACTTAATACATGAAGTACATTCTTCCATTCAACTTGTGGCCCACAACAATAAAACAATAACAAACAAATAATAAAATAGTTTATCTTTTACACAGGAATTTTCTCTGTAAATCGTTTGTGAATTTACATTTGAGATTTTTTTTTACGCTGTTCAGGAGCCATGTGCCACTGAAAAGTGATGATTGAGATGCAGTTTGACCAATGTTTGCGTTACGTAGGCTACATTACGTACGTTACGAATGCAATGCAAAAAGGCACACATTGAATGGCGAATTGAAGGAGTGCAAAAAGAGGACGTATGATCACCCTAGTTTAACACTTTGTAGTATTTTAAATTCACACTAGTTGGGATAGCCCAAGTAGACATTTGCGCTACAATGTAGGCCTTTATATAACACAGCATAACGTTACCTTCTTCCTGTAAGTGACTGCGACACTGGATGGACCAGGAGGCTTCCGCTGGGTCTTGAAGCCGAGCGCGTCGGTCAAATATCTGAAAATATGAATAACTTCCCACAAAGTATTAGCAGCTAGAAAGAATAGACAGTGAGGAAGAGTAGCTATCACAATCGAGTATTAAGAAATAACATCGGTGCCGTTAGTCGCAGATAGCGGACGAAAAGCAGTCGACAGGGGAGATATAAACATGGAAATAATCTAAACAGAAAAAAGCGGCAATAATACTGTAAGAGCTTAAAGTCACTTCATAACGAAAAAAAATAACATGTATACAATATGCATAGCCTATAGATACTGTATAGTGTAATATTAACTCACCCGTGCCGTGTATCTGCTATCACACTTGCGGTGGTCAACCGTTGAAATTTGAATTTTAACCCAACGGACTGCGTTGTTATAGAAACAACCCAATAAATGTTCCGAATAACCCAACAGAACGACCCAATATTTTTAACCCAGCTATTGGGTACGCAAAATAACCCAACGTTTTTTAGAGTGTAGTTATATACTTTACACAAGATTGGGGTCATGTCATCTATAAATGTTTTGTAGTATTCCCCAGGAAAACCATCTGTACCTGGAGATTTATTATTTTTAAGGTTTAAAATATTATCTCGTATTTCTTTTTCTGATATTGGCAGAGACATTATGTTAGCCTCTTCTGATGTTAGTTTTGCCAACTTGATGGATCTGAAAAAAGATTCCATCTTGTCTTTTTTTTGTGGATCCAACTGCTCTTCATATAACTTTCTATAGTACGTGGCAAAAGCCTCTGTAATATCGGCAGGTTGTGTTAGGATTTCGTCACTCTCTGGGCTTTTTATTTTGTGAACCATCCTGCTATTTTGCTCTTTCCGCAATTGAAAAGCCAACAGGCGACTTGCTTTATTTCCCATTTCGTAATATTTTCTATTTATAAATCTTAAAGTAGGGATGGCCCGATACTGATACCAATGGCAAAGAAAGTAAAACGAGGCATGTAGCTTATTATTAACATTAACTGGCCAAGAGAGAGAGAGAGAGAGAGAGAGAGAGAGAGAGAGAGAGAGAGAGAGAGAGAGAGCGCACTTCTGTTGAATGCTCTGGATTGCTGATCGTTCACTCGGCACGTATATTTGAATTAAAACTAAATCGTATATGTAAGTAAAACATGAACTGTTACCTTATTTATGTTTAACGACATTATTACAGGACATTTGCAGGTCAAGAAGTTACATGAACTTCAAACATCCAAAGCGCGCGCCCCGAAAACCATCGCCTCAGACAGCGCGCGAACACTGAGTGGAATTCTTTCACTATTGCGCTTGTACGGATGAATTCACACAAAACTATGTAAAAACGCCCGTCTTGGCGAGTATCCTAGTAAACAAAGTATATTATATGTCAAGTGAACGTAGACAGTATAATTCAAATGGGGTCCGTGCGTTCGGTCTTAAAGGGGCAGCAGTTGAATTAATCTGCTGCTGTGTTTTAATGTTAACCAGACAAAGGATTATCTCTTGACTAAATAGGCTACCTTTTTTTGTAACTCCACAAAAATATCCATCTATATTTAATTTATACAGTAATGAATATGCAGTGCATTAAATATATTTAATGAACAAATTAAGTTTAAATTTAATAAACAAATATGATTTGACATTCTTTTGGTTTCTCTACCAATACATTTAAAAATGACAAATGCATGAATTAAATTAATTGAAAATAAAAATACAGGTATCGGTTACGGTATCGGTATCGGCGAGTACCAAAAATGAAAGTATCGGTATCGGACTCGGCCTGGAAAAAGTGGTATCGGGCCATCCCTATCTTAAAGCCCCCTCCGCTTTGTATGTTAGTAGGTCGTCCAGTTTTTTCCTTGTCTCTTTCAGTGCCTGTAATACTTGTTTATTAGATTGTTGATATTCTGTTTCTTTTTGCTTAATTTCTTTCTCTAACTCATCCTGTTGCCTTAGCCTTTGCTTTTTCAATCTAGAAGAAATGGCAATAATATAGCCCCTCATCACAGCCTTTGCCCCTTACCAAAGAGTTATTGGAGATATGGTACTGTCTTCATTTGTCTCAAAATAATTTATTAATTCCTTGTGTATTTCTTGTTTAATTAAGTCATTATTTAGCAATGAGACATTGAGTCTCCAGTATTTAAATGCATTGGTTGGCCCTATATTTACTTTTAAAGTGACTGGAGCATGATCAGATATGGTGATTGGCTCTATATTGCACTCATTGACCCTAAAGAGATCTGGTCCCGATATTAAGAACATGTCCAGCCTGGAGTAGCTGCCATGAACCTGTGACCTAAAAGTAAAGTCCTTCTCTTTGGGATGTAGGTGCCTCCATATATCCATTAAGCCCAATTCGTTCATCATTGCCTGTAGTGTGATTGACTTTCTAGATACTGAGCCAACTTCTGCAGGTAGCCTATCCATATTTTGTCTCAGGACACAATTAAAATCGCCTCCTATTAACACAACCCCTGTTCCCTTGCCTGCTAATAAAGTTGCTATGTCTTTAAAAAAGACAGAGCAGTCTTCATTTGGGGCATATATATTGAGCAGTGTTACTCTTGTGCCACTAATATCTCCCTTTACCAAGACATATCTACCATTTTTATCTTTAACTGTTTCTGTATGATTGAAGTATACTGATTTATTAAAAAGGATAGCCACACCCCTTTTTCGTCCCTTTTTAAATGAAGAGCTGAATACCTGGTCCACTCATTCTCTTTTTAGCTTTAAATGCTCTTTTTCTGACAGATGAGTTTCTTGGATCATTGCTATAGAGCAATGGAGTTTTTTAAGTTGGCTAAATATTTTTTTTCTCTTGATTGGATTACCTAAGCCCTTAACATTATAGCTTATGCAGTTTAGACTATTCATACCATTTATGTGTGCATGTTTGGGGCCTGTCCTTACTCCTACTTATATCACTCATTCTTGACATTTAAACATACCTGAAAACAAAGCTCCACCATTAATCTGACTAAAACTTTCAAGGTGACAGTAACAATATAAACACAAAATATAACGTCTAACTATATGAACAATGAACTTCCACATACCCAGATGGTTTGCTACAGACCAATAAAAAAGAATTTAAAAATATATATCATTAAGCTGAGCAAACCATATCCCGGTGTGACCAGGGCAGAGGATGGTGACAGTTCCTCCGTGGGATTCACCCAAGGTGTCTTGGCTGCTGTCGTCCAACTCGTGGAGCGGTTGCTGCTCATTGTGCGTATTCACTCACAGTTCAGCTGGGCTCCGTCCAATGAGATTACAAGGAAAAGTTAGTGTTCCTAACGTTACGCGTATCCATATAAAATTGACTAGTTCTCGGCGTTCACATCACTCTTTTATTTGAAGAGGGCAGTAAGATCTGCAGAAGGCAGCGCTCCCGCTGCACCTTCCCCCCGCCTCTCTCCCGCAACATTCCACCTGTAGCGGGACATCTCTCCCTCCATCTGCGCTCTTTCGTCAACCTTTGGATGTATATTGTACTTCGCCAGGGCTGGAAGAGCTTCTGTGAGCGTGTGGTAGGTCTGTTCCCCAGTTTCCGTGTTCATTTTCAGTTGCGCTGGATAGATACACTTGGCTTTAATGTTCTTCTCCTTCAGTTGTTTGATGACATTTCGCACTTGTGTTCTCTTCTTCTGCAATTCCGGAGAATAGTCGTGGTCGAAGTATATTTGCTCGTCTTTGTATATTAGCTTTTGGCTCCATGCTTGTCGAAGGATCTTGTCTTCGACTGAGTAATCCACAAATCTTACAACTAAAGACCTGGGTGCAGCATTGGGGTTTTTCGGTATGGAGGCTATTGATCGGTGTGCTCTTTCTATTTGCATATTCACGTCCGGCATTGGATTAAGAACAGCTTGAATCAGCTCCTTGACAAATGTCTCCACATTTTTCCCCTCGCTGCCCTCAGGCACTCGATATATCCTCAGATTGTTACGTCTTGTTCTGTTCTGCAAATCTTCATATCTAGCTGTTAGGTCCATCTCTCGGTGTAACAGATAGCGTATAGCTCTCCCATATCTCCTGCCGTCATCTTCAGCAACACTTATACGGTCTTCCGCCTCCATGGTTCTTTTCTCTAGCTTTGTCATTTCACCTTTCAGTTCTTCCATTGATGTCTCCAGCTTCTTGAGTGATATTTTTGTCTGAGTATGTCCTTCCCGGTTTTCGGACCTTAACTTTTCTAACTCGGCTAGTATTCTGGATTCTGAGCTATCGCTATCGTTGCTAGCATGTTGGTTTGATTTCAAATTATCATTCTTCTCTTTTGACGCATCTTGTTTATTTGTAGGTCTGTTTCTAGAAGATGAAGCCATTGTCAATTCGTGATGTACAGCCGATTTTAAGTATTTTGTTAGGTTATTTAGTATTTGGTTGGACGGAGCTCAACTTCAAGGTTGCTACTTATCGCATTGCGTCACCGGAAGTCCTACATTAAGTTTTAAGCAGAATTGATTCAGCCATTCAGAGACATGGGCCATAGACTGTGTAAGTTTTTCAGCAACTTGTTTTGTGTTTTTACCATGGGTATAAATGACTGTGTCGTCTGCGTACATCTGAATATAGACGTCTGGACAAACTGAAGGACTACAGGACTGAATGTAGGCTAATTGTTAATGAAGTAACCATTTAACAGTGATAATAATGTATCATTAGCCTACTGCTTAGCTAAAAATGGAAAATTCAGCATTTAAAGCATGCCATAAGGTATTGGGCAAGTCAATTTCTAAAGAAATCTGAATTGTTGGACTAAATGGCGATGTATGGTATAATCTCTCAGTATTGCATTTTTTTTCTATTTGATTTAAAAATAAATAAATCTGTATTAAAAAAAAAAAAAAAAAAATCATATCCTGATCAATATTGTCCTACAAACAATGTTCATATTGAAGGCTATAAAACAGTGAATGTAACCTTGCAGTCTATCTACCTTGCAGTCTATCCAAAAAAGGAGTCAAATCACATAACATTCTAACATTGCAACATTACAATCTAAAAACAATATAATACTTTTTAAAGAAGTAGTTAAATTTACCAAACTTAAAATTAAAATAAATAAAAACAAAACTGATATAATAAAAATATACAAAAACAAAACTGATATCATAAAAACATACGTGTAGGTTTGCAATTCTTTAGCATATTTATGTTCAACAACAACAACAACAGATATTTAACAACAAATATTTTAGCAAAATATATTATAATTTAGTGTTAATGTATATTTTAGTCAGAATTATTGTGCTCTTATTCTATTGCGCTCCGTCTGTTCGGCGCGCATGCGCGACGGCACTAGTTCACGGAAGTTTAGCTTGCAGAAGCTCGTCCACTCCTGACAGCAAAATGGAAATATTTGCTTAACTTTCTAACATTTACAGATGGAGAATATGTCCGTGGAATATAAGTTATGCACTGAGGAAATTATTGGATGACATATCATTATTAATAGAGGTTTATTTGTTTCCGCCAATCGCTGCTCAAGTTAAGTTACTTACGCAGTGGTTAAATTGGCTTTTATAGGGAGGGGGAGCCCTTATTTACGGTGAATGGTCATCATTCAAAATCACACCGTAAAATGACTTAATGTGTTTTTACACACAAGAGGCTCTTTTTTCAGTATTAATGTGTCAGGTAGTGTTGAGTAGTTCCCTTTCGAGAGGTCTCTCCTATTGAGTAGTATATGCTATGGGAAACTCCTTTTCTCGAGAATACTGAAGCAATTTTTTTTTTCCAACGAGGCGTTTTTCAAATGCCTCGCACCATCGGTGGAGAACATCACATCCTCTGCGCTTCCTGTCCGGGCCGTGACCGCCACGCGGAAGCTGTACTCGCTGAGGGCGGCTGCCCTGAGTGCGACGAGATGGATCTCCCCACCCAACGGGCTTGACTGGCTGGTTTCACCATGATGACCCGCTCTTCCTCCTTTTGCTTGAGCCGTGCAGAAGAAGCGCTGCGCACAAAGGATGCCAGAGCGGATGGACACGAGCGATTGCACTCAAGGAGAGTGCTGATTCTGATACGTTTTTGGGTTGCGTGGTTGTCATATTTGGTGTCTAATTCCTCCAAGATGCCAATCTTAATTTTTTTACCCAATTGTGTGTCATCGTCATTTTCCGTTAAGACACGACGTGTGTGTTGTAGCACCGGGGTGACAGACGAAAAAGTAACATAAGTTTCTACTGACAAAACGTCGGTCAAGTCTGCTACAGGATTCAGTCCTTTGTTCACAGACTCCAGAACTGAAATATCTTGCCACGTTAAGTTTGGTAGTGGACGTCGGCTTTTGTCATCCGCAAAGACCAGTCGTATTGCTGGAGTCAGAATCCTTTCTGTCTTCTTCAGCTTCGAGCCCCAGCGCGTTGGATAGTCCTTCAATTAATTAATAATCTACACAAATAACATTACTATTTAAAGTGTCTGTTTTTATATAATTTTTTATATCAATCTTTTAATTTAACATTTGTTTTTATTTTAAGAAAGATTCCCATTTTCTTTTAAGATAGATTTAAAATAGCTGTGTTTATGTTCTGCAATTCTAATCTGTAGCCCATAGCTTAACCTTGAACGGTTGTAAATGTATATAAAAGGTAACCATAGGCCTGTATTTTAAATACTATTAAAATAAAGGTGTTAGAATAAAATTATTATAATAGAAAAAAAGATAGAAAAAATATATTAAAGTGATGACAAAAATCATGGGTAGGCTTAGGCTATTTAAAATAGCATAATAAAATACAATATATAAAATAATGGTAACACTTTACAATAAGGTTTAATTTGTTAACATTAATTAATGTAATGAGCTAACCATGAGAAATAGCCTACATTAGGTCTATTTATTAATCTTTGTTAAGGTTAGTTCACAGTGCATTATCTAATGTTAACAAATACTAAAAAAAATATTTTAATAATCAAGCAAATTAGTAAATGTTGAAATTAACATAATTCATTATTACATTCATTATTAGTTCATGCAACTAATGTAGTTAACTAATGTTTACTAAGGAAACCTTATTCTAAAGGGTTACCAAAATAATATAAAAATAATAATGATATTAAAATATAATGGTTATCTTACCGTTACGAGAGAGTTATTAGGGATGTTGAGCTCCTCTTGCGCTCTCACGAGTTCACGTCTTTGGTGCCAACTCTTCGAGAAAGCCCCATTAATGGCCCGGCATACACCAAATGCTCGGTCTGTACTGGCCATCTCCTTCTGAAGTGAATTGTTTATGGCGACATTCAAATTGTGGCCAAAACAATTAAGCCATGGCCAATTTAGTTGCCGCACTGCTGCAACGACATTAGCTCCGTTGTTTGTGGTGATGCATGAAATTTTTCTTTCATCGACGCCCCATTCTTTAACAATCTCCAAGAGACTATCTGCCAAATAATCTGCTGTGTGGCTCTCAGGTACATAAATCGTACCGAAGCAGTTTGATTGTCTATGTAATGAGCAGTAATTGACATGTAAGGTGTCACCGTATTGCTGCTCGACCACATATCTGTCGTAAGCGTGACATAGTCCGCACTACTGATGTTAGTCATAACCTCAGTTTTCACTGTATTATACAGCTCTGGAATAGCTGTTCTTGAGAAATAATTCCGACTGGGTACTTCATACTGCCGGTCAAAAGTTTGAAGCATGGACCGGAATTCTGCCTGGTCCACAAGACTAAGAGGCATCATCTCTTTAACCAGAAAACAGGTCACAGCTAGAGTGCACTGTCTCCATTTTAAACTGGATTTATTGTACTTCTTTCCACAAGCGAACGCAGAAGCAATCGGAGTTAAACTAGAACTTTTCCCACTGTGAGAAGCGGCTGCAGAGCTGGGCTCAAATGAGGCTGCTACTGCTGGATGGTGTATGTTGATATTATCGGATAAGGCGATTATCGGACAAATTTTTTTTACATATCGCCCAGCTGTAGAGCGCTGTTCACACAGCTACAACACACAGTTGGACGGTCAGGTCCCTATCTCAGAGCAGCCCTCCTCCAGCTTTTATTCAACCCCTATGCAGGCCAAGGCCTGGGAGGCTATCCCCGGTATATCAGAATGGGTGTTGAACATGTTCAAACGAGGCTACTCGCTACAGTTCGCTTGCAGACCACCGCACTTTCAAGCCGTGGTTGAGACGACAGTGAATATGGGCGTGGCTCACGTCCTTCGCACAGAGGTGTCGAAGCTGTTGGAAAAGGGAGCTGTCGAACCAGTTCCCCTTTGAAATGCCTGGGTCTCAGGATCAACAAGTGCACACTGTCTCCCAGCCAGAATATTTCTTTCCTGGTTTCCATTCAACGCCTAGCGGCATCTTTCAGAGCGGACGCGCGTGCGCCCCTCAAAAGATTTCAGAGGATGTTAGGTCTTATGGCCTCAGCATCATCAGTACTCCAGCTAGGACTACTAAATATGCGCCCTCTTCAATGCTGGCTAAAACTACGGGTACCAGCTCACGCGTGGCGGTCTGGCCTATTACATGGCCGATACCACTGAGGAGGAACCTCCTCACGCAGGCAGGCGGGATGATCTAGCATCCCTGTCCCGATTTGTGGGCCCTACACGCATGGCTCCTCAATGGGTGCCCGGGTGCCTAGGTTGATAAGGTGCTGAATACCATCACTGAAGCAAGAGCACCTTCAACAAGGCACCTCTATGCTGAGAAATGGTCAGTATTTTCCAGCTGGTGCGCTGCACAAAGCCTGAATCCCTACTCATGCGAAGTACCAAGCGTACTTGCCTTTCTACAAGAGCTCTTGGATGCGGGTCAAACCCCCTCCACGCTCAGAGTATATGTGGCGGCCATAACAGCGCCTCAGGCTCTTGTGTCCGGTAACCCAGTAGGAAGAAGCGACTTCGTCGTGCGATTCCTTAAAGGGAATCTGATGGGTGTCAGGCATCAGGGCGCGAAGTGCCTCGCCATAGGTTTGTGCAGTTGCCGCAGCACAGCCAATGACCGCGCCCACGCTCATATGTGTCTGCTGTGCAGCTACTCTTGTGTTTTGAAAAAATCCCTTCAGTATTCTCGAGATAAGGAGTTTTCCCAGAGCGTATGCTACGCAATACTCGTTCCCTCTCTCAAGGGAACTGAGGTTACGTTAGTAACCAAGTAGTTATTCAAACAAAGAGAAATACTTTACAATTCACTTAATTTATTATTATTTTTTACCTTTAATGTTAACAGGCAACGGATTTCACCCTCGGAAAATGTATGAAATTGAACATGTTTGAAAATATTGGTTGGCAAATATGTACAACATCTTTTTAAACAACAAAATGATGTGGATTTAAGAGAATCAGGGCCAATTTCTTTGGCAGTTTATGTTGTTTGATTTAATCACACCGACATGCAGGGCCGTAAGCAGGTTTTTATAATTAAAAAGTTCCAAAAAATTATCCTACTAGGGGGGCATGCTCCCCCAAGAAAATTTAGATTTTCCTGATCTCAACATGTGAATTTTAAGGTGTTTTGAAGGCCAAAAAAATGGACAACAGTAGCTTTAAAAGCATGTCAGTGGGCAGTAGCATGTAGTATTTTATCAGATAACAGATTCTTAAGCATGAGAATCAGTAAAATGTCGCAATGAATGATCCACACTAAATGGAAATTCAGAATGTTTATGCTTATTGTTGACAAAACACAATCACATATTTGAAACGGGAATGGCCTTAAATAAGAAATGATTCAAGGATTTTTTTACATAGATGTTACATTTCAAACAAATGCCAATGCAATCATTCTGTGTCCAGAGGCATATGAGCAATTAGTATGAGCATCAAATATCAGTTTTTTCTTTCCTAAATCATTCAATATATTTGGACTAATCTGCTCACTTACTGTAATCAATGGTTCAATTGCTCACTCATAAAGACAGTCACTTGTCGCCGGCTTCTGGCTTAATGATGCAAGTTGCGCAAACACGAACAAGCGGAGTGATACAAACAGGGAAAAGTCGAACACATTTGAGGTAACGTTATACACATATATTTCTAGAATAATAATGGCAATATATTTAATAGGGTGCTTGTGTTGTTAAATTAAGCTTATAGTATCCACTGTCTTTGATCAAACTGATTATTTCTTTCGGTCATTTAAAACTTCTATCGAAAAACAGCTGTTTAGATTAGCTACCTGCATTTTATCTCGCACTGTATGACCGTTAACTGAAGTGAAGCGTCGCGTTGGGATTCGCGCTCGCGCTCCTGTGAAGATAAATCCTGCTTGCTTTGATTGGACTCAAACATTTTGACATTGACGAGCAGGTGTTTGAGAAGCAGCTCAGATGAGAAGGTCAGTTATCGTCGCGATGGGCGAATCATTGCAGCACCAAATTAGAGTTAACATTAGCCAATTATTTCACAACTTTCATTATATATGTAACCGGGGCAGGAATAGCTTGATATTAGATTAATTTCCCTGGTGATTTACCCTTATGTTTGCTTTGACTCAGCCACGCACTGTCCCCTTTAAGAGTGTGTGCATGCGCAAAAGAGAGAGAGTGCATGACCCCGTGGGGATTTCCACCAACTGCGGAACGGCTGCGGAACGGCTCCGCTGCATGTCGGCTCCGTGCTCCACCGTCCTTATATAGGCTACTCACCAGGTCTGGATCTGTTTTTGAACGGCTGGGGCCATGACTGACAGCTGAAGTCACGAGGACCCACGAGATTCACGTATGATCGCGCGATATAACCTGTCCCGCACAATCCTCCCCTGTGCTAAATTGCTGCGGAATGGCTTCGACATCCGGCAAAAATAGAAGCTCTGTGTATCTGTTCCGGAGGGCTGTGGATCGCTGGAGCTGGGACGGAGTCGGAACGCAGCCATTCCGCAGTCAGTGAAAATACACACTTTGACTTTAATGGAAACCTATTGACTCCGCCGCCATTCCGGAGCAGATCCGCAGCCGTCCCGCAGTTGATGGAAATTGGGGGTCAGACTGAAAGAGAGCGCAGTTCAAAACAGAGTTACACAGAGAGACAAATAGTTGATAAAACTGTTAAAGAGAGAACATTTCCAGTTTGATATTGACTTGTGAATCTGTGGTGATAACAGTCGTGTAATTTTATCGAGTGTATGGTTTAATTCACCGCTCATACGAGTGTGGTGTTCCTGCATGTGAGAGATCTTCCGTGGGGAATGTTGGGGAACGTTGATGAAGATTGAGCGTGAGTTAATCTAAAATATGTTCTGAAAAGTTAGTAAAATGTTTAATAACGCTGTTTATTTCATATATTAATGGAACATGCAGTAATTATTGTTCTATATGCAATATTAGGCCCGGATCACACCTAACGTGGTTTTTTGCAGTGAGGGGCACCTTTTTTCTATTGTTTTCCTATGGCAGTGGGCGTTTTGCGGGCTTGTTTATGCGCCTGCTGCGCCTCGCGTTTTTGAAGTTGAAAAAAAATCAACTCCGAGCGGAAAAAGCACCCGACGTCATCGCGTTTTTTCCCACTGTCCAATCGAATGAATCGAAAGGCGGGCCTGGCCTTCCGTTGTGGTCGTGACAGAAGTTTACAGTTGCTTCAACGTCCACAGACTATGATGGAGGAGAAACTTGTGATGGCTGTTTCGGGTTACCCGGAGCACTACGATTTTACGAGTTTACAATGTGACAGTTTACTTGACAACAAATCAAAGGTTTTTTTGCGAGCTCGCTATTAGACTGACAGCTGATTCGGTGGTTGATTAGCAACATAAAAACCGCAGCAAACTGCTATTTCAGGTGTGATCGGGTATTTTTTTAGCAGTGCGTTTTCGAACCTGAAAAACACGTTAGGTGTGATCCGGGCCTTAGAGGGGAGAACAACAATACGTGATGTTGCACGTGTGCCAGCTACCACGTGAGCTTTTTCTGTGCGATTCAGAGTCTCAATAAGAGTGAGTTTTGCTCATTTTATTCTCCTAAAGTGTTTATCTAATAATTATGAAGAATATTTGTACTCTGTTGTATACTATTTCATTGAGGCTGCGTTCGAAACCGCATACTTCCCTACTATATAGTAGGGAAAAAAGAGTAGGGGAGCAAAAAAGAATGTACGAATCATAAGAGTAGGCGAGAATTACCTGGGTGACGTACTAATTATCGCGAGATTCTGACATACTTATACTAATAGTGTGTTCGAATATGCCTACTTTCCTACTACATGGTAGGAGAAAACAGTACGTGAAAGAAGTACGTTCGAAACATCAGTAATCCAGGGTTCCCACGAGTCCCACTCAGAGAGTGTTAAATGAACACTGAAGCAGTGTTAAAGTCAATGAGATAATTAAGTGATTAATTGACTTATGATTAAGCATTATTGAAGACACCTGATGTTAACAAGCAGAATCACTGAAGGAGAAGATTAATGTAAAATGGTCACCGTTATGGAGATCAGTGTTTAGTTTAGTTGGTCTCTTGACCCTTACTTTGTTAAATTTAGATTAAGTTCGGCTGCTGTAATTCAGCCATAACAGCCAGATGAACAAATAGTTAGCCTGAAGCACTGAACACATTGAGAGCACAATTTCTGAGTTATGTTTACTTTATGGATTATAGCACTATCCTTGTAGAATATACCTTTTTAACCTTTTCAATTAAATCCAAATTATCAAATCAATTACAAAAAAAACTTAAGTATTTCAGGGAGGCACACACAGAGATCTAGAATTAGTGTATGACTCTCAACAATGGTGACAAACAGATCACCTCTGAACATAAGCTCATTATTTATTCATGCAACAATGTATGATGGGAGCCATGAATGAGATTTGATTGGTGGCATCCAGAATGCACAGCAAAATGCTTTATAATTGTCACCATTAACATATAATTGATGTACAGGCTGATTCTTGATGTCTGTGTAAAAAAAAGAGAAATTATTTGGATTACATTGTAAAAGCTAAAAATATTATGATTTTCAAGTACATTGCTGCTATAATCAATAAACTAAAAGTAACTCCGTAATTTGGCTCGACATGAGTTCAGTGATTCAAGTCAAATGATTGTGAAATAATGATAATGTTATAACACAAAGCAACACCATCATATCACCTTTTCTCTTTGTTCATCTGGCAGTTATAACTCACGTACAGCACTCAAACAAAATCTAAAGATATTGATTTAAGGGCCAAGAGCCCAACTAAAACAAACTCTGATCTCCATAATGGTAACATACCAATTACGATTTTCTCCTTCAGTGATTCTGCTTGTTATCATCAGGTGTCTTTAACCCCCTGAGGCGCGTTTTGCTCGTTTTTTTTTACATAGCAGCCAAATAGACCTAAAATAGACCTAAAATACTCCGTCAGTTTTGGTCATACAGCCTTAAGAAATATGAAAAAATAAGCTGTTAAATGTCTACTTTTTTATGTGTCCACTTACAATCGAAATAAAACATTGTGCTTTTGTAAAATAAAGAAAGTAAACAGGGAGTGCTTTCTGCCTCTCCGTCTCCTTGAACTTTTTTTCTGAAGCACTTCTCTAAACTCAAACAAAACTCAGCGAATACTATTCATTTAGACATGAGCTATATATCTCTGTAATCATTTAAGTGTGTAGTTTTAAATTATCGAATTCAAAACTAAAACAAATATTCTCTGTTTATGTAATCTATATATAAAGAGCGCGAGATCATCCGTTCTCATTATCGTTCTGGCACCTCATTATCTGCTAATGTGACACGCCCATCGAGAGCGCGCTGCTATTCAAAGGCAGATCTGAAGCAACACATGCAAACCAGTCAACGCCCACAACAGCTGGACAACACACTCGCTGTGAGGAATAATAATATCGTGATAATCCTGGAAATTTTATCTCAAACGTGCTGGAGTAGCCTAACAACGGATCCAGCTGCAGATCATCAGTAAGTGCTTTGTTCTAATCGCGATATGAAATGGTGTCTGTAAACCGCAAAAGACTGTTTAAATTTGAATCGCGTTTCTGTGTTTGAATGAATGAACGGCACATGCTGTTGTTTACTCTAGCTCGCGCGTTTCTGTGTTTGAATGAATGAACGGCACATGCTGTTGTAACTCCAGCTCGCGCGTTTCTGTGTTTGAATGAATGAACGGCACATGCTGTTGTTTACTCCAGCTAGCGCGTTTCTGTGTTTGAATGAATGAACGGCACATGCTGTTGTTTACTCTAGCTCGCGCGTTTCTGTGTTTGAATGAATGAACGGCACATGCTGTTGTAACTCCAGCTCGCGCGTTTCTGTGTTTGAATGAATGAACGGCACATGCTGTTGTTTACTCCAGCTAGCGCGTTTCTGTGTTTGAATGAATGAACGGCACATGCTGTTGTTTACTCTAGCTCGCGCGTTTCTGTGTTTGAATGAATGAACGGCACATGCTGTTGTATCTCCAGCTCGCGCGTTTCTGTGTTTGAATGAATGAACGGCACATGCTGTTGTTTACTCCAGCTAGCGCGTTTCTGTGTTTGAATGAATGAACGGCACATGCTGTTGTTTACTCCAGCTAGCGCGTTTCTGTGTTTGAATGAATGAACGGCACATGCTGTTGTTTACTCCAGCTAGCGCGTTTCTGTGTTTGAATAAATGAACGGCACATGCTGTTGTTTACTCCAGCTCGCGCGTTTCTGTGTTTGAATGAATGAACGGCACATGCTGTCCCAGATAGCAGACCGATGTCGATTCAACGTTGATTTTTAGTTGTAAAGGTTAGTATCAATCATCAATCAAATTTCAACGTTGAATCAACAGTTACGTTCAATCAGAACGTTATTACACCGAAAATAAAACATTGATTCGACATTGAAATGCGGTTGAATGGCGTGTCTGGCGTTGATTCAACGTTAATTCGATGAGCAAAACGGTGTTGTTTCAATGTCACGAGAAACGTTGTTTCCACATTGATTCGATGTCAGTTTGCTATCTGGGGTTGTAACTCCAGCTCGCGCCTTTCTGTGTTTGAATGAATGAACGGCACATGCTGTTGTTTACTCCAGCTAGCGCGTTTCTGTGTTTGAATGAATGAACTGCACATGCTGTTGTAACTCCAGCTCGCGCATTTCTGTGTTTGAATGAATGAACGGCACATGCTGTTGTTTACTCCAGCTCGCGCGTTTCTGTGTTTGAATGAATGAACGGCACATGCTGTTGTAACTCCAGCTCGCGCGTTTCTGTGTTTGAATGAATGAACGGCACATGCTGTTGTAACTCCAGCTCGCGCGTTTCTGTGTTTGAATGAATGAACGGCACATGCTGTTGTTTACTCCAGCGTTTCTGTGTTTGAAGAATGAACGGCACAGACGCATGTTGTTGTTGTTTAGCTACTACAGCTCGTGCGTGTCTGTGTGTGAATGAAACTATCTATATTGCCTACTGAGATGAGTAAAAATCGACTGAATACGTTGAAATAAAATGTCTTTGTATAAGCAACATATTAAACTTCAAATTAACATTTATGCCCTAATATATTAGCCTATAAAAGACAATATGTTACAGACGAAATATGAAAGACAACATTTCGTTTTGGATAGATTATAAAGTTTTTACTGCCACATCAAAACCTAATTTACAAGGTGCAAACAAAATCTTAAAAGATCAATATAAGCCTTCTCTTAAATTATTTTTGTGTTTTATTAGTGACAAATTTGGGGAGAGGATAGCCTACATCCAAAACTTTCTGAAAATACAACTGAGCATTAACTGCACAATTACTAGAAATGTTTACCTTGGATATTATACAATTTGCAAGCATACAGTTTGTGGAAAAATTCACTTTTTTTCAAGATGTTTCCAACTCTAAACCAATTCTGTAGTTATTTATATATATGTATGTATGTATGTGTGTGTGTATATATATATATGTGTGTGTGTATGTATATATATGTGTGTGTGTGTGTGTGTGTGTATGTGTGTGTGTGTGTGTGTTGTCTTTGCATTCTATCTTGTGGCTCAGTGACACCTGAATGAAAGCTCATTAGTATGCAGCATTAGTGGGTCTTTGTCTTCTCTCAGGTGTGAATGAGGACATTATTCATGACCTTGTTGGATCATTCACTCCCACCTGCATATTGCCTTTCCAAACAAAAATTTTCTTACAAAATTTAAATCAATCTATTGTTTAATGTGAACGATTAGCCCGGATGATTTTCAGATCATTTTAAAGTAAACACTTTAGCCGACAACATCCATTAGTCAAAAGTATTGTGGGAATATGTGAAGTTGGCCGTTTGTGGTCTTATATCAGACAATTTAAGATTGAGTTTTTTGAATAACCACGCATAAATAATATTCTCTCAAAAATGCAAACATGTACATACATGTTGCTCACATATTATGATAGCCATGTTCGTGCTAAATAGAGTGTAATTATACCTTTGCCATTAATATGTTTATAAGCAACTGAAAAAAATACAAATATCAGGTCATGTCAAAACATCTCAAGGACCCCAAAAACACCTTAGACTCCAGAGGGTTAATAATGCTCAATCATAACTCAATTAATCACTTAATTATCTCATTGACTTTAACACTGCTTCAGTGTTCATTTAACACTCTCTGAGTGCGGACTCATATAAACACTGAGCAGTGTTAATTTAACACAATTTTGCTCTATCTGACTCATCCAATAAAGAAGCTCCAGTCTTAACCACAGGAGGTGGTGAACCCTGATCAGGAAAAACACGGTCATGAGCAAAGTTATTACCCACAATCAGATAAATTCCCTCTATAGATAAAGAAGGACTCCCCACAATGGTTACTTCCCCGCTCACAAAACCAGAAAACAACTGAATTTTGTGCAGCGGCACTGGAAATGACTGGAGACCAATTACACGTATTAACACACAATTTCCTGAATCAGACTCCGACGAAAAAGGCAAGACAGATTGACAAATTAAACTTTCTGATGCACCCGTATCACGCAGAATTTTCACTGGAACGCGATGTGCATCTCCAACCAATGCCACAAAACCCTCCGTGACAAACGGTGCATAATCTGTTATACTAGATGCAGGAAATTCAAGCTCACAAACCTTTATCAATTGACACTGTACATTGTGCACAATGTCTTTGCTGGAATTTTCTTAGCTTTACTCTCTGAGCGCGCAGCAGGAATAGATGAGGTGCAGAGGCCAACTTTTCCTCCATCAGCCTTCCCCCTATTACGCTCCAATAACACCGGGCAATTTCTTTTCCAATGATTTTTCCCAAAAAAGTAGTTATAATCTGTAGGGCTGACTTCTAATAGTCGACGATTCGACTCGGAGAGGTCTGATGCCCTAAGCATAATTGCATAATTTATTTATGATGCCTCCTACCCCGAGAAACTTCGTCTTCATGAGGAACACGCGCGCGGACTTGCTCTCTCTCCTTCTCTGCCGTGCACGCGCTACCCGGTTTGGAGCACAGTCTCTGTCTCGCGGGCGCGCTCGCTCTAGATTCCGGAGATTTTAACTAATTTGCAGGCATCAGTGAGCCGCTATCAATATGCGGGAGACTCCCAGAACTTCCTTTGGGATGTCTGTATTTCTATACTGAAATAATTTCGGCATTATAATTATTGATTTTTCAGTAGGCTATTTTTTTGGTGCCTCCTCACCTCAGCTCTTGGGCACAGCGCGTGATGCGCGTGGTGGGAGCGGCGGCGCTGAGTGTTATGTAACCAATGAGCAGCAGCACACTACATGCCTGTAACGGCCGGACCGCATTTGTTAGCATTTACGGATTTATTGGCTCACAATGGCTTCTAAAAAATCATCAAAAGTGTGGGAGTATTTCGAGAAGGTTAAAGATGACCCAAAGAAAGTTAAGTGCAAGCTGAAGGCTGCGCGCGAAGCGTCTCAGCAACGAAGACATCCTTTCCTTTTTCTTTTCTTTTTTTTCTGCATGTGCACTTTCTGAAGCCCATTCGATTATAACTTATATTAGGCCTATATTTATTTTCGTTGTTGTGTAATTGTTTTTATTTATTCAGGCAGGCTTATTGTATTTTGAAAAATGTTTTTGACATTTTGGACTAGTGCCAGGCTGTTGCGCTAAGTTTAATTTTATTTATTTATTTTATCCCGATTCCCGAGTGTGAACTGTGAATTAAAAGCCAAGAAATAGGTTCCTAAGTGAGAGATAAAGGCATGCTTTGGCACGTTGTTGTTATTTTTGAAGTCAATTTGTTCCTATTTTATGTGAACTTTTCTGATGTTTGATATATGTGTGATATGTTTTGTTCATCTGGCTTTAAATGAATAAAAGGTATTTGTTACACACCATGTTTTTCTTTTAGTTTTTTTTTTTAGCTCTTTTGTTTGAAACGATATAGCTCATATCTAAAAAAATAAAAAAAAGTTTGACTATCAGTCGACTACGGCAAAATCTAACGAATCAGATTCGACTATAAAAATCCTTAGTCGAAAACAGCCCTAATAATCTGTTTTAAGATCGAAATCCGATGGTTTACCACGTGCAGTTGAATTGGAGAACACAGATGTGTCCGTATTAACACGACTATAGCGACGTTCTTTGTAATTAGGCTAATATTAGAACGCAAACTAAAATCATGAGCTGGAGTCTTGTGTATGAGAGAAAAAGTATCAGCAAGAACAGCAGCATCTATGCGATCAGGCAAAGTGTTCTTAAGTTGTTCTAATATCATAAGATCACACAACTCATCAAAAGAATCAACCTCTTCAGCTGTAAGCCAACGATGAATGAAGCTGGTTAATTCCCTAGTTTGCTTGTCTGATTTTTTCCATGATCGAAAACGCTGTCTATAAGCCTCGGGGACTAACTCATAACACAGCTGCCTTGACACATCGATAGACCTTTTCAGAAGACGGTAAAGACACAAATGCCTTCTGAGCACGGCCAATTAACGTAGTTTGTAACAATACACTTTTATCCTCATCACTTCAATTTTGCTCAGTAGCAATTTTCTCAAATAACGAAAAAAAAAAAAAACACACATTAAACTTAGGCAGGAACTTGAGCATACCGGCCAGGCCAGACTGCGGCGATTTGCCAAGTTTGCCTTCAGCTACTAATTGCAGCCTAGTACGCTCAATCTCACGATCCTGCTCTAAATTTTGAAGCCTTTCCCATTCCAACTCACGATCTTTGTCTTTCTGTGCAGCTTCTAACCTTTTACAGTCTAATTCGTTATCAAGCCTTCTTTGAGACAATTCGTCATCTAATTTTCTCCTTGCTAATTCTTGTTCCAATTCCAATGTCTTTTGTTTAACTTGCAAATCATGTTGCAGTTTTAAAATTTCAACTTGCTGTTCAAATGTTAATACACTGGATTTTGGCTGTGGGTCTACAATCAAACTCGGAGTGGTTTCACTTTCTAGAGTAAGCTCGCTATCTGAACCTGACGCTCCCCGACTACAGCGCTTCGGCAATTTCTCGTCAGGTAACACGCTCTTGTCAACCAAACATGCACAAATGAAGTCAAGCAGCTCATGCTTCTTAGCTCCCCTCCGGAATGTTACATCAACTTTATAGTGCTTGGCCACACTATACAATTGTTTAATATCCAATGCCGCAAGCAAGACCACTGAGGGAGCATCCAAAAACGCCTCAAGTGTAGTACTCATTATTACACTTAAATTACAAGTCACCAATCAACAATCAAACCCAGCTATGGTCTACAAACACCCAATATCAATACATCTAGCCAAACCAACAAAAACTAATCCTATACTTCAACGTCTTTCGGGTTACTAAACAATTCCAACCACACAAATTAAATCGGGCGAAGCGGAATGCAGCTCACGTTACAGGACAACAACGGAGTTTCCCCCTAAACATTTACCCCCGTACTATTCTGACCTATCTTCACACTAAGTCCAAGAACAAGGCTAATTTACTCACCAATACCGATGGAATCGTACTGTCCCGACAAAAGTCAATTCAGCCGGTGCTCCGCGGTGGTGCCCACGTTCAGACTTCAGTGACCAGCAGCCTAAACCCACAACGCCAAAGCGCACTAATTGGGGATAAAACAGGCTCCGTAAAATGCCATCCTGCAACATAAGTAGACCTACTTCGCCACTCAAACTAAGCAAACAAAATATGGTTGGCTAAATTGCTCTAATCTGCGCAAATACTCCCAATATTTGCCACACTCAAAAAACTAACTTTAGCCATCAAAGTACTAAAGTGACATTCAATTCATTAACTGAACACTCGATGCAGAACTCCCTAACAAACAAACACAACGCGTGCCAGCTGATTTGATTACTACCATCAGCTGATCACCGGTACGTTTCATTCACAAAATGTGAACCAATGACGTAGCACTACCCATGCAACTAGACCTACCCAATATTGCGAATAATAGTAGTCTACTTACAATTCGGGATCCAAATGGTCGGACGAGCCCCCATATGTCACGACTACCTGGCTCACAGTAGCAATGGCATAGGGGAGACCACACCGTTTGTTAAGTTAAATCCAAAATGTATTAAAAAGTTTATTAAACCATTAAATTATATGATGAAATCATAATTTGAATCAATAAGTGTATCAAGTCAGTAATTTAAAAGCAAAAGAAAACTAATCAAAAGTGTAGCGCAGATCAGTAAAGTGTAGACTATGTGTAGTGCAAAAAAGGCAAAAAGAAGTAGGATGAGGCTGCCACCACCCCAAAGGCCAGAGCAACGCGCAGCACAGAGCAACCCGGAGCCCAAAGCAATTGACAGGAGATGTTTTTAAACAGTCCCGCCAATCAGCTGCTGTCAGATGGACTGAAAACAGACTGCTCCCCCTTCAGCTTGGGGGGAGAGAGACGGCCCAAACATATTCTGTTCATGGTGGAGTGAGCACACCCAGCACGGCAAAGCCGGGCGTGACATTGCATACCCTTTATTTATTTCTGAGAATATCAATGTGATATAACCTTTTTTATTTGTTTGTTTTGTAAGACTTTTACTACTTCTGTCACAGTGTCTGGTTTGTGTTTCCCCAGGTGTCCACTAGAGGTCTCCTTCCCTTCCTGTCACCATTCACTCTGGAACCGTTATTCCCATAATCCTTTGTCTGTTCCCATCACTCGTGATTGCACTCAGCTGTTCCCTATCACATTGTTAGTGTCTGTCAGTGATGCGTAGGTCAATGTATAAACAACCCGCACCCGACCAACGATTTCAACTTACCCGCCCGCAACTCGGACCGCAAAAAAAAGAGAAATAAATATTGTACCCGACCCGCATCCTGAATTTTTTAAAAGTAGCTAGTAAATGCTCATAGTAGCGTCATTGTTATGTAATATAAAGGCTTGATCTATTTCATTTATTTCGTTTCATTTTCTTAACAATTAAGATGCTGCATGTGTTTATCCAGTCTAATCGAAGTGTGCGTCTCTCCCCCGACTTTCCCAACAAAAATCCCGCCCCCTCTCAGAAAATACATAAAACTGACATTACTGAGCTATATGCGTTTAGAAGCCTATTAAAATGGCACAATGGCATTGCTCAGTTCAACGTGTTGGGAAATCTGGCATTTTGTCCCGCGTCAGCTTTTATTCAAAAGTTAATAACGCGCTCAACATTCAAAAGGTAAATAAGGATTTCCCACTTGCATCTCTGCCTGCAGACTGAGCTCGTCAGTTCGTCAGTCATCCTCGCGCCAGTTATTCAAACAATAAAGCGTAGGCCTATGTATTTCATAGAAAATTGTGTCTAGTACTAAAGGTTTAATTGGCATCTTTATTTCAAACTACCCGACCGACTACTAATGTAGACTAACAAACTACTAATGACCCGAATATCATTAAAAATATTTTTGGATGACTCGTAACCGCGGGTGACCGCAGGCACCCACTCATTTTGGATCAACCCGCGCATCACTGGTGTCTGTGTATAAATACCCTGTCTGTTTCAGTTCATGTCACGGAGTCATTGTTGTCATGTCATGCTACACTTCTGAGGTCTGTTATGAGGCTGTTCTTCTTTTGTTTCTTGTTTATTTTGTGTATTTGTTATTGGACTGATTAAAATGGATTTCGACCCTTGCATGGATGACTACGATTCTGATTACTTGGATTTTGACCTTTGCATGGATGACGACGAATTGGATTGCCCTGTTTATAGTATTGCTACATTTGGATCCAGCCATTCCTCTGTATTCCATCCACGCCTCGGACTAAAAGGCTTCAGTCATTGGACAGAACGGCATCGAGCCTCAGACCGAAAGGCTTCAGGTCTCAGGAAAAACAACGTCAGGTGTCAGGTCTCGTACAATTAGGCATCAGACAAAACAGCCTCAGACGAAACGGCATCAGACGAAACGGCATCAGACGAAACAGCCTCGGACAAAAAGGCATAAGACTAAAAGGCATCGGGCGAAACGGCATCAGACAAAACAGCCTTGGACAAAAAGGCATCGGGCGAAACGGCATCAGACGAAACAGCCTCGGACAAAAAGGCATCAGACTAAAAAGGCATCGGGCGAAACGTCCTCCTCAGGTGGAGTTTTGAGGTTCGCATTGCCCCACCCCATGTGACATCACATGTACGCGGTTCAGATCAGATACAACAAAAGCTGACGGAGGAGGTAAGCCGTCATGATATATTTATTTGCTTTAATCAAATGTTACATTAACTACAGATGGTACTCAACCAGAATGCCTATTACCGCCGCGCCAGGCACAGCGGCAAAACTACCGCGGTAAAAATAATCCAGTCGCATTTCAAAGTCATTCGCGAAATGACCGCCAGGTGGCGCAGAGGGACATTGTGCAAAACAGCAGCTATTGCCGTATTTTGAAATGTAAGCAGGGTTAATGTCAATTAACAGATGAAATAGGCTACTATAGAACATTGTTTAGGACAGAAAAATAGAATCATAATTTAAAAATAGAGACGAGAACAATATAGCCTTTATTTCATATTGTAGCCTATGCCTAGACGTCGGTGGGCGACACCCTATTGCCCGTTGGGAGCAGCGTGATAAAATAATAATAATACCAAAAATAACAAACAATAATAAATTAGGTGCAATGAAGCTGATTATTTGTTTACTACTCTATTGAGGAATGAGACGAATGATGAGCGCTTCTCTGTAGAAGATTGGAGAAACCGGGCATTTCTCAGTGAGTAAATTCATGTCCGAGTGGTAGAACTTACGTAACGGTCATTTGGAAGACACGGGTTCGAATCCCGAACAAACATGGACTCTTATACATTTTATATTAGCCTATTAATGCATGTCATAGCCTATTATTAATGCAGACAATCAAACAAACAAAACATTTTTTTATACAGGATAGCCTTTTTTTTTTTGGTTCCTATAAAGAGTTTGTAAAACATGGTTTTAAGCAAGGTGCGATTTGTCAGGGGGACGGGGATTTCCTTCTGGTCTAAACATCCCTGCTTCTGCTGAATTATTTTAATCCCCCCTCCCTCCACAGTAATCAATGCTATAAATTACTCCAATAGACCATTTAAAATATATAATGTAAAGATATGCAACAGGCACGTTTAAACGACAAACAATAAAATCAGAACCAGTTTCAGTGACGTTGGTTCCAGTGGCCTTAATGCAAGCACGGCTTTTAAAATGTCAAAAAGCGTTTCGAGATTATTTTGAATGAAATATTGAAGTTTATAATTAAGTATTTTGGCACACCACGCCGAGTGGCGCTATTGTTCTAAAGTCGGGTTTTATTCTGGCATGTTGAATTAGTGTTCGGCAGACGCGGCGGCGCTTTCATTTGGATTTATTTTTCTCATAACAGCTAAAATAACTTAGGCCCTAATAGGCTACTCCGTAGTTTTTTAGTCATACAGATCAGAGTAGAGTAGCCTACATCGTTCAAAACATATTCAAACTTTTATTCAAAAGTTTATCTGTTGTCTCTGTCTCCGGGAACTGCGTGTCACAAAAATGAACCGAAAGCCACTTTCCTCCGCTCAGTCACGATAAGAAATCGGCTATGTCTAAAGCCTTTAAATGTCTAAATATTTAATAAATGTTATCTGATTAGGTAATCCGTATGAAACAGAGAGGTGCAGAGGCAGGGCTATTCAATTGGTGGACCCAGGGCCGGGTCCGGCCCCTGAGGGATTTTGTACCGGCCCTTTAGGCGTAATTTGCGGGTGGGCGGTCCGCGGGTGGGACACACTTTTGAAACATCTCGCAGCACGAATGTATTAATACAAATAAAATAAAAAATCGCCAGTTAACTAGCAGAGCATTCATTTCGTTCGTTTGTTAAATAAGAGGCGATCTATCGCTGAAATGTTTTTTTTTTTTTTAAATCAAGTGATCAAAGTGCTCGCTGCGATCAGTATCGTCTTGTGGCTCTCTCAGTCTTCACTCGGACGCACGCTTCAATCTGTTGTGGAGATTCTCTATTCGTTCCAGTGAAATTATGAACCAAAATGCACACAAACCCTGATATTCAACCACTGATAAACATAATCGTTTTGATGAGAGAGAAAAAAAAACTTATTCGAGTGCGGATTAGAACCCAGAACCTCTTACACTCTTAGCAGAAGTTCTGCCACTGAACCATTTAAATGCACACTTAAGACAGTCTATCTATGTATTTATTCATGTGATATTATTATCTCATTAAACAACAAATTAAACCCAATGCACTATTTAAATAGATTGCTGGACATTGTAATGTTGTACATACATCTGATTTATGATTTAGCATTGTGTTAGCAATGTTCCACCCGTGTAACTTATCTGATGTTATTCATATCAGATACACATTGTGTAAGTAGCATTACATTTTACCATATTCTTCTCCCAGTTCACCAGCCACCTACTTTCATGTATTTCGGGAGAAGTGGAGGAATTGACGTGTTGTAAATCCAACAGATCCGATTCTCTGAACTGTGGCACAAACTAACGTGGCGCCGCTCATCACGCATACAGCTCAACTAACGCAATCGTTATAAAGGTGTTTAAACAACCAAACATCCACATGCACATATTTTTCAATCGTAATATCAGTGTTTCATGCTACATCTAACATATTTGTGAATATTTTTAATAAAAAAGGAAAAATTACATAAAAGCAGATCATCATTCATTCAGCACTGTGTTGTGGTTGCGCTGTATCACGTGAGAAGCAATGACGCGTCACCATGGAAACGATAAAGAGACAGGTTCTAAATAACGGTCGCTCCAAAACAGGTTGTATATCTACATGACCAATCAAAATCGCCAATTGCTCTAAAAACGCTCTGACTTTCTTTCAAGCCAAGCATGAAGTAATTTCTATATAAATTTCTATATAAACACAATGTTTGAAATGTCTCTCTCTACCTTAAAAAAAAGAAAAGTTGACTCAGAGAACAGGCAGTTCAACAATGAATGGACAGAGAAATACGCGTTTATTGACGTTAATACGAATCCTGTGTGCTTAAAGGGTTAGTTCACCCAAAAATTAAAATAATGTCATTAATGACTCACCCTCATGTCGTTCTAAGCCCGTAAGACCTCCGTTCATCTTCGGAACACAGTTTAAGATATTTTAGATTTAGTCCGAGAGCATTCTGTCCCTCCATTGAAACTGTATATACAGTATACTGGCCATGTCCATAAAGGTAATAAAAAGATCATCAAAGTAGTCCATGTGACATCAGTGGGTTAGTTAGAAGTTTTTGAAGCATCGAAAATACTTTTTGGTCCAAAAATAACACAAAATAAGACTTTATTCAGCATTGTATTCTCTCCCGGGTCTGTTGTCAATCCTTCACAGTTACGCTGATGGCGTAAGACGCTGATGACGTGTATTTCTGGTGCGCCCGAGCTTTGTTTACAGTCTGAGGGAAACGCACGCTGTAAAAGTGTCTCATCCGCGACATGCACATTTACGCACCATTAAAAAAATGATATCCACGCAAACAATGTAGAATAACTTGAATATAGTGTGTGTCTCCCTTAGACTGTAAACGAAGCTCGGGCGCACCAGATAACACGTCATCAGCGTCTTCCGTCAGCAGCGTCACTGCGGAGTCGTGAACGCAGATTCACAACAGACCCGGGAGAGAATACAATGCTGAATAAAGTCTTATTTTGTGTTATTTTTGGACCAAAAAGTATTTTCGATGCTTCAAAAACTTCTAACTAACCCACTGATGTCACATGGACTACTTTGATGATCTTTTTATTACCTTTATGGACATGGCCAGTATACTGTATATACAGTTTCAATGGAGGGACAGAATGCTCTCGGACTAAATCTAAAATATCTTAAACTGTGTTCCGAAGATGAACGGAGGTCTTACAGGCTTAGAACGACATGAGGGTGAGTCATTAATGACATTATTTTCATTTTTGGGTGAACTAACCCTTTAATCTGCAACGAGTGCCTCGCCGTGTGCAAGGAGTATAATTTGAGAAGGCATTTCAAGACAACGCATGCTAACTTTGATGCTATTTTCCCACCGGGCTCTGCTGCTCGGAGGCAAAAGATAACAGGGCTTACATCTTGTTATGACCAAAGACGTCGCATTTTGTTTTTGGGCCTGTACGGATCAAGAGAGAGCAACTGCAGCATCGTTACGGGTGGCATGGATATTGGCCAAAAAGAAAAAGCCGTTTACAGACTCAAAGACAGTCAAGGAGTGTATGCTGGCAGCCATTGAGGAGGTGGTAACAGATGAGAAAACCCGAAAAAACATTACCGATGCGATCAAGCAAATTCCAATTTCTGACACGTCAAATATGAGGAGAGTCGAGTCCCTTGCATCGGACGTTTTCGAGACGCTTTTGGACAAGCTGAGGAAGGCTGAGGTGATGTCTTTGGCCGTGGATGAGTCGACTGATAACAGTGATGTTGCACAGCTGTGCCTCTATGTGCGATTTTTTGATGGGGAATGTTTTCGTGAGGATCTGCTTGGACTAATTCCCATGGAGGGGCACACTACCGGTGAGATTATCTTCACCAAAATTGCTTCATTCTTTGAGGAGAACAACTTGGATTTGGCGCGCGTCAACATGTTGGTGACGGATGGTGCGCCCTCGATGGCGGGCAGGGATCAGGGGCTCGCTGGAAGGATGGCAGCTGTGGCTCCGCAGGTGAGATCTCTGCATTGCCTCATCCACCAAAGCCTCCTGTGTGCCAAGCTCAGTGGTGAGTTAAAAGAGACCATGGACTCTGTCATGGCAATTATAAACTTCATCCGTTGTACCTCCAGTTTACAGCACCGCCTTTTCCGCAAGCTTTTGACTGACATGTCTGCTGAATATAAAGATTTGCTCATTCACAATGACATTAGATGGCTTAGCAAAGGAAACGTTTTGAAACGTTTTTGTGAACTAAGAGGGGAGATTCTGGTGTTTCTCCGGTCTTCAAAATTGAAAAAAGCTGGCAAGTTTCTGTCTCTGATGGAAAATGATGAGTTAAATGCCGCGGTTTGCTTTTTGAGCGACGTTTTCCAACATTTGAACCAACTCAACATGGAGTTGCAGGGCAGAGAAAAAACAGTCGCAGAACTCGTGGAGAAACTTCATGCTTTTCAAAGAAAGCTCTCACTCTTCTCTGCTGATCTTTGTCCTGGCAAGATGCTCCACTTCCCCACATTGAGGAAATCTGGCCTGCAAATTACAGAGGTGATGTCAGGGTTTATTGACTCATTGAAAAACAACTTTTCCACTAGGTTTGAGGATTTCAGCATCTCCAGTGAAGTGATGAGATTTGTGAAGGACCCTTTCTGTGTGAATGTTGAGGCAGACTTTGCATTGAAAGGGAAGGAGCTGGTATCGTCATTGGATGAGGGGTCTTTACAACTGGAACTCATTGACATTCAGTCGTCAGATGACTTGCGACAGTCATTGCTGCAGGCAGGTTTTGAGAAATTCTGGACCCATGAAGTCAGCCCAGAGAAATTTCCACAGTCAAGGGGTCTTGCACTTTTTCTTCTGACAATGTTTGGCTCAACATACACTTGTGAGTCTTCATTCTCACACATGAATGCCATTAAAACTCACAATCGTTCATTTGAACAAATGAACATGCATTTGTATTTAGGTTTGCTTGGAAAAAGCTGGCCCAAACCGAGGTAGCGTTTTATTTCTTCAATTATTGAAATAATTAAATGTTTATTAATAAACTTTTATGACAGAAATATTAGCCTACATAACCTAAATAATTAAATTCTTTACTAGCCTAATGCTGTCTAGAATTAAGTGTGAATTGCGACTTCTCTTTGTTTTAAGTCGGTCTCAAACTCAGATAGCCTGTGGGGGGTTGGGGCTTCAGGAGGTGTTAAATGTTCTGTCTTTCATATGGAGAGTGAGCCTGATGACCAGGCAAAGGCAAAATACTTTTAAAGATAAATCTCTCGATGTGTCCAAATGTAGGCCCTTAAATTATAAATATTGTAGTTTTATGTATTGTATTTAAAGGGGTTTCACACACACTTTCAGTTGAAGTGTTCAATCCATTTGTTTCAACTTGTTTTGTAGAATTTTAACATGTTTGAGTAGTGTGTTTGTCAACAATCTGGCATTATCTAAACATGAACTATCGACGAAACGCGTTCTTGCCAACTAAACGAATGCAAGTGAGCAGCAGATACAGAGCTTTTTATTCGCGATCCACCTCGTTTTATTGTACGGTGAATTCAACCAGGCATTCTTTTTGAAGCAAGACTCAATCATTTGTTACAGTTTTTTTCGTGATTTGTATGGATGACACACAGCACGACATACTACAGTATTATCAGCTGTATAATGGGGTTTTACCCTGAAATCTAGTTTAATTTCGAGAGAGACCTGGCGCGCGCCGTGCAGGGAGACTAAATAAACTAAAATAAAAGAGATCCAGCGCGAGAGAGAAGCAAAGAAAACGCATGATCTTAATTTATGTTGCTTTGAACTATTTTCTTTTTGTAGACTAGCCTACTGTTTTAATTGTTTATTTAGCTGCAATTTCTTTGGCAATACAGATTTAAAATGACGCAAGAATAAGATTCTGTTTCTTACTTAAGAAACTCTAATAAACTCTAACTTGATGCAACCCTGTTTTAAATAAATAAACTGCCCCCGACACTTTATTTAAACCTTGAAATGTCCAGGATCTGTTTTAAAAAATGTCTTCCTTTGCTATGGCGGGTATCAATGTCAGTCATCTCAATTTCGTGGATGATTCACAAAACAATAATTTAGCAGATTAAAGATAGCTTTGTCATTTTAATTTTCTGACGCAATCGGCTGACAATCTTCCTTCATCAGTTTTCTCGTCTGTGCAGCGGTTCTACTGGAATGTAGCAAATTTATGTTGTAATGTGCTATTGATAATTAAACAAAACGCTTGACTTCAATAAACAGTTAAGAATGGTAAAACATTTAACGCTGTCAGCCAAAGCTAATGAGATTCAATCTCGGATCGCTTGAAGCTCCATGAAGCTCGTGCTGTTGCGTTGCGTTGTCCACTGCGCTATCGTCGGTCCGCTGATAAGACGTTGCTCTTGCAAGCCTCATTGATGTAGCCTAATATTTTTTTATTGCAATGTTTTGTGTTGAAATGTTTTCATTATTTATTAAATGTATTAGGCCTACATTTAATTTCTTTAACAGTCTTGTGATTATATGAATTCATTTAACTACATGTTTCACTTGAATTGATCTGTTACCACATTTCAATCACTCTCAATGAGCCACGGCAGATTACGCAATAGAGAGAATAAACTGACACTTTTCAAAGTCTGCGATTGTAGCGCCTCTTAGCGGTCAAAGGCAGCAAATACACACCCGCAATTTTACCGCCGCGGGAACGGCAACCAGTCTTATTCTGGTTGAGTACCATCTGTACGTTGTATACAGAAGAGAACATGCATTTCGCGACTTTTATTTGTACGTTTAAAAAGTTAGTTGACATATTTCAACTAGATATAGCTTGTATGTTGGCAAACTCACGATCGTGAAGTTAAAGCGTTCTTTCGAGCTATTATACTTAAATCTCATTCTAATTTTTAATCTAACTGTATTAGTCTAACACTAACAGTTGTTAAATTAAATGATTTTGCCTGGTTCTGTCTTAAACTATATTCGTGTGTTTCAGTCAATCAAGAATGGATACAGAGATAAGTATCCTGCATTTAACTTGGCTTGTGTATCTATCTAAATATATTATGCTTTAATTGCTAAATGGTATAGGTTACTATCATGTTCTGTTTGCTTAAATACAGAATGAATGTTGAAACTTACTTCAGAATGAAAGAAATACGTACGTAATGTGCCTTAACTTATTTGTAGATGAAATGATAAAGTTGCTTTTTGACGGTGGCTTCAAACTAAGAGAAATGTGCTCTTTTTCTTGGTGCTTCTGGATACAAAATCAGGTAATCTTTATGCTTAGTTAAGGTTAAGCGTACTGCAGTGCTCAGTACTGCTTTGATAATAACATTTATTGATGTTAAATATACAATAAATCCCAATACAAATGAAAAATGTTTAAAGCAATGTATTCTTTATCTTGCAGTGAAAGGCATCTAAGAAGATTACTTAAATCACTTGGTTTGAGACGGAGGAGTTTTGAAAGGCCCCATAATGAAATTCGCCAAGCTGTTAATGTCTTAAAGCAGTGTTCCTTGTGTCCCTGATTCAAAGCACCTGCAGTCAGCTGCAACAAACTGTCTTATCCTCATTGATAGTATTATCAAGGGTTTTCTTATGTGTCTTAAAGTGTTTTTTGAACTGGACAACTGGTCAACTGGAATTTCTATGAAAACTCAAATAGCCTTCCTTGGTTTGTTGATTCAGGTGCATATTAATTGTTGAAACTAACATCTGCAGGAAAAAGCCTCTCCCATAGCAGGATTGTGAACCTACATATAGTGGTAATGATTTAAATAATATTTATTTAGAGTGAGCTGAGGCACTGGTCACCTTGTCAAGGAATCCGAGCAATGCACAAACGGGTCCGTGATGTCAGAGGAGTCCAGCCGTGCTATAGGTACGAATATAATAACCCTACTTTTTTAGATGTGGTCAAGAGGGAGTAAAGTTTATTGCGTATTTGGTCCGGGGGAGGGCTCCGAGCTCGGAGTTCGGCCCAAAACCAGAGTACTCCCCCCTGTATGTAAGTGGTTAGGACTAGAAGTGTGGGGAAGGGGTGGTGTCGGGATGCTGTTAAACTGTTAATGGATTGAGATGGGACTGCCGAATCTATATATACACTTCTTATCAGTGAAGAGATCAACAGAACAAACTAAACTCAAACAACTGAGTACATGTAAAGACAAACTGAACTGATCTGCCAAGCTAAACATCAAGGACACATTTATACAAATGGACTAGTCCACAATAACACATAAGGGAAGACAAACCAACAACTTCACTAATACAACGACAAAATCAATCCCAGAGCTAGTTAAACATTTACACTATAATTAAGTGCATATTCTAACACAAATAATCAATCTTGGAAAAAGAACAAGCAATTAGGAAAGAAAAATACCAACACAACCATTCGAGAACCCCCCCACCGTTAATCTGCTGGTTGGTAGCGGCAAGCAGAACTAAAATAGCAGGTGAAGCGGCATGCCGGCCCTTAATTCGTGCGGACCACAAACGGAACCAGCCGATCACCATCCAAAGCTCCAGTCATCCACTCCTCAGCAACACAGCGGTAACTTGGACTCAAAGAAAGCAATATTAATAAATGTGTGTACTGCACAACACCAACTAGATTGTGTGCACTTCAACCAGTCAGAGATGTACTGCAACTCAAATAAATATCTTAATGAGAAATAAACAGTGTCTAAATCTTATTGCCAAATAAATATATAAACAGAAACTATTGAGAGAATAAAATACTAAAGAATGTGCAGGATAAATTACAAGAACATATGAGTAATGGGTGTTTGTAGGTATGTGCGTGCGCAACATCACCGCTCACTGATGTGTGGCTGCATCGGGGCCATCACAAGGGTGCACATTTTAAAAAGAGGATAACACGGTGTAGGCAACACCGATTTTTGTCGTTGTTCTCTGTATTGACAGCACTCCAAATTTACTAAAAATTGAGCTCAATGTTAAAATTGACCGGAGTTCTCCTTTAAAATAGTCATGATAGGAGAGAGCTTCTCATATTTGTTCACAATATTAAAATGATTATGTAACCGATGTTTAGGGCAGAGGGTCAATAACCACACTCCGGAGGAGCAGACACCAGAGGACACCAAGAGGCAGACAACAAGAAGTGAATTTTAAAAGGTAAGTATTTTATTACTTTAAAATAATAAAAGCAGTGATGCGAATGTTCGTGGCTGGGACCCGGCGTGGGAAGAGGAACGGGGGGTGCAGGTAAGTGGTCCTTCGGGGGTTTCTCTTCTCGCTGGTTCGTGGGTGAGACAGTGGCTTTCTTCGTCTCTTCGACCCTTTAGATGTGCTCGTGAGACAGGCAAATGACAGTGCTCAGACTCGGCTGGTGTGTATGTTCGTAGAACAGTCGATGGGAGGACAGCAACTTCTCCTCTTCTCCGAGGGTCATACAGTGACAGTGCTCAGGCTCGGCTTGTGTGTGTTTTCGTAGAACAGCCGATGAAAGGACAGCAGTTTCTCTTCTCCGAGGGACAGACAGTGACAGCGCTCAGGCTCAGCTTGTGTGTGTGTTCGTAGAACAGCCGATGGAAGGACAACAGTTCCTCCTCTTCTCCGAGGGACAGACAGTGACAGTGCTCAGGCTCGGCTTGTGTGTGTCCGTAGAACAGCCGATGGAAGGACAGCAGTTTCTCCTCTTCTCCGAGGGACAGACAGTGACAGTGCTCAGGCTTGGCTTGTGTGTGTGTCCGTAGAACAGCCGATGGAAGGACAGCAATTTCTCCTCTTCTCCGAGGGACAGACAGTGACAGTGCTCAGGCTCGGCTTGTGTGGCCGGATCGCGGTACTTTACCCGCCTGCGCTCTCGTTCCGGGTACAGCAGAACGGCGTTGTTGGAGAGTTCGTGAGACTGGGCTTTCGTTGACGCGAGCGATAGTGCTCGTGAATTGTGGTACTCAGGGTGGAATTGAGCTCCTCGCCACACCGTGCACAAAGGGAAAACTGGACACAGCTTTAGACAGATCAATTTGAAGGGATCTTCATATTCAGACGTCAATTTTCATTCATCACAGTTTTAGAGGAAACACAGTCGTTTGATCTCACCACACTTGTGCATAAATCACTCTTATAAATCCTCACACGTGTGCATTTCACTCTTTCAGACACTGCAAACTCACTTCATCTCTACAGTGATTAATCGACCCGTTTCTCTTCTCGCTGTAGGGTGAATGACTCAAGGAATAGTGTTTTCAGAAGATTGACGTGAGCACATCAGCGATCCTCCCAGCTGTTCCAGTTACTACGTTTCGCTCTATCAACAGGATAACACACACTGCCCGCAACACAGGTTAGTCACGCACTGGTGATGGACAAGCTTCACATGTGGTTTTCTCAAAGGGTAATCAAATGAAGGGTGCACTTAACTTTTCCTCGGTGTGTTATTCCAATCCTGCGATGGTTTCCTCTCTCACTTTGGCCAGTCACTTCTCCTTTTTCTGCTGTATAATCTCCTCACTTACTTCGTGGTGCTGCTGTTCATGGTTGCTTCAGAAAACTCACTTAATGAGCACGTCTCGGGGAAACTTCACAATAGAACACCGATCAGACATTCAACCTTCAGCTTTCTCTTGTTGCGCCACTGTCAAGACACATACTGCTGTCGGGAGACACATGCTGCGTTCCAAACCGCATACTTCCCTACTATTTAGTATGGGAAAAAGAGTAGGCGAGCGAAAAAGTATGTATGAATCCAAAAGAGTAGGCGAGAACTACCTGGGTGACGTACTAATTATCGCGAGATTCGGACTTAAGTGCGTTCCAATATGCCTACTTTCCTACTATATAGTAGGCGAAAACAGTACGTGAAGGAAGCAGTACGTTCGAAACATCAGTATTCATAAAAGAGTAGGCGAGGAGTTCCCGGATGGCTTACTGCTTCCGGCCCCATTTTTGAGTGCTCAACCGATGGATACTCTTCTATCCCAGGAGGCCACGCGGGAGGATACGTCATTATAAAACATCACGGAGATCAGCGACGCGGGGGGTTTCAAATGTGAGTAAACACGGTTCCTTGTGTTAAAATTGCATGTGTTAAACTACTATAGAAACGTTTTAACTGTTGAAGGTGTAAAGGAGTTAGACAGTATAGTATAGTTGCGATTTTGCTGTAAAAACACGTTTTATTATGTATAGCTCTAGCTGACAGGGGAGCTCCAGTAAGGACACGTAAGTTATGTCTCTAACGTGGATTTACATAAACCATAAACAGCTTAAAGACGCTTATTTTAAACGTCTATTTACATCTGACAGGAACATCTTTTATAAGTATTGCAGAAGAGCACATCACAACATGAAATATACATCTGAGTGGTATGTGTGCTATTATGTAGAACAAATCTATAAATTAGCTAAACATAAGTTATCTATTTTATTTGTCCATTAGTACTGTTGATAAATTGAGGAACATGTATGTTGTTAAACAACCTCAACATGTAAATGTAGTGTTGAGCTCATAAATCACAGAGGTTATGTGAATCTTGTCTGGATGTTACAGGGACAGATGAACAGATGTGTGTTTGAGGGACAGAAGAACAGATGTGTGTTTGAGGGACAGATGAACAGATGTGTGTTTGAGGGACAGATGAACAGATGTGTGTTTGAGGGACAGATGAACAGATGTGTGTTTGAGGGACAGAAGAACAGATGTGTGTTTGAGGGACAGATGAACAGATGTGTGTTTGAGGGACAGAAGAACAGATGTGTGTTTGAGGGACAGATGAACAGATGTGTGTTTGAGGGACAGATGAACAGATGTGTGTTTGAGGGACAGATGAACAGATGTGTGTTTGAGGGACAGAAGAACAGATGTGTGTTTGAGGGACAGAAGAACAGATGTGTGTTTGAGGGACAGAAGAACAGATGTGTGTTTGAGGGACAGAAGAACAGATGTGTGTGTATCCGGTGGAGAGAGGCTCATGAAGCTGATGCTGTCATCAAAGGCTTTGAGTGAGTATACTACAGAAATGAATAACAACAACTATTTAAATATTAAGTTGTAGTTTATTTGTATTATTGTAATTTCAAACAGAGCTATTACAGCACCTTTCTGATTCTTGATTTCTGTGAATTTGCTGCACAGCTGTTGTGATGGAGCAGGACCTGCAAGATGATGGTGGCATTTGTGGAAAAAAAAGCGTTCTTGTCTTCTAAATAATACTGAAATCAAATGACATTGTGCTGTTAAAATGACTGCTTTTGTATAATGTTTGTGCATTTTTGTAGAATCTGAAATGTCAGCAGACTGGTGTGAGCACTGAGGATGAGGATGACAGAGCTCAATCCTGGAGATGGTGCCATGGACGAGACCCTCCATCTCTCCACCGGCCCTTACGAGACCCTCCATCTCTCCACCGGCCCTTATGAGTCCCTCCATCACTCCACCGGCCCTTATTGCCTCAGATTGTGAAGCACAACACATCACGCAACAACCTCCGGCACGGCTCACCTCTGGCGGTCCGCTGATTCATCAGAATAAAGCCGCAGAATGGGAACCGCTGTGTTGAGATGGCAGTAGATGTGGTTCAGCGCCTGTAGTCTACATACATGACTGTAGTTTGAATAAAGCTTTGTTTCTTGTGTTGCGTTGACTTGTACCGGTATATGCATTTGTTTATTGTGTGATGGTGACTTTCATTCATTCATTTACTCATTTATTAATATTTATCATTGTTGTCAGTAAATAAAATATCATTATTTAATTAATTAATGCTTTAAATAATTGTTTGAATGAAAATGTAGATATGTTCACAATATACACATCTAGAGTGTATTCATGCATGGCTATGTCATATGACATACATTACATTTTGTTTGTTTTATAGAATTATATCATTTTCAGTAAAAAGTAATATAATTAAGTATTTGTCGTTGTTATTATTGTATGGTTTGGGGTGGGATAGCAATGCAATTCATTCTGGGGTAATATTGATTTTTAATATTAATGATACGTATAAAATCAACAGTTTTCTCCAAAGGCGAATCTTAACACAGCTGGCCAACGTCTCCTTTGTGTTTGTGCAGACATTACAGACGCTGAGTAAAACCGTTCTGTAGAGCTGTCGAGTTACTGATGTTATAAGGTGTATATATATATATATGTATATATATAATATATATATATATCATGGGTTTGCATACATTATATGAGATTTTATACACAGGAAAAAGGTTGAATATCTTAATATATATTTTCTTTTATTTCCATTTTTTGTTATTTATAGGTCTGAGGGATGAAACGACAGAAAAAGAGGAAAACAGCAGTAAGCCACTTTAGCTTGTGGATGAAAATGTTTGGATATAAAATAAAGAAATTAACAACATATTCAAGAGATGACAATTTTGGGATTTCGTAATAAAAATAAATAATGTCGTTAAGGATAAAACGGTGGGTCAAGTAGGGTTAAATATGAGAACTTAAATCAAACCTAAATGTATTCTCAAAATAAATGGGCAGCAGTTTCTTTAAAAAGATCATAAAATGAGCAGTTTAATCAATATCAAGCTATTTACAGATAGATGAATTAAATCTTCAAATCTAATAATCAAATCTTTTAAGTTGTTGCACTTGTGATAACGCGTCGTAGGTCACATGATAACCTCAACATGGCAGATGTCCGGTTCGCATTCATACTTAACGAGATTTGGCTATAAAGTACCTACTCTTTTAGTGCTCGTTAAGTAAGTACTTATTGAAATTAAGTACCTACTCATTGAGTATGCGGTTTGGAACGCAGCAACACACTTGCCCAGATACACCACCCTCTCACTTCTTTCTTCTTTGTCGGTTTTATGGCAGGTAGCACCAACATTAAGGTGCATTATCGCCACCTACTGTATTGGAGTGTGGACCAGAGTCTAAAAATAAATAAAACAACTAAAATATAAAACCATAATACTTCTCTATATTCTCTTAATCAGCTCTGTTCTCTTAAGATATAAAAATAAGCTCTCTAATCCATACGTAATTAAATGTTTAAGCTTTACTTCTTCCCTTCGCTTCATTTTAAGTTCATTTTTCATTAATTCTCTCTCATTTATATACTTTTGACAATCACAAATAACATGTTCTATGGATTCCTCCTCCCCACAATACTCACATAATCCTGTTGGATGTTTATTTATTATTTTTAATGTTTTATTCAGCATCGTATGTCCCACCCTTATTCTTGTTAAAATATTTTCCTCTTTAGTGCTTCTTTTAATAATCCTCAGTACTCCTACTTCTCGCTGTATTTTGTATAGATGACGTCCTGTATTTACTGTATCCCATATATGTTGCCATTCTTTTGTGATGTATGTTTTGATAACTGCTTTTGCCTCATATTTACTAAATGATATATTCATGATCTTCTCCTTCTCCAATGCATTTTTAGCTAATCTATCCACCTCTTCGTTACCCTTTATCCCTTTATGTGCCGGTATCCACATAAATATTATCATGATGTTTTTAATCTTAAATCTGTACAGAATTTCATATATCTCATTCACCATATCTTGTCGACTGTGAGACATGAATGACTTTAGTGATTCCAAAGCCGCACAAGAATCTGTACACAGTATAACCTTTTTTATTTGAGTCTCTTCTATCCACTGTAGTGCTGTTACTATTGCCATCATCTCTACTGTGTATACTGATAAATGATCTGATGTTCTCCTATTAGCTGAATAGTTTAAGGTCGGAATACTGTACGCAAAACCTGTTCTTCCTGTATTAGGATCTTTTGATCCATCTGTATATACTGGGACATATGCTTGATATACTGTCTGTAGTTTATCTTCTACAACAACTACAATGTTTCCTGTTTTTTATTGCTTCTAGCATTTCAAAATCTATGAATACTGTAGGGAACAACCAAGGTGGGGTTATTGATAATGGTACTGTAGAAATATATTTCTATATTTCTCTGTCACAGTTCCATGCAAATATCTTCCGTTTAGACTTTTCCTTTTCCCAGCACGGTAAGAGTACCTTTACTGTTGGATGACGCTCTTCTGCCCTTGCAGATTTACCCAGTAGTTTATCCTTAACTGCTTTCGCCTGATTGATAATGGCATTTCCCCCACTTCTACTTGAAGGGCCGACACAGGTGTCGTTTTACAAGCCCCACAACAAAGTCTCAACGCTTGAACCTGTATTACATCCAACTTCTTCAACAATGTTTTTGCTGCTGAGTCATAAACTATACTACCATAATCTAAAACTGATCTGACCAATGCTATATAAATATTTTTCATTGAATCTCTACTTGCTCCCCATTCAGATCCTCTTAGACATCTCATCACATTTACAATCTTTTTACACTTAGTCTCTATCCTTCTATATGTTCCTTCCATGTTAATCTTGCATCAAACCACACCCCCAGAAACTTAAAAACTTTAACTTTATTTTGTCCATACATCTTTATTTCAATATCACTGCCTCTTTTCCGAGTGAACATTATTGCTTTTGTTTTATCTACTGAGAATCTGAAACCCCATGTGTTTGCCCATTTTTCCACTACTTCTATTGCCTCTTGTATTTTTCCTGTAATATGATTAATATTCCTTCCCCGTTTCCATAATGCCCCGTCATCAGCAAACAATGAACGCCCGATGTCTCCACGAACTTGAGAAAATACATCATTTATCATTATTAAAAAGAGAATCGGGCTTATAATGCTGCCCTGGGGTGTACCATTTTCTACCTTATGTCTTCCTGATAACACTTTCCCAATTCTAACTTGAATGAATCTCTCATATAAAAAATCCTTAATCCAATTATAAATTCTACCTGTTATTCCTATCTTATCCAGTTTGATTATTATCCCCTCTTTCCAAACCATATCGTAAGCTTTTTCGACATCGAAGAAGACTGCCATAACTAATTCCTTATTAACCTGAGCTTTTCTAACCTCGGTTTCCAAACATATAATAGGGTCCATAGTTCCTCTGCCTCTTCTGAATCCACTTTGGTGAGGTGATAGAATTCCTCTACTTTCCAAATAGAATGATATTCTCTCTGTAATCATTCTTTCCATAATCTTTCCTATATGTGAAGTTAATGCTATTGGCCGGTAATTCTTTGGATTTGTCGGATCCTTCCCAGGTTTCCTAATAGGAATAATCACTGACTCTTTCTATCCAATAGGTAACTTTCCTTTTACCCAAACTTCATTATAAAAGCCTAACCGTTTTATAGATGCCAAAACCCCTAAATGTTTTAACATTATGTAGCAGATTTCATCCTTTCCAGGTGATGTTATTCCAGCTCTTATTATCGCTCTCTTCATTTCTTCCATAGTGAACAACGCATCTCTTGTACTATTAGTTTCCTTCCACCTCTCAATCTTTCCAGTATACTCTAATTTTGTTACTTCTCTTCCTCTCTTTCCCTCCTCAGTCAGATTATTTGAGCTATGAATTTCAACAAGTGCTTTTACTATCATGCCTGCCTTTTCTTCGTCCATTATTGCTGTCTTTTCTCCCACCTTCATAACAGGATATTTCCACTCTCTTCTAATTCCTCTCATGCTTTTAATCATGTCCCACACCTCTCCCAGAGGAGTTGTTCTACCTATCTTGTTACAAAATTTCTGCCAACTCTGCCTTTTAGCATTCTTTATAATTTTCCTTACTTTTGCTTGCTTTTGCTTATATTTAATTAAATTCTGAACACTATGCGTTCTTCTTAAAATTCTTAAAGCTTTATTTCTTTCTTTAATTACTGCTCTGCATTCTTCTGTCCACTAAGGGACCACTTTCCTTTTAATCTGCCCATTGCTTTTAGGAATTGTCTCCTTAGCCGCTTCAAGCATTACTGTTATAATTTTTATATTAGTCTCTTCAATATCCTCAGTTAAATCTATCTTGTCCATCTCACTCTCACAAATAAACCTACATTTTTCCCAATTAGCTCGATCAAATATCCACTTCCCTATTCTTTTCTCTTGTTGTTTATTTTCCTGTAGTAATATTCCACAAAAAACTGGATAATGATCACTCCCTACTGATGTCTCATATTTGACATCCCACTCACATATCCCTGCTAAATTATTTGACACCAAAGTTAAATCCAATACTGACATATTCCCTGTATAAACATCCAATCTGGTCTTTTCCCCATCATTTAAACAAACCATTTCCTTTTCCTCTAACATTTGTTTGATGATTCCACCATTTACGTCTGTTTTTGTTCCTCCCCATAATGTATTATGTGCATTAAAATCTCCACAAATCACTTTCTTATTCCCATCCATTCCTTCAACTTGCATTAACTCTACTTTTACAAGGATTATAAAAATGAATAATTATGAGCTCTCCCTCCTTGGTCAAGATCTCTATACTTATATACTCTAGCTCATTTCCTACTCCTATTTCTCTAAATGCAATATCTTCCCTAATAAATGTTACACACCCACCCCCTACACCTTCTTTCCTATCACACCTAACACAATCATATCCACCCAGTCTAAAATCTATATTTGGTCTCAACCATGTCTCCTGAATACAAATAACACTTGGTTTGCTCTTCTACATATTTTTTAAACTCTTGTCCATTTGCCAGCAAACTTCTAGCATTCCATTTCATCAATAGGAACATTATTAGTGTTATCCAATCCCTGGTTGGTCCTGGCTTGCCTGGGCACTGAGCTCATTCCTTACTTCCTCCCATGTCAATCCATGGATATTTAAATTGTGAATTGCTGCTTTCACAATTATTTGTATTCTTTCCGTTTTTGATTTAATCTCCATTGTGGCATTAATTACCCCTGCTATGAAAATAACTAGCTTTTTTAAATCCACCAATACTTTTTCTTTATTCTCCTGTTCCACCTCTTTTGAGATTTGATTCTCCACTCTATTTTCTTCATTTCTGTCTTCCCTTGGATTTACCATCCTCACTGCTTCTGCATATAAAATCCTGTTCTGTGTTCTTACCTGTTGTATTTCCCTTTCCTTTTTCATCACTTCACATCCCCCATAGGCCACACTGTGATTCCCCCCACAGTTACAACATTTAGGTTGTTCCTGGTTACACTGCCCATATTCGTGATATTCCCCACATCTGGCACATCTCCTTCTACCTTTACAAACTGTTGCTGTATGTCCAAATCTTTGACAGTTGTACCTCATTGGTTTTGGAATGTATTCTCTAACATTATAGCTCAAGAATCCAAGCATCACTTTTTGGGGTAAAACTTCCTCTTCAAAATCAAGTACTACATATTCACTGTCTCTCCTCACCCGCCCTTTATTTATTTGTATCCTTCTAGCACCTTTCAGAATTCCTCCTTTTAAGTTTGCTTTAATTTTTTCCATTGAGACTCCCGCCGGGACTCCCCAAATCACTCCTTTACTCCACTTACTTTCCCTTTCCACACGACTTGTATTTATTACTTTAACTTGTCCTATTTACTTAATTCTTCCAGCTCTCCCTCTCTGCTCTTCATTTCTACAAACAATCAGTAGATTTCCATCTTTCAACACCTTTGCCATATGTATGTCTCCAATCTGGTTTCGTAAAATACTTGTCAATTTCACTGGACTCATTGGTGATATTCCCTTCTCATCTCCAAATCTCAATATAATTTTAAATTTTAAGTCTTGATCATTTTCCTCCACTCCTCTTTCAAGACTTCGATTTGGCCTGGTTTTCTTTGCTCTAATTTCCTCAAAATTACTTACTCTTTTCTCCCTTATCCTTATTTCCATACTATCATCAACATCCCCTATTTCAGAATCTCCCCACTCTGGTCCATTCACAATACAGCTGTGCTTACCTGCCACATCTTTTTTTTCTCATTTGCTTTCCCGATTTTTACTCTTTTCTCGTTTTTCCCAATTTCCATTTTTAACTTGTTTCCTCATCGAAGGCGTTTTCTGTAACCGACGCTTGAACTCAGCGCCAACCGCAGCCAAACAATTCCTGCGACCGGACTCAATCACACCTAGCGACTCTACGGGAGCACAAACAGGAAATGACCTCAGCGCCTTCGGCCCACCAGTCCACCCTCTCACTGCTCAAACACTTCCCTTTTATGCTCCCTTGTCCTGAGCGCGTGCTTCGATGAAGCGCAGCTGATTCACCTCAGCTGCCGCTCGTTATGGTTATTGATTAAGCACCGCCAGAATTGGGACCAATGAGGGATTTTTTTAGAATAGCTGGTTCTTTCACCCGGTGACAATTACTTTAATTTACTATAGGTTGTCCACGATTCATAAGAGCAGACAGAGGAAAGGAAAATCTTCTTGTCGGACAGATGCAAGTGGCATTTCACTTCCGGGAGTCTAGTGATCAAGGACGGAAAATGTGGAAAATCAGTACATAATCAGGTAAGGGAGCAAAAATGCAGATAAAATATATTTTTTTTGTAACAAGAATATTGCCATTTAATATTTTGTTTTATCAGCGAGCTGAATGCTTCAACAGTATGCTGAAGAAAACATGGATCAAAAAATGGCAGGTGACATTTGAGGTGAACTTTCAGTCTATGAACAGGAATTATGGCAAATGGTTATTGATGGTAATTAAATCATTTCTGTAATTAATATGCCTTTATGATTTAAAAAAAATTTTTTTAGGCCATGATGCAGTCTGGCATGCTTGATTTGGACAATCACATGTAAGTTAAAACTTGTTGTCAGCCCTCATGTATCTGCTTATATTTTATGAAAAAAATAAACCATACATGCTACTTAACCTACAGAAATTGCCTGCAATACACACACCTTTCCCTTCTTAAGCGAGAGCTGAACCTAGAGCAAAGACTGTGGAACACATGACATTCGCAAGCAACGGAATGTTCCAGGTCCATTTGGGAAACCAGACCTTCTCTTTATTTCCCCACCGAAGGTATGCATATCATTCTAAATTAAAATGGTCAAGAAAAGCAGTAGTAACTTGAAAAATGAATTTGTATCTACTTGCAGGATTTGCTGATATTCTCTGTAAAGTAGATGATGTATCTACTCTGCAGTATGCATAACAGCTTGTTTGTGGTGAAGATGAGCCTTTGTTGGTGGCAAACGAAGCATTCCGAACAATATCTGAGGCTATTCTTCATGATACGAACTTCCCTCATCACCTGACGGGTCTCTCGCAGCTTATCTCATGATGGTCGAGAAATTCACCACAGTCCTTGAAACAAGAGGCATTTCCATTCCATCCACATTTGCAGAAGCTAATGAAATACCACCTACTGGCCAATGAGTATTGGAATTTGTAACTGCTTATCAAACCAAATTCACATATAAAAGAACGCTTCAACTTCACGATCGTGAACACTGAGTTTGTCAACATACAAGCTATATCTAGTTGAAATATGCCAACTAACTTTTTAAACGTGCAAATAAAATTTGCGACATGCATGTTCTCTTCTATATACAACGTAGTTAGTGTAACATTTGATTAAAGCAAATAAATATATGATGACGGCTTACCTCCTCCATCAGCTGTTGTTGTATCTGATCTGAACCGCGTACATGTGACGTCACATGGGGCAGGGCAATGCGAACCTCAAAACTCCACCTGAGGAGGACGTTTTGCCCGATGCCTTTTTAGTCTGATACCTTTTTGTCCGAGGCCGTTTCGTCTGAGGCTGTTTTGTCTGATGCCTAATTGTACGAGACCTGAGACCTGAAGCCTTTCGGTCTGAGGCTCGATGCCGTTCTGTCCAATGACTGAAGCCTTTTAGTCTGAGGCGTGATGCCTTGTCTTTATATGTCTGAGGTATGAGGATGTCCTAAAATGCACACCGTATGCATGATTTACGATGAGATGTGAAGGAAATACCACCTCTCAAATAAAGACCGTGTCTAATTGGTTAGAACTCATCCAGGAGGATGGACCAACATTTTGAGTTTAAAATCTTAGGACCGAACAAAGATTAGGAGAAGAATACAGTTTTTTAACGGAAGAGAAGATTCACACCAGACAGACAAGTAACCATGTAGACGAGCGGACAAAAGAACCCTAATCGAGATCAGAAGAAAATGGTTTAAACAGCTTAATTTAAGCCATCTAACTACTCGTCTCACTTTTCTTTCTTTTCTTAGTTTTCTTTTCTTTTCCGTTGAGAGTCTCGGTTCTAAGTTAAGTTTTGCTGCAAAGTTTCGTTTAAACGATTCGACTGCAAAGCCAGCTTCCAACTTCAAAGACTTTCCATCCGCCAACACACCGCGTGATTGGCCGCCCAAGACATCTATCCAGGCACGAGGAGACTGCCAGCCAATCAACCCGGAAAACCCCCTTTTACACCGACAAAATTAATCCCAAAGGAATGCAAAGACAAGCAAGTAGCCTCCAGACTCTTAACTGAACTGGTGCATTGAAATGTAATAATCCGCCTAAGAAACGATAGAAGGGTTAAATTAAGGATTGATGGTTCGTTCAGGTCATGTTTTATAAGTGCATAGAAAATTTAGATTTTATCACCTCACTCTTAAAACTCATTCTTTAGTCACTCTTCCTTTTAACAACTTGTATGAATGTGTGTGTGTGTGTGTGTGATTGTGTTAGATATTAGTTTTATGTGTTAGAATAATCAATTAAGTCTTGTTTGTATTTTAAAGATAATTGTTCTTGTGTTATGTGCTTACGAATATAATGTCTTAAACTGCTGATCTAAGTTGCCTTGCTAATAAATAGTGTTTTCACTATTTTTGAAAATTTATATCTGCTGCAGAGCTTATAACTACGGCCCGTTCAAATGAACGCTGGACGAGTCATTTGCTCGGCTGTATAAGTGATTTTTAAAGATTCCCTATAAATTAATTAACAATTCTTTTGAGCTAAATTGACCTGTCTGACCCCTTACAAACGTATTATATGATATTACGTCCTTACATTAGGCTAACGATAAAGGTTTGTCTGTCGTCTCTGTCTCCGGGAACTGCGCGTCACAAAAATGAACCGGAAGCCACTTGCCTCAGCTCAGTCACGATAAGAAATCGGCTATGTCTAAAGCTTTTAAATGTCTAAATATTTAATAAATGCTATCTGATTATGTAATCCATACAAAAACCGAGAGGTACAGAGGATCTACTCAAACATGTTTAGCTATCATGTGAGTGCTTTAATTCGCTATCACCATCGTTTTATTGTAAGGTGAATTCAACTAGGCATGCTGTGTGTCTTTGAACCAACAAAGGCTAAATAATTTGTTAGTTTTTATTTCCGTGATTTGTGATGACACACAGCGACACAGTAGCCTATTATCAGCTGTATGATGTCTTTTTACCCCGAAATGTTTCATTTCGAGAGACTCGGCACGCGCAGTGAGGGAGACAAAATACACTTGTTAAAAAGAGATCCAGCGCGAGAGAGGCAAAGAAAAACGCCTGTTCTTAATTTATGTTGCTTTGAACTATTTTCGTTTTGTACTAGTTTAATTGTTTCATTTAGCTGCAATTTCTTTGGCAATACAAATTTAAAATGTAGCAAGAATAAGATTCTGTGTTTAGCCTATTATTTTGCATCGCAAAGGAAATAAATTTTAAACTCGATGCAACCCTGTTTTAAATAAATAAACTGCTGACACTTTATTTAAACCTTGAAATGTGCGATGGGGTTTCAAACTTAATTCATTTGAGTGTTCTTTTACATTTTTATTGGTTTTTATATTGAAAGCAATAGTAGTTTTGTTAGTGATTTTGTTGACTTGGCTACACAAAATAACAGACTTTCTCTGATTTGTTCAATGTATGGATCTGTTTTGAAAAAATTCTTGGCCGGGTATCACTGTCAGTCATCTCAATTTCGTGAACGATTCACAAAACAATAATTTAGCAGATTAAATACCAGCTTCATCATCTTCATTTTCTGGTGCAATCGGCTAATAATCTTCCTTCATCAGTTTTGTCCTCTGTGCAGCGGCTCTTCTGGAATGTAGCAAATTTATGTTGTAATGTGCCATTGATAATTAAACCAAACGCTTGACTTTAATAAACAGTTACCTATTTAAGCATCAAGAACAGTAAAACATAAATGCTGTCGGCCAACATCGGTTAACTACAGCTACAATGAGATTCGATCTCAGATCGCGTGAAGCTCAGCGAAGCTCATGTTGTTGCGTTGACCACGGAGCTACAGTCTGAATGCTGTTAATATACGTTAGAGCTTAGATTCTCTGTCCGAGGCCTATATTTCCCACCACTATCCTCAGGCCGGGGCGGGCCGACCCCTTGATCAAGCACATCTCGTGTCATGCGCAGTGTCTCTTCCACTCGCACGCATCACACATGCTGTTGTGCAGTATATTGTAGCTCAAGTGCAACATGGAGCTTGAAGATATAAAGAAAAAAATAAAAACAGGAGAATTAACGTTAAACAAGTTTGGAGGAAAGTCGGAGGTATGGAACCTTTTTTAACAAGTCGTGGGCAGTGACATTGTGACTCGCTTATGACAGCAGCGAGCGGGTGTTCAGCGAAGCTGGCCGAACGATAGAGCAGAAGAGGACCGCTCTGAAACCAGCAACTGTGGACGCAATTTTGTTAAAAAAAAAATTCTATATTCTAAAACCTTGTTGAATTATATTAGAGTAGTAGGTCCAAAGTTCATTCTTGTTCATGTTTTTTTATTATGTTTCTTCATTTGGATCCTTTCCATTCTGAATAAACAAACAACGGAGTTCCCTTTCAAGGGAACTCGAGCTGCGTCAAGACGCGGTGGGAATTGCGTGATTGCGTCGTGAAGCACGTGTATAATAGTGATGTATGATACCCTCTGAGGAGGGTCGCAGCGCTGCCAGTTCGGTTGTTCCCTGACGGTTCTCCGTTCAGGGCACCGAGGTGTCAGCGTCCCCATGCGATCCTCCGAGGAGGGTCGTAGAACGGTCAGTTCGGTTATTCCCTGCCGGTTCGCCGCTTCAGGGCACGGAAGTGACTGTTCAACCAAATCCAGAGGCCAGTCTCGAGAGAGATCACCCGGTAAGGTGGGCCACTGCCTACCGGTGTATGTGTATCCTGATGACATCGCTATAGGCTATCATTTGATGGTACTACCAAGGGTATCACTGGTTGAAATCTATAAAGTTTACTAAATGACAAAACAGAGAGAACAAAAATATTTAAGAGAGATAGAGAGGGAGGCTTATATCCAGGGCTTCCAATGCAATGCACTTGTACATAATGATTAGGGATTTGGTATTGTTTTCATAGTCGATTAATCTGTTGAATATTTTCTCGATTAATTGATTAGTTGTTTGGTCTATAATATGTCAGAAAAATGTGGATCAGTGTTTCCCAAAAGCCCAGGATGACGTCCTCAAATGTCTTGTTTTGTCCACAACTCAAAGATATTCAGTTTACTGTCACAGAGGAGAGAAGACACTAGACCATATTCACATTTAACAAGCTGGAATAAATTTTTTTTTTTATTTTGTCTTAAAAATTACTCAAACCGACTAATCGATTATCAAACTAGTTGTCGATTACAGTTTTTTCCAATTGCTAATGTAGCAGGTGCAGATTAACGACAGAAGGATGAATCTGGTGCCACATATTTTAATTTAAAGACAACTCAGTTTCTGTAATTAACAGAAGAAAGACAATATAAGTTGCACTGTAGTTTCTGTTGTGTTCTAGATATCAATACGAAGCCAGGCCAGGCAGTTGAACGGGTACATGTTTCTTTATTACTCACTCTTATCCAGAACACGTGCGCAACCTCCTCTTTTTCTACTCCTTTTCCTGTGCCGATTTATACTCACCTCATGCGTCTTGTGTTTGTCAGATCGTTGTTTTGTGGATGTTTCCCTGTTTGTTCCTGTTCCTCCTCGGCTTCCCGTGTTTCTAGTTCCGTGTCTTCGTCTGGGAAATCCGCCGTCACTGTGTTCTTGTTCTCACCTCGTCTTCACTGGGATCATCACTTCACCCATCTGACCTGCATGTTCGAGTTGCCCACGCAAGCCTGCGCTGCCAACGCAACCGTACTGTTCCTACTTGTATTCTCTGGAGTAGCCTATCCTGTTGATCTGCCTGCTCGACGGCTCCCGTTCCTGTGATCTTCCTTCAGTGACTGAGTCTGGTCCTCTAAGTGTTCAATAAAGAACCAGTTTTACTTGCTATTGTCTCCTCTGTCTCTGGCCGTTACACTGCCGACATTAACAGATTTTGCAAAAAAAAACAAAAAACAGAAATGTTCCATTTGAACACAAAATACATTGCATCATTACAGCTGCCTCAGTTACATAATATACAGTAGTTCTAAAAACATAAGTTTAACAGATTATATTCAGATATCCAATAAATAATGACAAATTTTTGTTTGACTTTTTGCCACTTTATTAAACATTTTAAATATTCACAAATTAATATGGATTTTTTTTTGTTGATTTTACTAATTTTTCTAAGACAAAATTAGAAACTGGAAATTATATTTTTCCCGCAGTGCTGAATGAGAAGAGCCATATATGTCTGGAACCACAGCCTACAGAAAGGTGATTTATAGGTGAGTTATAGGCTAATGATAATAAATGTGTATGAAGAAATAACGAGGCATTTTTATTGTTTATTAATAAACTATTGTTTTCTAAATCAGTGTTGGCTAAAAACATATTTCCATCTCCGCTGTTAAGCGGATGCGCCTTTAGAGAGAAATGCACCTTTCATACAGATTACATAATCAGAAGGTATTAGCTTTCGATTCGAATTTGTTCGTTTTAAAGTGATATTTCATAGGCTATAGGCTATTTTGTTTCAGTTCTCGCGCTCCAGTTCATGGAGATCATGAAAGCGCGCCTGATTGTTTTATTTTATTTTACAAAAGCACAACGTTTTCTTGTTATTGTGAGTTTACACAAATAAAAGTAGTTGCGAATAATGTATTATTTTCTGTTTGACCAGAAATAATAGAGTATTTTAAGTTGTTTCCACTGTTGATAGGATGCAACTGTTCGCACCCGCGCCTCCGTGCCATATAGTGCACGCTCCACACTCCCCACAAACCCTTGGATATGCGTCAAAATCTTGTGTTTATTTGTGATAATCTTAACCCTGTATTATTATTGTCTAACCCGTATTATGAATGACATTTGACGAATTGCTTTGTTCCTTTTTTGGATGAAAGTGTCTTCTAAATATGTAGCTTAATAAATGTTATAATAATGATGATAATTATTATTATTTGCGTACATGGACCCCAAACACACTGCGTCTTCTAAGTCAGGTGACTGTAAATGCGCAAAAACTGTTTCCATTGCAGTTTTGCGAAATATTCCTTTTTCGAATTGCCTGAAAAACCACCTCATGTGAGCGTAAAAACTTTTTTGCGATAAACGTTTTTTCGAAATTAATGGAAAGTACTGTGCTACTGACAGTAATGCAGCGCAATATGAAAGACTTCGTCTTAGGTTTAACAACCCATGGAACTAATAATGAACAATATGAAACTAAAACGACATAAGCTTAATTCAAAATGGCTTGGGAACTATAGGCTATTTAGAGGTAGATAAATGCAATTTAGAGGTGGATAAAGCACTTGAGGTGGGTAAACGCTATTTCTGAATTTTGGGAGGTGTGCAAACGGCGTTTACGTGCGTTTAGCCTCCACTAAATCCCTGATAGTAGGGACGTATGCGGTTTCGAACGCAGCCAATGTGTCAGGCCGGCCCGGGCTCGGACACAACGTGCACGGGCTTGGGTAGGGTCGGGCTTGATTTTTTGGGCCCGATCTAAGCTCTAATATACGTCTTATGCTCTTGCAAAGCCTCATTGATGTTGCCTAACATTTTTTTATTGCAATGTTTTATGTTGAAATGTTTTCATTATTTATTCAATTTAATTTCAGTAATTTCAATATTGTGATTTATGAATTTGTTTAATAATGTTTCACTTTAATTAATCTGCTACTAGTTTTCAATCGCTCTCATTGAGCCGCAGCGCGGCGAAGATTACGCAATAGAGAGAATAAACTGACACTTTTCAAAGTCTGTGATTGTAGCGCCTCTTAGCGGTAAAAGGCAGCAAATACACACCCGCAATTTTAGTATTTAAAAAAAGTATTTTAAAAGTTTTATTCTGTTTGAGTACCAACTGTATTAACTCCTTCAGTATTATAAGCAGCTGTCGCGTTTCAATCCGCTCCCACATTTCAGGGTCAGAAATACATATTCCATCAACTTGAGGCAATTGATTTGCCAATCGAGATGATGTCTCCCCAGATACCTTGGGCTGGACGACCACTTAAGACCGCTACCCAGCCCGACAGGAAGGCGTCTGTTGTTAGCATTTTGCGACGGCAAGACACACCTAATGTGGGACCCAAAGTGAGGATCCGGGGTCTGAACCACGTAGAAAGGGAACGAAGCCACAGCGCGTAAACCTTTCTATAAACTTGGATTTTAGAAAGTTCACAAAGCATTCAGCACGTGACAACATAAACATGGATTTTTAGAAAGGACACGAAGCACTTAGCTCGTGCTCTTGCCTTTATTTGCCCTTGGGGATTGTATAGCGATTTTGAGCCACAACTGAAGTGGTCTCATGTGCAATAGGCCCAGAGGAATCACTGTGGAAGCAGCTGCCATGAGACCTATGTAATGTCCTGACCTAACCAGATGTTGCTTTAGGGTGTTTAAAATGGTCTTAACACAAGCGAGGGACAGTTGTGCCCCCGATGGTGATGACAGAGTCCCATTTACCCCACAAGCACGTTACCCTCTGGGGAGGAGAGTAAACGCTCTTCTTGGCGTTGCAACTCAGCCCCATAGAGAGAAGATGAGTGGGGAACTATCTCGATGTCGAAGCACAAGCTCTTGAGACTGGGCCAGTATCAGCCAATCGTCTATTTGTCCATGAGCCAGAGCCCCAAATTTGGTCCATCGGTATCATCTGGGGGGGCAAAGGCTCATAGTGATTTTTGGCAAGGTATATACCTCTAGTATTAGAAAAATCACGATAGCAGTGCAGGGGTGGTAGCGAAATCACTTTGTTCAGCTTATGAAGTTACTAACCCCCTTAAAATAAATTCAGTTTTTGAAATCTGGTGTATATTTGGTTTAGGCTTATGCTAGGGATATTGTCAATATTCTATAATATGGTGCTTGGTATCGCCGGAAAGGGGACCTTTTAGGCTTTCATTTAAACCCAGTACTGAATCTGTCTGACAAACACAGAGGCCACATGACTTCTTTAAACCAGAAATAACACACATTTTTTTCACAATTTCCGCCTAAACTGTATGCTTTCTTTTATCCCTGTGGCATGAGTTTAAGTCATTACTTAAACCCAATCCATAATTTTTTCAAGTAACAAACTTTTCTTTCTTTTTTTCAACACAATTGTTCAGTAACCTGTAATGTTTACATTAGCACCCTTGTGATTTTCTTTTTAGTTACTGTGATGGTGGGATACTATACAATAGAACTGAGTAGAAGAGATTTAGATCTGGATTCAGAATGGACAGCCAGTACACAGAATCTTAAGTGTGTATCATACACCATGAAACATCAAAAGAAGATGATGAAATCTTTGGTCTTAAAGACTATGAATCCTGGAAAACATTGCTTGACGCAGCCAAAGTGAGAAACTATGCCCCTATTACAGATGTTGCTAAAGACCTTGGAGAACAAGTCCCAATAATCCACTATCACAGAAAATGTCGGAGCCTCTTCACAATGAAAAGAGAATTAGAGACTCTGAAAAGGAAAGCCACAGAAAAGATTACAGATGAAGCTGGAGAGAATAGCTTACCAAAAAGACCAAGTAAGAGATCTTCAGATGGAGCAAGAGTATATCATCCAGTCTGCATTTTTTGTAATAAAGATAAGTTTGTAAAGGGCTTCAAGTCAAGGGAAAAAATCACACAAGATGTAACATTAAATGCTGACCAAACACTGAGAGAATTTGCCATCCAAAAAAGAGATGAAAAGATTCTTGCAGTAACAAGCAGAGATGTAGTTGCTGCAGAGGCCCACTATCATCGTTCATGCTATAAGGAGTACACAAAACAAAGTTATGTCGAATTTTGTCCAAAACCTACTTGTGCGAACTAGTCCCTGGTTTTTTGCCCAATCAGAACCAGACCAGTCTAGGACAATTCTGTGGACTCTGCTGAAAAAAAGGAGCCCAAGAACCAAGATAACGATGCAGGAACAGATGGTGATGAAGAGTATAAAAGGATTGAAAGGGAAGCCTATAAAGACCTTTTTGTGTATATCAGAACTGATACCATACCCAACAAAACAGTTGTACAGGTCACAAAGATCACATCATTCATGATATCTGGTGGAGTTACAAGCCTGCGGAATTCAACAAAGAAGAACATTCGAAGGACGCTTGAAAATGAGCTGGGAAATTCTGTCGATATATTTCCAGATGACAAAGCTAAATTGCTGATGGTTCCTCAAACTGTTTCTAGAAGGGATGTTGTCTTGGAAAATCAAAATCTGCTGAGGGAACTCAACGTTTGGAAAGCCAAGTCAACCAATGTCAACAAGATCATAGATCAGACATCACATATCAGATCGATAATTAAACAGGATATGACTGTGACCCCCTGGCCATTCCATCCATCTGATGTGAAAGATAGTGGTTATATCACTTTACCGGATCAACTAGAACAGCTTCTCGTTGGACTGCTCACTGGAAATCCTGACACAAAAACTCAAACACAGAAGATCACTGCGTTGGTTCAATCATTTAGTCAGGACATAATATACGCTGTCACAGGTGGTCAACATAAAACACCAAAGCACATTCTACTCACGTATGCTGTAAAAACACTGACGGGTAATACTGAGCTCATACAAACACTGAACAAGCTGGGGCATGGGGTGTCTTACTCCCAGCTTGAAGAGAACAACATTGCTCTGTGTCTCCAAAAACTAGCAACAGCCTCTAACCAAAGAGTTGTACTTCCAGCCTCCATCAAGCCTCATGTCTTCACCAATCTTGCATGGGATAATATTGATAGACTTGAGGAAACCCTCACTGGAAAGGGTACATCACACAGAGTTAATGGCATAGTGGTACAGGCCAATTTATATGGACCACATCCGTCAAGAAATGATCTTCCACACATTGAGAAACTGAAGCAGAGATCAGTCACCATTGAAGACCAAGGCCTGGAAGTATATGTAGCAGGTTAGCATGTTTGAAAATTAGCATGAAGCTATAATCATGTATCTATTTTCTATTTATCCAAATTAATTGTGATGTACATTCCACATAAAGCATTCATTCATTCATTCAGTCATTCATTCATTCATTCATCCAGGTGCACGTGTGGGCCCACAACCTCTTCCAACCCGGGAACACTGTATCCAGGAAACCAAGGAGGCTGCTCTTCTTGCAAGAAAGAAGCCAATCATGTGGGCACTTGCAAGGCAAATAGATCCAGAGAATCAGACAATCCCCAGCTGGACTGGTTTTAATATCAGCACCAGGGACCAGGAATCAATCTCACAAGATATTGTTGGGTATCTGCCAACCATCAACTCACCAGCCACAGAGTTGAGCACAGTGTTTGAAATCCTGAGCTAATCAGGAAGGAACTGCACCTAGAGACAATAGTTGTAGTCATGGATCAAGCGCTCTATGCAAAAGCAGCTGAGATCCGCTATCCAGAAACCTGGAAGCACAGAGAATGGTTCTTCAACATTCTTCTCAGGATGGGGACATTCCATACAATATGTAATGCCTTAGCCATCATAGGAAAGCGGTTTAGAGATGCTGGTCTAAAGGACATATGCATAGAGGCTGGAGTTGTCGCAGAGGGGTCCATCAATGGACTCCTTGACCGTAAACACTATAACCGTGCAAATCAGGGTCCACTATAATCGTGCAGTCAGGGTCTCATCAGTGCTTCTAAATCTCAGAAGCACTGATGAGACTTGCATTGGAAGAGTTCACACCCTGGCTGGAGAAAAATGCTCCAGAGAGGAGTTGGATGATCAAGTCATTCTTGGAGGATGTGAAAGACATGACCAGTGACCTGAACCAAGAAAAGATGACCAATCTGCTACAAAGTCCACATTCAGCTGAGCTGATAACCCTGTGGATAGACTATCTAGAACACCTCCATCACAACAATGGAGAGCTCTCTGCATTCTGGATGTCATACATTGACATGGTAGAGGATGTAGTACTTGGCCTTCTGCGTGCGTCTCGTGAGGGGGACTGGGAGTTACACCTCCACGCTATAAGAGCCATGATCCCATGGTATATTCTGCATCAATTCAATTTGTAAAGACTGCTAGCCAAAATATTAAAATCAATCTCTCTCTCATCTCTCAGGTATCTGTCTCCTTACTTTGCTCAGATGACCAACCTCCCAGAGAAGTATCCTTCTGTGTATGAGGCCTTCAAGACAGGCCAGTTCTCAGTGCAGCTGTCAAATAACAACACATTTGGGAGGATTCCTTTGGTCTAAAGACACACAGACTCCTGGAGGCACATCACGGTTTAGCCTGAAAGCTGGAGCGGTCAGGCGTTACTACCTAACAGCTGAGCACCGCAGTGCATTCCTAGGACAGTTAAGGGAGATGCTACAAGGCAACAATACACAGCTTTCTCATTCAGAGCTACAGTCACCAAGAATCCAGAAAGATGAGGAAGCCGTTTCAGCAGTGGTTAGCCTCATACAAGGATGGATAAACCCATTTGACGTTATATATCAATCAAAACATGCACAAACAAACAAAATCCAGTTTATACCCAAAAGCAGCTGCCATAAAATGTTTAATACTGTAAAGACGGACTGTGAGCACTCAATTTTGTTGTACATAGTACGGTGACAATAAAATATATTCTTAATTGCAGAGAAGCGGGACCTCATTAGCATCTCTACGGCAAAAACAGCTCCCAAAGACATTGCCTCCGACCTGATGAAGGCATATGAGATTGGTGAGCAATGCTATGCAAACTTCAAGGATGAGAGACTAGACAAAGAAACACCAGCAAAGAAATTCCACACAATGAAAACCCACAAGCTGAAAAGCATTCAGTGATGTGTAAGAAGAGAGAAGTGAAATCAAGTGGGAGGGCAGTCATCTTGAAAGCAGTCTCTGTTTGGACGCATCATAGTGATGGCACAAGTACGTAGTCTTAACATGGAGGATATCCTTTCTCATCCTCTTGGTCCATTGCCCTGGGCACTCTCCACACCAGATGGATTGCTGAGAAAAACAAACAAAGCTACTTTGGCCACAGCCTTGCAGAGAAATGTAGCACTACAGGAAAAGCACCCAGAAAACTCTGCCACATGGGATGAACTTAGTCCAACGAGTGAAAGGTGATGAACTTACTTTCAGAGATGTTGCCACAACAATCCTGGGTATGGCTCTGAGGGAAGGCAGTCAGAGTAGAAGAATAGATGTTGTGTTCGACACATACAAGCAGAACTCAATCAAAAATAGTGAAAGATCTCTACGGGGTGAAGAGACTGGTCATGAGTTGCAGGATATCTCAAGCACACAGTGGAGGAACTTCCTGACCAAAGTCAATAACAAAACTAGTCTCATTAACTTCATAGTGAATGAATGGAGGAAGCCAGAATACAGAGAACAGCTACAGGAGAAGATTCTATATGCAACTGTGATTGACAAATGTTACAGAATCACATATCAAGACAGTGAGGAGGTGTCAACTCTTCAATGTCAACAAGAAGAAGCAGATGGACGACTACTTCTCCATGCCGCCCATGCCGCAAGAGAGGGATACCAATCTATAGTTATCTGTTCAGAAGACACAGATGTCTTTATCATGTCTTTAGCATTCTGTGACAAGATTGAGGCCCCATTGTTCCTGAAGTTTGGCACAATAACCTGTACAATGCTGGTAGCTATCAGGAAGGTTGCAGCCACTGTTGGCATGGAAACTTGTCAGGCTCTCATTGGGTTGCACGCCTACACAGGATGTGACACTGTAAGTGCTTTTGCAGGCAAAGGGAAGACAAGGGCACTTACACTCCTGATGAACAACAAAGAAACACAAGACACATTCTTGAAGTTGGGCCAGGAATGGGACATCTCACCAGAACTGAGCAACAAACTGGAGGCATTTACATGTGTCCTCTATGCCCCAAAAACATCAACCACCATGATCAACAAGCTCAGGTACCATCTTTTCTGTGCAAAGTAAGGTGAAATCGATAGTCATCAACTCCCACCGTGCAAGGATAGCTTGAGGCAACACACACTGCGAGCTAACTATCAGGCTGGTATTTGGAAAAGATGTTTAGAAAAGGACCCACAAGTGCCAAGCCCTGTTGGCAGAGGATGGAAAATGGAGACAGAGGAGGAAGGTGAACAGTTGGTGCTGCACTGGATGGAAGGGCAGCCAGCACCTGCAGCTGTCCTGGATCTACTCGCCTGCAACTGCACAAAAATGTGTTCACTCCCACAATGTATGTGTCTTGCAAATGGCCTCAGGTGCACAGACATGTGTAAATTGACAGAGTGTGAAAACCAGGTGACCTGTGTAGAAAGTTCAGATGAAGACGAGGACGACATGGAAAATGATAATGATTAGATAATTAAATAATGGACATCAACATACAAACCAGTCTTTGATTAAATATATTCACTTTACAACCTGTTTCTTTATTGACTTTTACAACTAATAGGTCTCCATCCTATTTGTCCATTCTTTTCACTCTTCAGTGGTGGCTGAACAAATCTAATTTAAGGCTCTCACAAATAAATAGTATGGGTATATTATACATTTTCTGAGTCATCAGAGTGCCTTGAGTATTGAAGTGCTTGAGTTTTGTGTCCGTGGTGTTCTTTCATGCCACAGGGATAAAAGAAAGCATACAGTTTAGGCGGAAATTGTGAAAAAATGTGTGTTATTTCTGGTTTAAAGAAGTCATGTGGCCTCTGTGTTTGTCAGACAGATTCAGTACTGGGCTTAAATGAAAGCCTAAAAGGTCCCCTTTCCAACGATACCAAGCACCATATTATAGAATATTGACAATATCCCTAGCATAAGCCTAAACCAGATATACACCAGATTTCAAAAACGGAATTTATTTTAAGGGGGTTAGTAACTGAAGTAAGCTGAAAAAAGGGATTTCGCTACCACCCCTGCACTGCTATTGTGATTTTTCTAATACTAGAGGTGTATACCTTGCCAAAAAACAATGATAGCATTTGTCCCCCCGATGATACCGATCAACCCCCCTGGCTCATGGACTATATATACATTTGAGAACAAAAACGCATCATGTAACTGTAAAAGTAAAATAAATAAATAACTTAGTAAAAAGGTTGTGATAGTGTTCAATACGGTGACAAGTGACAAGGGCTCAAACCCGAAGACTCGAGAGATGAACTAATCATTTCTCTTTTCGTTACTGACAGCATAGCCTCTATGGGACTGACAGGAAGAACGAAAGACTCGGACCCGAACTCGAGACTCGAGAGATGAACTAATCTTTTTTGTTTCCGGACCTGTGTCACACGGCCCGGCCCAGCCCCAGATCAGAGAGAGTCAGACACAGACGAGTCGACGTCTCGAGAAGTTCGAACCCGAAGACACGAGAGGCGGAGAACAAAAGTGATACATATGAAGTTGCAAAAGAAAGAATGTCTCGGATCAGGAGGTGAGGTGAACTAACAGAGTCAGACTGCAATCGCCCTGAACTTAAGACCCAACAACTAATCAATTAATTAAACATTTCAGTTTCTTATAATTTGGCTTTGGCTGCAGTACCCTATAGTTTATTTTGATTTATTTTTACAAATGTAATCAACATTTTCATAAGTACTAGAGGGGTTGGGCTATTTAACATGTCATTTTAATTAAATGTTGCTGAAATGAACGAAATGACTCGAAAAAAGATTCGTTCATTTTGCTGAACGAGACTCAAAGATCCGAGTCAGTAAAATTATCCAAACTTCCCACTACTGCTGAGCGCGACGAACCGGTCCCCAGTCTTTACAAGGGGGAACGCAACTCACCACACTGCTTTTGAGCCCTCCTTTTTAATCAGATCAGCCTGGTATGCCTGCAACACTGCCATAGTGTGCAGAGCAGCACCAGTCTGACCCCCACCAGCGTGGATGTTATTATACATGGCTTGGTGGGGAGTGCTGACGATGAGCGTCTCTTCGGACTGGCGCATCATCGTATGCACACGCCCCTGCACCCACGATAGTCTAATAAATTGACATCGAGGGCACAAAGATGCACGCAGAATAAGGTTTTCCCCAATGCACGAGTTAACGTCATGGAGATCCTCAAGGAGGGCAGTCTAGATGTACTTTGGCCACTGCACGATTCACCACCGAGTAAGCTCTCACACGCTTTATCATAATGAGAGAAGTGCTCGGAGTCGGTACGCTCAAAGTCCATAATTTTTGGCTTTTTCAATATTTAGTCCCTCAGGATTAAATGTGGCCAAAAAACAGCCAGACAATATAATACAAGCATTTGATATATTGCATTGAATATCTGATTTCTCATATAATCATTTCATTCATCAGCAATAAATACAGCCAAATATCAATCAGACAATCAAACACGGTCTGGATGACAGGCTGTGTTTAAATCTTTAAGATCAGCCTGGTATGCCTGTAACACAGCCATGGTGTACAGCGCAGTACCAGCCTGACCCGCTGAAAATGCCTGTGATAATGCGACCCCAGGGGAGAGAAAGCCCGCAAGCGTCTCTTCGGACTGGCGCATCATCGTATCAGCTCTCCAATCTGAGGCAGCATCATATAATCGCATGCCTTCGCACCCGCGTTCGTCAAATTGGTCGATGTCAAGGGCACAAAGACACGTCATGTGTATATACAGCGGGGAAAACAAGTATTTGATACACTGCTGATTTTCCCACTTACAAAGCATGTAGAAGTCTGTCATTTTTATCTTAGGTACACTTCAACTGTGAGTGACGGAATCTAGAACAAAAATCCAGAAAATCACATTGTATGATTTTTAAATAATTAATTTGCATTTTATTGCATGACATAAGTATTTGATACATCAGAAAAGCATAACTTAATATTTGGTACAGAAACCTATGTTCCTCCCTCCAAAGATTTTCTATTGGGTTCAGGTCTGGAGACTGGCTAGGTCACTCCAGGACCTTGAGATGATTCTTACGGAGCCAATCCTTAGTTGCCCTGGCTGTGTGTTTCGTGTCGTCTTCAATGCTCTTACTTACTAGACTAGATCTCGCGATACATGGCCCCATCCATCCTCCCCTCAATACGGTGCAGTCGTCCTGTCCCCTTTGCAGAAAAGCATCCCCAAAGCATCACCATGCTCAACGCAAGGGCAATGTTCTTTCCCCAAACAAACAAAGCAGTAAGTGTGTGTATCCAGTTCTGACATAGGATGAGAACATGGAGGGACACAGCACTTACTCTGTTGATTTGACTCTTTTCACTTGTTTGAAAAGTGAAAAGAGACAGGACAGGAAACAAAGGAGCCTGCTTAAGTTCAGGAAGTAGTGCAGCTGTGCATAGGGCCTATCGACATGTTTACACACTTGTATTCACAGCTGGTCACGTTTAAAGACGTTCCCAATGTGCTGAGCAGCGCAGCATCGATTGTAGCTTTTTTTGTAGAGAAAGAGAGAAAATTCTGCACACTGACAGTTGAAAACTAACTCCTAGCAAAATCTGTAGCAGATAGAGTTGAGAGATGCTTCTGACGCACACATACACAGAGTGGTCCGAAAACTAAAGACCTGACGATGCACCTGCAGCTCATCCATTTATAGCCTCATGTTGCACCAATGACGTCATCGACCGAGGCTATATTACCTCCGGGTCAATTCTATAGGCCCTATGCACAGCTGCACTACTTCCTGAACTTAAGCAGGCTCCTTTGTTTCCTGTCTGCCAGGATTGGCCAAACTGATTAATCCAGGTGTGTCTGATTATTGTTGTTGGTCAGACACACCTGGATTAATCAGTTTGGCTAATCCTGGCAGACAGGAAACAAAGGAGCCTGCTTAAGTTCAGGAAGTAGTGCAGCTGTGCATAGGGCCTATCGACATGTTTATACACTTGTATTCACAGCTGGTCACGTTTAAAGACGTTCCCAATGTGCTGAGCAGCGCAGCATCGATTGTAGCTTTTGAAAGGGAACCTTAAGTTCCACTAATGCTCACAAATCAGTTTTTTCATGTTTTTTATTTTTATGTTTATAAAATCTCTTTTCATGTAGTTGCAATGTTATTTTGTGTCATGTTTATCAAAATAAAACTGATAAAAAAACGTAGACCCCACTACATTGATATTTAAATAGTATAGGCTTATGTTAAACTTTATTCTTGTTCAAACAGATGCTGTATTTTAGCCTGGATGCCAACCGAACTTAGCGCCGCCAACAAAATGTTTAGGTCGGGAAGTTCGGTTTGGACTCGATCCGTTGAGGTTCTTTTATGCCCGAACAAAAAATTGTTCGGACCAATCAAATTGTCAGGGCGGGCTTTATACGATGATGGACAGATGAGCAACGGTAACGTAATCATCCACGTCATCAAAGGGGTTGAATTCATGGCTGCCGCTGGAGAATTGAGTTGTGTAGATTCCGCTATCGCGTCTGTTATAGAAGATATAGACAGCACATTAATTTTAAAAGAGGAACAGAGAACCGCGATCAAGGCATTTGTCGGTGGGAAAGATGTTTTTGCCGTCCACCCTACGGGATTCGGCAAAAGTTTAATCTGTCAGCTGGCGGCTAAAAAGATGGGGCGCAATGAAAACCCTCTGTGTATCCTTAAATTCTTTTTACAACGCCGGCAAAGATAATTTACACTCTTGAGGAGACAGTTGAGTCAGAGAATGTCTAATAAGTTCTGTTGACAACTATGCGTCACTCAACATACATCACTTACTCCGTTGCTCTAAATGGTTCTAGGTCTATCCAATTGAGTGCAGAGGCCTTTTATTTCCTGTTTCGGTTGAAACACGCCCCATAATCACAGCCCAATGGAGCAGTATCAGACTCACATTCTGACCAGAATCTGAGTATGACGACGTCAGGCTAGCTATATTTAGCAGTACGTAAATAATTTAATGGAAATGTGTAGCGCGGTTAAATGTTGCAGGAAGGAGGCGGGAACCGGCGAACATTCAAAGACTTTAATACAATAAAATAAAACAACAAAACCTCAAAACAATACAAAGCACCTCCCCGGGAAGGGGTCCAGGAGGCATCCGGAACAGATGCCCGAGCTCCTCCCGAGTGACCGAGCTCCTCACCCTATCTCTTTCGGCCGCCTGTATCCGGGATCTTGTCCTTTCGGTCATGACCCATAGCTCATAACCATAGGTGAGAGTAGGAACGTAGATTGACCGGTAAATCGAGAGCTTCGCCTTGCAGCTCAGCTCCTTCTTCACCACGACAGACCGGGTCATCGACCACGTTAATTCAGAAGCTGCACCGATCCGTCTGTCAATCTCCCGTTCGTTCCATCCTTCCCTCACTTGTGAACAAGACACCAAGATACTTGAACTCCTCCACTTGAGGCAGGATACATTAGATACATTATTAAAAATATATTAAAGTGTTTGAATAAACCCTTTTTCCTTTAGTAATGTTTATTAGGAATTTCCTGATTAAAGTTCCAACAACATATAACAGATTTTTGAAGTGCAAGTGACATGAATTACATGAGCAAGAATATCACACTTTCAAACACAGCCCACGTTTGGCATCTATTACTCTATGCTTGCAGAGCACCATGCCTTCTTTACTTTAGTGAAGGCAGATGAGGATGGACAATATAAAAATGACACACACTCTCCTGATAATGCTGACATTGATTATTAATTGAGTTGTAGTCGACAGGATCACCTACCTTCCCAGTCAACAATTTGATCCCAGGATACTAATGATGTGGTCACAATGTGGTTCAAACCATGGTCACTAATATAAATAATTTTGCATTCTTTTCAGTCTTGTGTTGGCATTTGAGACAAATATTTCTATTTGACGGATGCATTCCGCTTCTGGTGTTGTTTTGGTGACTCCTTTTCGCTTCTTGACTTCTATTTCTTTCTCCCCCTGAAAAGACTTAACACATCCTAAAACACAGACAGCAATATGTCAACGCAATCAGTTGCTAACAAATACTGCTCTTGACATTACTTTTTCTATAGCAGTGTTCAGATGCACAAACTTTAACACTTACTTGTCAAACATTTCAGGAGCACTGGTGGCAACACCTTTTTCCCATCTTTTCCTGTGCGGTTGTAAAGACAGAGAACACTGTCTGTCACAATGCTCTTCATACTCTGTCTTACTATCTCTCCTACATTGGAGCTTCCATGCGTATGGATGAGATAGTTGACCTGACAAAAACATACAGAATATTATTGCAATTAAAAGATGCTAGCCTTAAACATTTTAATCACATTTGTATTACCTGCACACTAAATAAATAATAAATTAAACTGTTTTTTTTTCTTTATCAAATGCACTGAATATTTGTGTAGCCTTACTAACATAAAGCTCTCTATAATTTTTGTCCTCTTCAAGCTTCTGACAGAAGGCTTCAAATGTTTCGGAATTGGAACATTGTTGTTGTTCAAAAAGTTCCTCACGGCCATCTTCATCTGCACGCTTTATGAGAGCAGCCTTAATTTTTGCCAGGTCTTTCATGATTAGAGTTTGCCTCTCTTCCAACCTTTGGATATGTTGGAGCATCTTAGTATTCAGATCTGAAAAATGTGAATAATCAGGTTCACTCATATTCACCCAAGAATGAAGTGTTACTCTTATTTACTCAAGATTATATATATATATATATATATATATATATATATATATATATATATATATATATATATATATATATATATATTTATGTAGAATGTAATGTCTAATTAACATTTCACAAACCAAACAATTTCTCCATGGTGATTTTGGATTTTGGTTCCTTTTCTGCTATTAAAAATGAAATGCCATACATGAAGTCAGTTAAATTGCACTTTTTTCTTTTTTTTTTACAACCAATTAAACAGGATTGTTCTTTATGAATGCATATTATACCAGATGACAGGGCAGATACTGGGAAGCTGGTGTTCACATGAGGAATTTCTTCAGAGTCCACGTTATGTTGTTGACGATCATGAAATTCTAAGAGAAAAAAAAAACAGAAGTGAGTGGCATTACATCAATACATTTTTGTTTGATATTTTAACTGATCAGCATACCAGATGAGGCAGCCAAATTGAAAGTGCTTGAGTGTCTGCTCGGAGTGACTTGTTCCAATGTTCCTGTGAAAACACACACACACACGCACGCACGCACGCACACACACAGTAAAGTGGATCAAAAAAGTTAATTAAAGTTATCCTAAGACAAGAACGGGTATTGTTCAAAATGAATTATATATATATATATATATATATATATATATATATATATATATATATATATATATATATATCAGTGGCGTGCGGTCCATATAAGCTGCGAATGCTATGCATACCCAAGCCATTCGTGGACTAGCTAATTAAAATTAACACTATAAATTACTATAAATTCCCTTGTTTGAGGTGTACCATAAAGCTTACATCAGGGGTCTCAAACTCAAATTGGCTGGGGGCCACTGCTGTGAACGAAAGCTGATAGGAGGGGCATTTTAACATTCAAGCACAACAAGCAAGCGCAATATTTTTCTGGAAATTTAGCTCTCATTTACTTCAGATTATGTAACTAACATATTTATGTCATACTTAAAAAATTTAAACATCAGTATATATATATATTAAACAGATATATTTAACAATATATAATATAATTTTAAAGGTACACTATGTAGGAATTCCGTTTTTGTCAAACAGGGACCCCTAGAGTCGCTGTGGAGTACTTGTACTGTTGTAAATACCACTCACGCAGAGATGGCTCTGCACTCACGGCCTGATGCCCTCCCCCCTCTATACCCCTCCCCCCTCTATAGCCTACCTGTTCAGTAGGATGGAAGCTGTAACGGGTGGAAATAAGCTGTGGCCCCTTTAAGAGCTGCGCGCGCCCTGTTGAACTGTCGGCAGTCTGTATTGTATGTGTGCCTCGAACACCCTATGTATGCGGTGTCAGGTTATTTCTGTTTGATGCTCATTGCTCATCCCATCATGTCATAGATAGGGCGCCATCAGTGGTAATGCCTACCAGTCTGTTCCACGGCAAACCAGCGCGTTCAATCGCGTCGGACAGCTGCTGAAATATATCGTTGGCTGAGGTACGGCCGTGCATTGGACACAAGATCAACAACTCCTCCTTCACTTCAAATTGTTCATTAATACCCCTGATGAAAATGGCTAGCTGCGCAATGTCTGTGCTTTCGTCAAGCGCCACGGAGTACGCAGTGAAAACTCTGGCTTTGCCACGCAACTGATCATAAATGTCACTCGACAACTCGCTAATCCGCTCTGCCACTGTGTTTGCAGATAGAGAGAGATTGTTGAACAAGCCCTTCTTTTCTGGACATAGAATATCAGCGACTTTTAACATGCAATCCTTCATAAACTGCCCTTAAGTGAATGGCTTTCCTGCTTTAGCGATCAACTCACTGTAGACCTTATGCCTCGGACTCTGGGTCCGTATGAATTAATTCAAATGATCCATAGGGAATTTTAATAACTAATCATGAATATGATTAATATTTTGCATATTACAGTTACATTAAATTATCGAAATTGAAAATGTATAGATTATATGAATATATGAATAATCGATCACAACGTCTTATAATTCCTCATTCATATATCAATAATCTTATTTAATTTCTATTATGAGATAACCTTTAAGGGAAATTCATGTAATGATCAAATAGGTGTCTGTCCTGCAAAAACCATCAAAGACCACCCATCAACCTCTCCATAAAGCTATCCCTCCTCATAAACTCCAAGAAACATTAACTTCCGGCCGGGAACATTAATTTTCCGGTGTTTATAAAATTAAAACTACTTAATGTAGTAAATATTGAGCGCGGTAGCTCTTGAATCTATCTCATTGACTCGCTTTACAAGCATTTTCACGGAAACAGTTGAATATATAGTTTTAATAAATGCACAACTACAGAATATAAGTACTACACATCCTAATTATATGTTTGTACATATCTTACATGTGAACACACAAGACAACGAATAATAGATGAGAGAGAGAAGGTGAGAGAGATAAAGTTCTGCGGAGGGGCACGCCGTGCCGGAGCACGCGCTGAGATTGTAGAGAGAGAGAGAGAAAGTAAATCACGAATGATCATAGGAATAGCAAAAATCACAGACCTTTGAGAGAGCCAACAATCGAAACAAACCTTAAAACATTAAACTCGTTGGAGTGAATAATACTTGCAAAGTTCGTTTGTGTGCACGAGCTGTGTCCAGCCTGCGCGTGTTCTCGGAGCAGAGTGCGCGCGCTCGTGTCTCCTCGGACAGGGCGCGAGTTTTGAAGAAGGCCTCTTGTGGGAGTGATATGTTACTGAAGGAATTCAGGCTTCGTTCGTTCGACTCGTAGGTGGAAACGAACCAAGGAGACTTTGAAAATGAAACAAAAGAAACTTTAGAAAGAAAATAAAAAGAGACGGACTCCAGAGAGGAGTCGATCGCGGACTTCACATGATGAGCAGACGAAGGCAGGACGCGAGAGAGGGAGGAGGAGCTCTGGCTTTCTTTTTAAAGACTGTATGGGTCACGCCTTCGTTCGGCGTGATCAGCCAATAGCCTTCAGCATTTCGAAAGCGGGAACTTTCTTTGTCTTGTCGAGAAGAGCGCAGCTGTGTAGATTTATGACAGAGCTTTGGGTTTAGTCATTTCTACGACTGAAAAGGATTCATATAGTAATAATCATATCATTGCAGTCTATTATCGAGATTCAACTCCGTAAGGTCTCAAGATTTAAAATGATATGAAACACATCAGGTTTACGGTTAGGAATACAACGTTTGATTATTATGCATTAGTATAGACATTTAAAGTTCGATTAATGTTACACTTGGACATATATATGCTTTCCTATGGTTTATACACACATCTTAACACAAAAAGGGATATATTTATTACATTTAAGAGTGACTATTTAGCAGTCCTTTTTCTCTGTGCAAGACACGTGGGTGTCTTGGTGTGTGTGTGTGCTTCTTTGGGAAAGGAATGTTTGGGTGTCACATTGCATGTCTCTTTGTGTGTGTGTGATGGAGAAAGAGACAAAGCTCTCGTCGGTTCAGACAATGCATGAAGTGTCAATGCATGAATCACGATTCACTGATCGAAAAGCAGCAGTCATTGTTGTTACATCACTCACCACATAACTTGCTTCAACTGCAGCATAAGCATCCTTTTTGGCTTTGTGGAAAAGGCTTTGCTGGGACATTAGCTCTCTCTTCAACTTCACGGCTGTTTTTTCTCTCTCGTCTGCCTGGTACTTCTCATACTGTTCTCCTTGTTTAGTCAAGTAATGACGCTTGCGATTATACTCCTTCAGGACTGCAGCTTTTTCTTTGCATATCACACAGGTAGCATTTCCATTCAACTCAACAAAAAAATATGAAACTGTCTAGGTTCATCATCCACTTTCCTTTTCGTTTGGAAAGAGACAAATTTTCGTTTTCGTTAGCAGCCAAACAAATAAACTCCTAGGACCAAAACCAGCTCTCTTATCAAATATGCTGGAAAGTTTTTTTCTTTCTTTCTACGCGTTCACGTTAAAAAATTCTATTTTTATAGAATCATGTTCTTGTTTCAAATTAATATGAAGGGGTATTTTAAAGCAACTATAATAAGCAAGTAAGCAACTATACAAAACTAAATACGGTAGACTTAATCAAGTGAGAAAAAAGTGATAACTGAAACTTTTTTCAAAGTAGTTCGTTTTCTCCATAAGGAAATGTAATCTTAACGAAAACATATAAACTGTCAAAGATAGAACTACTGTTGTAGACCTACTGTAATCTGAGGTTGTTAATCGTAGTCTATTATTTTATGCTTATTTTTAACTCAATAAAAAACACTTCTGTCATACATTTAAATTGACGTCTGCAATGGTGTTTCTTATTTGTCGTCTCTGATTTAGATGCGTGTCCTCAGCCGATGCGCCGTACCGTTTAAGGGTGAAGCATGTAGTTTCTGTAAAATTAGCAAAATTACAAAAATACAGCATATTTTGTCCCTTTCGCGGTCGCGCCTAACTCAAATCAAACACAACTCAACTGCTTTTACGGGTGCTTGTGAAGGCATCAACAGGGAAATGTGGGCTACTTTCAATTAAAGGTCAAATATATTAATATATTATATATAAAAATTTAGCTGTGTTGCTATGTGTCATGATGAGTAAACAACTAGTAAGCAGCTAAAGCGAACGCGAAACCCATCCAACGTATCTGCACCAGGGAATTTTTTACATAAAGCGCACACAGCATACCCGGTTAAAAAAGTCACACTTACCCTAATGGGAAAAAATAATAACTTACCTGAGGAAACAGAGAAGTGTGGTAAGAGATGATGACCCTCATCATTTTGATCATCCCAAAACCTCTGCGGAGTATCTGTAAAACAGATCATTCATGCAGATTAGGGGTGGAACGGTACACAGAAGTCACGGTTCGGTTCAGACATCACAGTTCGGTATGAGTTCGGTACAATGGAGGGAAAAGCAAAACAAAAATGCAGAAGGCAATTGTTTTTTATTGTGCATGTCTCAGTTGTACCACCTAGTCTCATACAGTCTCTTCCCTGAGCAGCTGCAACAGCCTGCCCTGAAGTGTGTAATGTAAGATGTAAACGGTAAACAATAAGTACCCCACATCATCTCCAGACTCCATCTGTAACTTGTAAAAAAAAATAAGACAATCAGCCATAAAACTGAAAATACAGCATCTCTTATTTAAGTGCGGACGCACGAGCGCGAAGGTGCCCGTGGCAAAAATGTCATCATTGCGGTGTGGTCGGTCGCGCGCGTTGCACAAAGACAGGGTGTGCAGTGCTCGGCTTTTTTTGTAACAGCGCTCGCGGCTCCACATCTGAAGATGCACGAATTCGAGCCGAATCTGGCCGAGCATGTACATCTCACAGCACCGGCACCCAGTTCTTGCATCTAAATGAATTGCTTACATTAACTAAATGAGCCTACAATAGCAGACAGAAGCCCTTTAAATAAAAATAAATGGCCATGTTTTATAAAAAGGTTCACAAAACTAAATAAAAATGTTTCGAAAATATGTAACGTTCATTTAGTTCTATCCATTTTTCTCTCTCTAATGTCACAGGGAATTATAATAGGGTTTACTGCTTTACATGATTCTTTTGTAGTGTGGTTTTGGTGTAGGCTACTAAAGTGTTGTACTAAAATAAACATTCATAAATGTACCTTACTTCTTCTCGCCGCTGATTCCTGATGGTTTAGAGAGGACAATTACACCGAGTCGCACCCTGTCGTTTCGTTTCAAAGAATAGTCAAGTCAAGTCACCTTTATTTATATAGCGCTTTTTACAATACAGATTGTATCAAAGCAGCTTCACAGTGATAACATGAAAATAATACCAAAAAAAAAACAATTGCATCATCGTCCACCTTAAGGCAGATCTATAATATTGTTGAATATTAAATGTCCCCAACTAAGCAAGCCAGAAGGCAAGGCAACAGCGGCAAGGAACCAAAACTCCAAAACCAAAACAAAAGGTGACAGAATGGAGAAAAAAACCTTGGGAGAACCCAGGCTCAGTCGGGGGCCAGTTCTCCTCTGGCCAACGAGCGAACAGTGGATGATTATGATTCAGGAGCATTTACAGGTCAGAATGAATCAGAGTATTTGCACCGGCGAGCACGAAGTAAATGCCTCGTCCATTTGGGGTGGCGCCCGCGCAGTCATCGGAGGCTCACGCTGCGGAGGCAGGCGAAAGTATAAACAAACCTAGCTTAAGGCAGGGCTACAGATTAGGTGTCCATAAAGAACCGGCATATCTAACAGTAGTTCCGCATTACATTCATTCATTTGCACGCGAGTTTTATTTATTTTTATACCGTGTATTCTCCGTGTAAATTCATGCACCGAACCGTGACGCCCGTATCGTTTCGGTTCAATACGAATACATGTACCGTTCCACCCCTAATGCAGATTAGTTATTTTGTCAAGTATAAGCATATGTGCCATAGGGAATATATATTGTCTCACCTAGGGATACAGGGTATGGCTGGCCTGAGTTGAAAGAACTCTTATCAGGACCCTCGATCATCTCCTCCAGACAGTCACCTGTACAACGTCAATTTGAATGACATAACTAGCTTAGCTAAATTAATTTTAAAACTGTTCAGCAGTGAAAACCCCTTTCCACAAAAATAATAAATGTGAGGCTCCCCATCTGCATGAACTTTAAGGTGTGCTCTTGTGTTTTATCACCTGATCACAGCTGAATGATCTCACTTCAGAGTGAGAGCGCAGATGATCTTTGAGAAATCTATTGGATGTGAAACTCTTTCCACACTGAGTGCATGTGAACGGTTTTTCTCCAGTGTGAATGAATTATCATGTGATCATTTAAGCTTCCTTTCTGAGTGAAACTCTTTCCACAGTGCATGTGAAAGGTTTTTCTCCAGTGAGTTCTCTCTTGTCTGTCTCTTAAGGTTTGATTTGAGGTGTGCGACTCAGTGCAGCTGAAAGATCCTTGGACTTGGAATTATTTTCAGTATTTGAAATGACTTAATTTTCATCTTCATTTGTGAAATGATGAGGTTTTTGCTGTTTGTCTTCATTCACTTCCATCAGGTCTAAAATCAACATATTAAATTCCCATAATTCAATAAAGGAGGACAAATGAGAAACAAAAATAAATATAGTTCAATCACAATTTAGCAGAAATCTAGTTTAACACTACACTAAAAAACATGAATGTCTATGTTTAAGAATAATGTATTTGAATTGCATATAAAATGTCCATCCATTTGGATTACATCGTTTTACCACAAATTAATAAACTGAATGCGATTCATATTTGACAAACATTGAACAAAATGCCCATTTAAAATTAGCACTGCCTAGTGATCATGTGTGTGCACACTACTGAGTGTTAAAGTATCATTGAAGCAGTGTTGAAGTTAATGATATAATTAAGTGATGATTGAGTATTAGTGATTATGAACACCTGCTGTTAACAAGCAGAATCACTGAAGAAAGAGAAACAACAAGAACTACAACTACATTCAACATTAAAAAATAAAAAGTTTATTCCCATTAAGATCTCATGACTGATCACAGTTGTGATTGTACAGGGGATCGCCTCGTTCAGATAATGTTGCACAATTAAAATGAAAAACGACACACTACTGTGTGTAGTAATAATGTTGCACAATTAAAATGAAAAACGACACTCTACTGTGTGTCGTTTTTTATTATAATTGTGCAACATTATCTGAACAAGACGATGCAAGTCTAAATAAACTTTTAAATATTAACATTTATTGTAAGGTTCAAATAAGTTCAATTTATTGTCTAAATTGCATCTGGACATAATTTTCTGACAGCCACGTGGTGAGACTGGGCGGGAATTTATATGACGTCCACCTGTGAATGCAGACACAATGGCTTATTATGTATTATTCATAATAGTAGCCATGTGATTCTACAACATGAGACCCATCAGTGTTGTGGTATTCAAATAATATGCAGGATTTTAAAAACATTTAGTGCACAAAGTTTTACTTAGGGTATATTCACACCTGACTTGTTTGGTTCGATTGAATTGAACTCAAGTTCATTTCCCCCCTTTGTGCGGATCTTTTGGGCAGGTGTGAATACAGCAATTGCACTCTGGTGTGCGGACCAAACAATCGTACCGAGACCCAGCTGAAGAGGTGGTCTCGGCCCGATTCCAAACGAACACCTGTACTGTGCGTTTAGGGTGTTGTCACAGGTCGGGGCGGGCCAAGCCAGACTGCACCCACCCCTGAAAACCGGGAACCACCTCGAGGAACGGGTCAAGGACCAGACAGACAAGGGAATAAAAATAATGACAGTACTTTATTATATTAAAATTGGTCAATTGAATAAGTACTAATTAAAACTTCTTCGTGCCGCCAGGGCAGTTCACGCGTCTCTGGACCTCCTGGGATGGGAGGGGAGGAACGATCGTAGCGGGCCGGGGCTCGTTGAATGGGGATCAGGAGAAATCCTCACGCCGTCCAGGTAGGTCACCAGGTAAGTATACAAGTGTGGGGGCGAGCGAGTCGCTGGAACGATATGGCAAGGTTTAACCGTTCGTCAAGTCAAGTCAAATCAAGTCATCTTTATTTATATAGCGCTTTTTACAATACAGATTGTATCAAAGCAGCTTCACAGTGATAACATGAACATAATACAAAAAAAAACAATTTCATCATCATCCACCTTTAAGGCAGATCTATAATATTGTTGAATATTAAATGTCCCCAACTAAGCAAGCCAGAAGGTAAGGCAACAGCGGCAAGGAACCAAAACTCCATCAGGTGACAGAATGGAGAAAAAAACCTTGGGAGAACCCAGGCTCAGTCGGGGGCCAGTTCTCCTCTGGCCAATGAGTGAACAGTGTATGAAGTTCAGAATGAATCAGAGTATTTGTCCAGTTCCGGTTGGTTGAAGTCGGAGTGGAGAGGAGGAGAGACTGGTTGACACTTCAGGTCAGCGGCGTCATCGTCGTGTCCTGGCGCTGGTCCTTCATCAGATCTGGATACGGCCTGGTTCCGGTGGACAGCAGTAAACCTCGGGATAGACAGAGAGACTAATATTAGCGTAGACGCCATCCTTCTTATGATGTACCAAGCAAGTACATCAGGATTTACGGGAAGTGTTCCCGGTCCCGGCTGTTCTAAACTATGCAGCCTAATTATATAAGTCTATAATGTGTTATGTGTATGCTAGGCCGAAGAGATGTGTTTTTAGTCTAGATTTGAACTGACAGAGTGTGTCTGCTTCCCGGACAATGGTAGGAAGACTGTTCCAAAGTTTTGGTGCAAAGTAGGAAAAGGATCTACCGCCAGCAGTCAATTTTGATATTCTAGGTATTATTAACTGGCCGGAATTTTGAGATCGCAGTAGACGTGAAGGACTATAATAAGTTAAGAGCTCGCTCAAGTACTGCGGAGCTAAACCATTTAGTGCTTTGTAAGTGATCAGCAATATTTTAAAATTTATACGATGTTTAATAGGCAGCCAATGCAGTGTTGACAGAACGGGGCTAATATGGTCATACTTCCTGGTTCTAGTAAGAACTCGAGCTGCTGCGTTTTGAACTAGCTGTAGTTTGTTTATTAAGCGTGCAGGGCAGCCACCCAGTAGAGCATTACAATAATCTAGCCTTGAGGTCATAAACGCATGAACTAATTGTTCTGCATTATTCATTGAGAGCATATGACGTAATTTAGATATATTTTTAAGATGGAAGAAAGCGGTTTTACAGATACTAGACACATGACTTTCAAATGAAAGATTGGTATCAAAGAGCACACCCAGGTTCCTAACCGACGACGAAGACTTAACAGAGCAGCCATCAAGTGTTAGACAGTACTCTAGGTTATTACGTGTGGAATTAGAATCTCTGTTTTTTCTGAATTTAGTAGTAGGAAATTACTAGTCATCCAATTTTTTATATCAGCTATGCATTCCGTTAATTTTGTGAATTGGTAGGTTTCGTTAGGTTTTGAAGAAATATACAGCTGAGTATCGTCGGCATAACAGTGAAAGCTAATTCCATGTTTCCTAATGATATCTCCTAATGGTAGCATATACAGAGTGAACAGCAGCGGTCCTAGTACTGAGCCTTGTGGTACGCCATACTGAACTTGTGATTGATAAGACATCTCTTCATTTACTGCTACAAACTGATAACGGTCAGATAAGTATGATTTAAACCATGCTAATGCAATTCCACTAATGCCAACATAATGTTCGAGTCTATTTAAAAGGATGTTGTGGTCAATGGTGTCAAATGCAGCACTAAGATCCAGTAATACTAATAGAGAGATACAACCACGATCGGATGATAAGAGCAAATCATTTGTGACTCTAACGAGAGCTGTCTCGGTACTATGGTACGGTCTAAATCCGGACTGAAAATCCTCGCAGATATCATTTCTTTCAAGAAAGGAACACAGTTGTGAGGATACTGCTTTTTCTAATATCTTTGACAGAAATGGCAGATTAGAGATCGGCCTGTAATTGACTAGTTTTGTAGGATCAAGTTGCTGTTTTTTAACAAGCGGTTTAATCATAGCTAGCTTAAAGGTTTTTGGTACGTATCCTAGAGACAAAGATGAATTAATGATATTAAGAAGAGGATCTATGACATCTGGAAGCATCTCTTTCAGTAGCTTAGTCGGTATAGGGTCTAACATGCACGTTGTGGATTTAGATGATTTGACGAGTTTGCAAAATTCTTCCTCTCCTATAGCAATGAATGAATCAAATTTTCCCTCAGGGAGACTACAATGCACTTCCTGATGCGATACTGTATTAGACGGTTGCATAGTTATAATTTTGTCCCTGATATTATCGATCTTATAAGTGAAGAAGTTCATAAAGTCATTACTGCTGTGTTTCTTGGAAGCTTCTGGGCTTGAAGCTTTCTTTTTCGTTAGTTTAGCCACTGTTTCAAATAAATACCTAGGATTATGTTTATTTTCTTCTAATAGGGTTGAAAAATAAGCAGATCTAGCAGCTTTTAAAGCCTCTCTGTAAGCAATCGAGCTCTCCTTCCATGAAATCCGAAACACCTCTAGTTTTGTTTTCTTCCAGTTGCGCTCCATTTTTCTGGCTGCTCTCTTAAGGGCCTGAGTGTGCTCGTTGTGCCACGGCGTTGGACTATGTTCTTTAATCTTCTTTAAGCGCATCGGAGCAACTGTGTCTAAAGTGCTGGAAAAGAGAGAGTTAAAAGTTTCTGTTGCAATATCAAGTTCTTCTAAGCTATCCGGGATGCTGGGATGATGAAACTGATTAGGAAGATTATTGATAAAGCAATCTTTAGTAGCAGAAGTAATCGGTCTAACATATTTATAACACGGAGTCGGCTTTGCAGCCTTGGCTAAATGTAATTTACACAAGACTAGATAGTGATCTGAGATGTCATCGCTCTGTTGCAGTATTTCAACGGCATCAACATCTATTCCATGTGATAGTATTAGATCTAGAGTATGATTACGACAATGAGTCGGTCCTGACACGTGTTGTCTAACTCCAGTTGAGTTTATAATGTCTTTAAATGCCAATCCCAATGCATCTTTTTCATTATCTATGTGTATATTAAAGTCACCAACAATTAGTACTTTATCTGCAGCCAATACTAATTCTGATAGAAAGTCCGCAAATTCTTTGATAAAGTCTGTATGGTGCCCTGGTGGCCTGTATACAGTAGCCAGCAGAATTTTCAAACGTGATTTATCGTTTACACTATATATTTTTACATTAAGCACCAACACTTCAAAAGAATATTTACAACTAGATTTCTGAGTGGTTTTGAAAATATTACTATAAATTACAGCAACACCTCCTTTGCGTTTCAGACGAGGTTCATGTTTATAACCGTAATCTTGTGGGGTTGACTCATTTAAAGCAATGTAATCGTTTGGTTTTAGCCAGGTTTCTGTTAAACACAGCACATCTAGGTTATAATCTGTAATCATATCATTAACTATTAGCGCTTTTGAAGTAAGAGATCGAATATTCAGCAACCCAAGCTTTATCATTTGCTCATTTGTATTATATCTATTTTTTATTTGTTGAAGATCAATTAAATTTTTAACTTTAGATGGGTTTGAACGTATTTTTGATTTCCAAGTTCGGGGAACAGACACAGTCTCTATATGATGATATCTAGGTGAAAGAGGCTCTATGTGATGGGATTTATCTGACCTTGGTGACGTGAGGCCGCTAGCAGACGGTCGGTTAAGCCAGTCTGTCTGCTTCCTGACCTGAGGCCCAGATTGTCATGTTTTATCTCTAAGACTATGAGCCAAATTACTAGAGAGAAAAGCAGCACCATCCCAGGAGGGATGAATACCATCTCTTTTCAACAGGTCAGGTTTGCCCCAAAAACTTTTCCAATTGTCTATGAATTCTATATTATTTCGTGGACACCACCCAGACAGCCAGCCATTGAGTGAACACAATCTACTAACTATCTCATCACTCCGGCGAACAGGAAGGGGGCCAGAGCAAATTACAGTGCTTGACATCGTACTTGCAAGTTCACACACCTCTTTAATATTAATTTTGGTGATCTCCGACTGGCGGAGTCGAACATCATTAGTGCCGACGTGAATAATAATCTTAGAGAATTTACGTTTAGCATTAGCCAGCACTTTCAAATTTGCTTTGATGTCAGGCGCTCTGGCTCCCGGCAAACATGTGACTATGGTGGCTGGTGTCTCTATTTTCACGTTCCGTGTAATAGAATCGCCAATAACTAGGGCACAATCAGAATAATTCTCAGTGGGTGTTTCACTGAGCGGGGCAAATCGATTTGTTATCGGAACGGAAAAGTGTTTTTTTGATCCGCGACTAGAGCGATCCCTCACTGTCACCCATCTGCCCTGCTGCACAGACTCTACTTCAGCCGGAACCGACTCATGTAAAGAGTTCACAAGGCTAGGCGCATCCAAAATAGTATCTAAAGCTCTAGCACTCTTCTTACTATTCTCGATTAAAGTTTGGATGCGTGTCTCTAGTTCTGAAATCTTCTCTGTCAGCCTGACTGTTTCCTTGCATTTATCACATATAAATCCTATATTGCCGACAGAGAAGGCTATGGTAAACATGTGACATGAAGTGCAGGTGACAATAACAGGAGAAGACATTACTCACCGTGTTTGTTGACTGATTCTTACTCACCTGGGCTTTTATGAACTCAAAGGCGCGGGCGCGCGAGAGAAAAATAAATAAATAACTGAGCGCACGGGTGGTGCGTTAAAAGGCTAGCGAGTTAGCGTGTTGTGCTGACAATAACGGAAGCTAGCAATGTCAGGTTAATCTGAGATGTTGAGTAAGCTGTATTTAGTAGTATAAACAACTAGAATTTATAATAAATGATGGTTCAAAACAGAAAGAAATGCGAAGCTAATACGAGGCTTAGACGCAGCAAACAAACTCACAGCAGCAGCAGTCACAGCGAGGCAGACAGGAGCAATCGATCTCCGATCTCAGCTGAGTGTTCAGTATGTGAACACTCAGCTGAGGTACCTTCTTTCTTCCGTTTCGGGCAGATGCTTCCAATGGAGGACGTGTGGGGACTAGAGTGCGGATCGGGCCGACTTTTTCAGTCCGAGCCCGGCCCGCGTCCGACAGAGCAGTAACCGAACCCGACCCGAGCCCGACAGGCATCAATATATTTATGTTCGAGCCCGACCCGAGCCCGACAGTTAAAATCCCATTTTTTTCTCATACTAATGACAATTGTACGTTTGTTTGTGTGGAAAGCCCGCTTTTATTAAGCAACTGTAGGAAGGCAATCGGAAATGTCAACAGGACAAGCGCATCAGCGCGCGGAGCAACAAGCGCTCTTAACACCTGGCGCGCGCACATTATGCAGGCGTTTCGTTGTCACGGCTACATAAACAAATGTCCGCACACAGGAAGACGGAAGACGGATGGTAATATTTTACATGTATTTTAATCACAAAAACGAACGTTTGCATCAAGTGAAAGCATCAGGCACATCGGCTACCTACATAATAAGCTGTTTTAAATTTAAAATTTTCAATGCCTTATCGCGTTGATGTGACCGAGCCCGACCCGAACCCGAACATCATTTCTAAATATCTGTCCGAACCCGGCCCGGCCCGTCGGGCTCGGGTCGGGTATCCATCCTCTAGTGGGGACCACCAGACGGGGGAGGACACTTGAAGTGAAACGCTCCACTTGGTTGGGCACTGGAACGATACAGTAAGGTTAGCTGTTCAACAGTATATGTAGCTTTCAACTAAAATACCTTCTCTTCTTCTGAACAGGGCAAGACTTCCAATAGGGGCGGGTGGAGGCCACCAGGCAGGGAGAACACTTTGGACGAGAACGCTCCACCTCGTTGAGTACTGGAACAGTACAGCAAGGTCTTAACGGTTCAACAGTACATGAAGCTCTCTACTGATATACCTCTCTCTTCTTCTGAACAGGGCAACGGCTTCCAATAGGGGTGTGTGGGGACCACCAGACAGGGAGAACACTTTGGACGAAAACACTCCGCGTCGTTGGACACTGAAACAGTACAGGAAGGTCTTAACGGTTCCTACAGTACATGAAACTTCAACTGATATACCTCTCTCTTCGTCTAAACAGGGCGAAGGCTTCCAATAGGGGCGTGTGAGACCACCAGGCAGGGAGAACACTTGAGCGAAACGCTCCACTTCGTTGGACACTGGAACAAACACAGCACGGTTTTAACAGTCCAGCGATATATAAAACACTCAGCTTCAACAGGGCCGGGTCTTCTCACGGAGGAAGTGGGGCTCTTGATTTGTCGAAACCTTCCCTTGGAGACAGCGGGTGGAAGACTGAATGGGAAGAGTGCACGGCAGACTTCTAATATTTCTCCACACAACAATTTCACTTCACAGCACAAACCGGGTGAATCGTCACTTCAGGCACTGTAATTCCACTCACACACCGTGCATTAGGGCCAGCACTCACCCACCGGTCTTTCTCCCACCAGATCGAATCTAGTCTTTGGCCAGGGCTCGACTTCGCTCCAGGAAAAGCAGAAGAATGTTGCAGCTGTCGTTACATTCGGCAAAGAGAGGACTGAAGTTGGGGACAGATCAACAATTCACTCGGTGTAATAATTCACTCGTGCCACACACTTCCAAACTTGCAACACCACTTCAGTGTTAGTGCATATAAACAACGGATCCAATACTCATCACTTGCGTCTTTCCCACTGCTGACGATATTCCTTAGGTTTTCGCTGACAAATCCTTCACTCCTTCCTTTCTCTTCCTTAGCTTCGATCTTCACCACTCCACATCCCAGCCTCAATAAAAAGAACGACCCGCTGACAAACACAGTACTACACCGAAGGAGAACCACCCCACAGTCTGTTTTCTCTCTGTTTTTAAAGCCCCATCTGAACATGTGTCCCTCTCACAGCGTTCCCTGTAATTGCCCCACACCTGCTGTCACTCAGGCAATTGGCCTCGCTGCCATGGCAACAAATTCGCAGTGCATTCACCAGGATCTTAGTCCTGTTCAGGTTTTTGTCACCCCGTGACAGTGTGAACATGACCCAACCCAATTGCAGAAAGCACTGCACCTTTTTTGACAGGGTCAGATTTTTACTATGTAATTTGGGGCGATGAAAGGCCTATATATTAGTGGGGCAACGGATCGCAGTTGATCTGTGATCTGGAGAAAGTGCTGTGATCTGCGAGACACTACAGGTGAATAGGGTAACATTTTTAAATAATAGATATCACCATAAAACTTCCTCAGTTAATTACTTACACAAGTCAAGTCAAGTCATCTTCATTTATACAGCGCTTTTAACAATGTAGATTGTTTAAAAGCAGCTTTACAGCGACAAATTTATAATTTATGGCAACAGATTGCTCTGGCTCTATAGCGGCTCTTGAATAAAGATACCCTCCAGCCAAAGTTAGACTTGATTGAACCACTTCCGTCGGGTTAATCCACTACGCGAGCCGAATTTCCCCACAATGCTTTATCTGTAGAGTGGTAAAGGGATCCTCCATAGGGAGAGACTAGGTGGCACTTCAGCACTGCATTGTCATCGGGTTCCGGCAGGCTGCGGGAAAACCTTGGGTATGACATCTACACTAAAATTAGCGTAGATGCCATTCTTCTTATGATGTAACGAGTACATCAGGATATAAGCAAAGTGTTCCCAGTTCCGGCTGACCTAATCTATGCAGCCTAACATTGAATTATAGAAATCTATAATGTATTATGTGAATGTTAGGTCAAAGAGATGTGTCTTTAATCTACCTTTGAACTGACAGAGTGTGTCTGCTTCCCGGACAATGGTAGGAAGACTGTTCCAAAGTTTTGGTGCTAAATATTAAAAGGATCTACCACCAGCAGTCGATTCTAGGTATTATTAACTGGCCGGAATTTTGAGATCGCAATAGACGTGAAGGACTATAATGTGTTAAGAGCTCGCTCAAATACTGCGGAGCTAAACCATTTAGTGAGTAATCAGCAATATTTTAAAATACATATGATGTTTAATAGGAAGCCAATGCAGTGTTGACAGAACCGGGCTAATATGGTCATACTTCCTGGTTCTGGTAAGAACTCGAGCTGCTGCGTTTTGAACTAGCTGTAGTTTGTTTGTTAAGCGTGCAGGGCAACCACCTAGTAGAGCATTACAATAATCTAGCCTTGAGGTCATGAAGGCATGAAATAATTGTTCCGCATTTGTCAATGAGACCATATGGCGTTTAGATACATTTTTAAGATGGAAAAATTTGGTTTTATAGATACTAGACACGTGATTTTCAAATGAAAGATTGGTAACAGAGAGCACACCCAGGTTCCTAACCGACGAAGAAGATTTAACAGAACAGCCATCAAGTGTTAGACAGTACTCTAGGTTATTACGAGTGGAAGTTTTTTTTTTTTTTTAGAATTTAGTTGTAGGAAATTACTAATCATCCAATTTTTTATATCAGCTATGCATTCCGTTAATTTTGTGAATTGGTAGGTTTCGTTAGGTTTTGAAGAAATATACAGTATGAGTATCATCGGCATAACAGTGAAAGCTAATTCCATGTTTCCTAATGATATCTCCTAATGGTAGCATGTACAGAGTGAACAGCAGTGGTCCTAGTACTGAGCCTTGTGGTACGCCATACTGAACTTGTGATCAATAAGACATCTCTTTATTTACTGCTACAAACTAATAACGGTCAGATAAGTATGATTTAAACCATGCTAGTGCAATTCCACTAATGCCAACATAATGTTCGAGTCTATTTAATAGAATGTTGTGGTCAGTAGTGTCAAATGCAGCACTAAGATCGAGTAACACTAATAGAGAGATACAACCACGATTGGATGATAAGAGCAAATCATTTGTGACTCTAACGAGAGCTGTCTCGGTACTATGGTACGGTCTAAATCCGGCCTGAAAATCCTCGCAGATATCATTTCTTTCAAGAAAAGAACACTTGTGAGGATACTGCTTTTTCTAATATCTTTGACAGAAAAGGCAGATTCGAGATCGGCCTGTAATTGACTAATTCTCTAGGATCAAGTTGCGTTTTTTTTTAACAAGCGGTTTAATCATAGCCAGCTTAAAGGTTTTTGGTACGTATCCTAGAGACAAAGACGAATTAATGATATTAAAAAGAGGATCTATGACATCTGGAAGCATCTCTTTCAGCTTAGTCGGTATAGGGTCTAACATACTAGGGCTGGGCGATATGGCCTAAAAATAATATCTCCGATTTATTTATTTTTAATTCGATTTACGATTTTTTTCCGATTTCCCCCCCTACTTATTAAGGAAAGCAATAAGTAAAAAAAGCAGACAACTTAAAGCAACTTTTGCTTTTATTTAATCAAAAGCAAGACAAATGTAACCCCCATTTCTGGGATGAATAATAAATAAATGAACACCCTCTTGGAATCAAAGTCCCAGCTGTGTTTTAAGTCACACTTAAGGAAACAAACATTCACCTTGAGAGTAGGACCATTTTCTAAAGCATTAACAATACATTCAAATCTGAGGAAAACTAGACAGTGACATTTTTCATTGTATCTAGCCCAAACAATGCAACAACATACAGGGATACATGGCATGAACATGCACTGCATCTTACTCTTAGCAGAATGACATTTTTCAAACCAAAAACAGAAAAAATACTCTGTCTTTAATTGCACTTTGCATGGATTTTTAAATAACAACATAAAGAGGCAACAACTCTGTCTTGGGTAAAATACTCATGTAAACAAAAATTTTGCAGAGTACAAAATGTGCAAAATAAATAATACATCACCTCCAACTGAAATTGGTAAAGTGCAAACTTTGCTTTAAATAAACCGTGCCATTTGTGTCCCTGAATGTATGAACAGGAAAGAAAAATCACATTTTGGTTGAGGTGCAGAACATGAGATTTGTGCTTAAGTTGCTGTCAATAACATTCAAACATTTTCGGCAAGGAAAATCAGCCTGTCCACTGCCTCTGGCTTGAGGCAAGCTCTGCTGCATGTAACGACAACTCCCCCCACACTGAAAAGCCTCTCAGATGGGGCACTTGTTGCAGGGATACTGAGGTATTTCCAGGTGACTGAGCCTTGAGAAGTTGGATTTTTTGCTCTTCCACCACTGCAGTGGATCAGTGTCAGGGTCTGCCTCTGGCAAGAGCAGATAGGTTGCCAGTTCAGTCTCTATTTTAGCTTCTTCCGACTGGTCAGAGGTTGTCACAACAACACTCTTCTTGAAGAAGGTTGCTAAGGTATTTTTCCTCTTGGGGTCTGGCTGAGGCCTTGCCTCTTCCTGGTCCACCTTCACAACTGGACCAGGCTGTGGTGTGCTTTTGTCAGCGGGGAAAGACAGAAGTTCACTGACAGCCCTTCTTTTGACTTGCTCCACCTTGTCTGGGTTAGAGTGCGGATCGGGCCATTTTTTTCTGTCCGAGCCCGGCCCGCGTCCGACAGAGCAGTAACCAAACCCAACCCGAGCCCGACAGGCATAAATATATTTATGTCCGAGCCCGACCCGAGACCGGTAGTTAAAATCCCATTTTTTTCTCATACTAATGACAATTGTACGTTTGTTTGTGTGGAAAGCCGCTTTTATTAAGCAACTGTAGGAAGGCATTCGGAAATGTCAACAGGATTAGAGGTCTTCACAGTGAACCCGAGACCCGTTGACCCGGGACCCGGGTCTGTTTAACATTGTGTGTAATACCCGTGCGAGTCATCAGATCAGACTCGGAAAAAACCCGGCCGTGATTCTGCTTGTTTTTTTGTAACATGCAACTTATAAAATTAGGAAAAGAAAAGTGTGAGCTGTGAATACAGTGCTGAAGCACACCTTTAAGAAGTCTAAGGAAGGTGATGAAGAGCATGATGGAGATGAGGAAGAACTGCAAGAAGTAAGAAGTTGCATTGAGCAATGCAAGACCCTGACAACATTTTTTAAACACTCTGGATTACAACTACGACTTAAGCAGTCTTTGAAACAAGAATGTGAAACAAGATGGAATACTAAACTGGAGATGGTCAAATCTGTGCTTAATGCATTTGAAGATATTCAGTCCATTCTGCTTGAACGAGGAGAGATGCATCGCATGAGTCACATATCTAAAGACATTCTTCAGATGCTTGTCCAATTCCTGCAGCCTTTTAAGCAGGCAACTGAAGAGCTCAGTGGCTCAAAATATTGTACAATTAACTTAGTGGCCCTCTGGAAAACCACGCTGATGACACACTGCCAAATATCACAGTCCCAAGCTGATCCAGTGCCACTCAGGATACTGAAACACAGGTAAGTGTCTAATCATTACTCTTCTAATTTTCTAACAGATTGGCTTTACATGCGCTAAAATAATGAACAAATAATTATTATTATTATAATTATGCATTTCATTTTTTCACTGTTTGCTATATTTTTTAGACCTAATTTAGACCTAAATTGTTTTAGTGTTATTTGATGGATTATTCAACAAATTCTATTCTATTTAATAGGTGCATGGGACTTTTGGCTGAACGGGTAGTTCTGGGACACCATGAAAAGCTTGCTGTGCTGCTCTGGCCAAAATTCAAGCAGCTTCGGATGTTCACCGCAAAAGAGAGGGAGGAAATATATGGAAGTGCACGTGGAGAGTTGGCAAGCTTCCCTAAAAGAGCTACAACTGAGGTGAATGCCCAGGGCCAGCAGATGCAAGAGGAGGATACAGAGGAGATGGCTGAGCCAGCAGCAGGACCAGGACCAGTGCAACAACACTTTAGCCAGTGGGCTGACGTCGAGGATGCTGAACTGGATACCGGGGTTGATGAACTAGAACAATATTTGAAGCACAAGCCCACAATGGAAAATGATAGAGACATTCTTAGTTTTTGGAAACACAACCAAAATATGTTTCCATCAATGTCACAACTGGCAAGAAAAATACTCTGTGTGCCTGCATCTAGTGTGAGTTGTGAGTCAGCCTTCAGCATCTCTGGTCGCACGTTGGAGGATCGTCAAACCTGCTTCAGCACTGCTAGTGTAAATGCTTTGCTGTTTCTGAATAGCAACATGTAGGCCAAACATGAAAATTAAAGCAGCCCTACTAGACCTCTGTCTATGCAGTATGCACCACTTTATTAAAGATAAGACAAACACAGCTTAGAGAGCTGATGTTATTTTTTGTTGCATTGCATATTAGCATTGAATATTTAATTTTTTTTTAGGGCAAGGCTTCAAGAACATTTATGTTGAATATAAATTTAAACTCGCAAGCAAATAATTGAATGCATGTTGATTGCACAGAATGCACAGTTGCACACACAGTGCACCCACTTCAAGATGTTTTATGTTTCTTTAATTAAGTCATATAGCCATTATTAAATGGTTTGTTGCCATGCATGGTTTTGTGTGCAGTGGGGAATCAGATCATTATATTTTATATTAGTTTATTTTATTTATATGTTTTATTTTTGGCAGTAATCATTGATATATGTAACAACAATCAGTCTAAAATGAGTCTCGGGGATTATTAGTTCAAATGGACTGGATATTCATGAGTCTATGAATATGATTTGCTTGTTATCTTAAGATATTAATCTTCCCAATAAAGGGAATATTTAATCATGTACACGTAACCTTTATCAATTTAGTTTAGTTATCTGGCATTTTTGTTTGTCCGGCAAACTAAAACTCAGATTTCCTTATCCTACATCAATAAACGTACTTCCTAGGAAAATTAAGTATCTGATCAGGACAATTAATAGTTCCTATGTTTGTACAGTTTGTATTACTTAAATAATACACAATAAAGCTTAGGTAACGTAAGATCTTGCGCTTCATTGACTTTTGAGTTTGTGAGCAAATAACAGATTCAATCTTCAATGCAATTATTGGATTTTAATAAAACAGACTAAAGAATAAAAAAACTACAATTTCACACGGAGTAAATATGCATATATATATATATATATATATATAGTAAAACAAAACACATAAGGTACCAACGAAATAAATCAAATTAACGAATAATATGAGGGGAGAGAGAGAAAGAATGAGAGAATGAATCAGGGAGCGAGTGAGAGAGAGAGAGAGAGTGAGAGAGAGAGAGATAGAGTGACAATTTTTAATTCAGTTACTTTCCAAAGAGACCCCAAGTATTAAAATATTCGCAGGAATATTCTAGACAACCTTTAAACAGCAGTTTCAATCGTGAGATAAAATACTTGCTTAAATCTGGCTCTCAGAGGTGTGTGTGCTGATTTCAAATTGTCCTGCAGTTTCCCGGAGTTCCTTCCTGACGCAGGTGTTGCGCAATTTCGGCCGCTCACACGAATGTAACACTTTACCGAAAAGTGACTGAACTCAGACGGAAATAAAGAAAAGCCTAAGATGAAAACGAAGTTTTCAGAAAATAAAACGAAGAAGCTCCTTGGCGGAGTTTTCTCGTGAAGATGAGTAGATTCTTCTCTTTGGCGGAGTGCCAAGAATAACGGCAGAGGCTTGACTTTAAAGGCGACTGGGTCACACCTATTTTCCGTGGCTGGGCCAATCGTTGTTCAGAAACGGAGGCGGGAAAGACGTTCTTTGTTTGAATCGTCCAACCCTCCTTACATAATTTATAGTGATGTCAAAATTGAGCATTTATTCTCAGAAAGATGGTATTTCTGAAATAATGCGTCTTTTTGTGATTTGTCGTCGAGATTCGACGCCGTCGGGTTTTTACAATTCTACAGACACCACAAACGACAATTTTGCAAGTCCGGAACACAGAGATATAGGATTGTTTGGAATTATGGGCATATAGAGTTTGGTTCTCACCCTGCATGCCTCAGAGCTACTTCTAATATCACATGTACATACATTTAACCACACAACGAGATACATTTCATACATTTAAAAGGTAGTTTTCAGTGAGAAAAGTCCGTGGATGAGCATTCCGGCTCATGTGTGTGTGTGTGTGTGTGTGTGTCTTGGTATGTGTGTGTGTGTAGTTGCACTGTCCTTCCCCCTTTCTTGGGGTGAAGAGAGAGAGTGTCTGTAGCCTTTGAAGCTCGGTAATCAAGATCTGGGGGTGTCTGTCCTGTGTTGCGTGGTCATTCCCGAGTCGTAACGGTGTCAAGAGACACTCTGAGGTTCTTGTGAGTCTTGATTTACATATCTGAGTTCAGAGGGTGGCAGCACGAAGGAATGTGGATTTTTGCAAAGAGAAATAGAATCATGATTCTGGCCCATTCGTTACATGTATGTAACTAGGCTACTACTATGTAGCTAAGTGTCATTTTGAGTTCCTGTTATGTGACATAGTAGTAAATAAATAGAAGTTCAAATCTCAAAAATGCGTCTTGTCACACTCATATTTAATATATTTTAAATCAGTAACATAATCTGAGGTGAACTGTCACATGAATGTTTACTTTGACACTCAAAATAAATTGCGTTAAAAAGCATATTTTAGGTTGATCCAGCTAGGGCGCATGTGCAGTCAAGCGTTTGTCATGTTTCTATGGCAACCAGTTACCAGAGGCAGAGCTTCAGTGAGGGACAGCCAAACCGCGCTTTAGATTTTACAATGTAAATTAACCGTTTTGTTTAATCTTAAAGTTTTAGTGGTCAGATTCAGACTCGATGATGCAGAGAAGAGAGCACGGAGATGATAGCAAATAAATAACGTCAGCGCAGCGGCCATGGCACTGAACGAGCAATTGTTATTATAGTTCAAAAGGGCAAACAGCCAAAAGTTATTGTGCGAGTTAGCAGCTAACTCGTTTAATTTGTCATCCGTCACCGTGAGTCCGTGACATCAAGTGGACTTTTGAAGCTGAAATAACAAGGATTAAGCTTGGACTTGGTGGAATAACGAGAGGAATAACATGGATAACTTTCTTGTCGGAGCCGAAGGATTGTAATGCATGGAGGATGGAGAGACTACTACGCTGCTACGGCTCCTTAAATTAGTTAAGACAAAAAGTTGTAATTTTTCGCAACAGGTTTATTGACTTGTAATAGCAGTTTAAGGTGGAATATGTGACAATCGGGTCCAGTCGGGTGTGTGTCTTCCCGGCAGTTTCGGGTCCAGCTTACAAAAATAATCGACGGGTCCAGGTCGGGTCCGGTTAGGCATTTATCGGGTCTGCACGGGTCCGGGTCCAGCTTTTGAAATAATAGTCGGGTCCGGGTCGGTTCGGTGTAGCAAATTACGGGTCCCTTCGGGTTCGGGTACGAATTTTTGGACCCGTGAAGACCTCTAAACAGGATGAGCGCATCAGCGCGCGGAGCAACAAGCGCTCTTAACACAGGTGCGCGCACATTATGCACGTGTTTCGTTGTCACGGCTACATAAACAAATGTCCGCACACAGGAAGACAGATGCTATGGTAATATTTTACATGTATTTTAATCACGAAAAAGATCATTTGCATCAAGTGAAAGCATCAGGCACATTGGCTACCTACATAATAAGCTGTTTTAAATTTAAAATGTTCAATGCCTTATCGCGCTGATGTGACCGAGCCCGACCCGAACCCGAACATAATTTCTAAATATCTGTCCGAACCCGGCCCGTCGGGCTCGGGTCGGGTATCCATCCTCTAGTCTGGGTCGATGTAGGATGTCCGAACCATTGGATCCATCAGAGAGGCCATGTCCAAGAGCTCATCCTTGACATGATCACTGTATTTGTCAACAAGGTATCCCAGTATGTTCCTTTTTATTGTTTTGGTAAGCTCCGTGTCGTTGTCCTCAGGCTGCAAAAGACTGGTTTTGAACAGATGGATAACAGGCTTGATGTATGAGACACTGACATACATTTCCCCTGATAGCGCATCCGTTACGTCTTGGAGTGCTTTAACCGCCTTGTTTACTGACTCCAAAACCTCGATGTCTTGCCAAGAGGGCACAAGATGGCGGCTTTTAACATCAGAGCCCAGGACACGCGCTATAGACTTCTCCTGTTCCAGGAATCGCTTGATCATCTTTTGGCGGGAGCCCCATCTGTTTGGGGATTCTGTTGTTAGGGTTAGAACAACTGAAGGCCAAGCTCTGGCTGAGCTACACCCAGCTCTCTTCTTTACTTCCAGCTGTAGGAAAAAGCAGCGACTATCTTCTTGCAAACTCCAATTGCACGATCTATACGGGGATCCTTAAAGTCGGCATGAAATCAAAATTGACCCTATTTACTTTGTTAGCGGATATTACTAGTCTTGTGGTGAACAATTAATCCGTGCAAGTTAATACACGGAAAAAAAATGTTTGCCGAAGTTATCTTTAATCAAAGTTTGAAAAGTTACTTCCGGGTCTGGAATGGTTATTTTTCTGATGACATAGGCTTTTTGGCTTGGGTTGGTTAATCGCTTAACCACTCCCCTCAAACCGTTACTCTGCTATGGGCGAGAGATGGAGAGGTGGAGCGCTGAAGTAAAACCCTGCCCTGTGTTCAATATTCCGTTTCACTCGGAAATGCGTCACAACACTTGAGAAAAGTCGTTTGCAACTTCCGGTTCACGCGGACTTTAACACAATTCTCTGTATGATAAAGAATAAAACACAAAGACATACATCACTATTAAGGACTATACCTAACTCTACATCCATCTAAAAATGATTTATTTTCTTCTGTATTTCAAAACTTTGTTATTCCAAAACTCAGACACTGCAGATACACAAATATAATTTTTGTTTACTATAGGCATATGTGCAGTTTGTGGAGAAATTTGAATCCATTTGATAAAATAATCAATTCTACTGTCTTTATGAATCAAATACAGATCAAATGGACATGCCATATTGAAACATTCTTGCAGAGTATTTTTTTTTTTTTTTTTTGGCTAGGCCTAATAAAAAACACACAATTATTTTAATAAATCACGTGCAGCACTTAAACTTTTTAAACGGTGGATGAACCGCAGTCAAGTCAGACACTCGTCTTTTCGTAGTCGAGTCAGCTTGACTAAATGTTGGGTTGGCTGACTGAAAAAAAAAAAAAACGAAAAAAAAAAAAAACTCCTCTAGCACTGCATGGCAGCGCCTGTGTCCGACGGGACTTACAGCAATCTAACCAGCACTTATCCGTGCTGGACCCTCCTATTTGATTTCTTGCTTGTGTTGTTCTCCTAGTTGTAAGTCGCTTTGGAAAAAAGCATCTGCTAAATGACAGTAGTAGTAGTAGTATTACGAAAAGACGAGCGTCATCTAGCTTCACTGCGGTTTGGATAAGGATAATATGTGCTCTGTCAAAATTGAATATTTTATTTTACTTATTGTTAGACCAATAGCGTTGTGTACCGTAGTTTGTGTCCAAAGCACTGGAGGTTTGGCCATCCGTTCACTCTCAGGGCTTTAATCATGTTGGTGCCGCTGTCAGTTGTCATGCAGCATAGACGATTCTCAGACAGGTTCCAGCAGTCGAGAGCGTCTCTCAGTCCCTTGGCAACAAGTTCACTGGTGTGGTCATCGGGAAAGTATGACGTTTGGAGGGAAATACACAAATCCCACGCATTGTTAATGAAATGCACTATATGAGTTAAACTCATATAAGGTTGTATAGTCCGACTGGATCACATGTCGGTTGTTGCCGAATAAAAGGACAGCTCCTCCATTTCTCTGCTGACTTTCTCTCGTGTGTTGTTGTACAGCTGGGGCGAGGCGACTTCACTGAAGTACTTGCGGCTGGGTAGCTCATATCTGGGGTCTAAGGTCTTTAATCAAATTAATAAACCCCGTCTTCTCCACGGTGAGAAAGTGCAAAGTGCAAAGCGACCGCTTCGGTGATTGTTCTCCACCGTGCCCCTTTCCTGTCATACGCGGTGCGGTGCCTTGTGCAAAGGACTCGGCAACAGTTAGCTGTTTTTTAGCTAAGGTTTGTTGGTCACTGCGGTTTTGTTCGTCTCGGAAAGAGTTTTTCGGCTGGATGTTTCTGTTTCAGGTGTTGGAATAGGTTTGTGGTGCTGCTGCCTTTGACTGCGATGGGCTTTAGGCAAATGTTGCAGCGTGGGGTCTCTTGCTCCACGTCTGTCACAGCAAACCCATACCAGTTCCAAATAACAGAAGATTTTATTCCTTTCTTGGGAACAAACTTCCCACTCTCACCCGTAGCCATGTTGTTGCTTGCTGTTGCTGTTTTGTGTGTGCTATGATGTTGTTGTTGTCGCTTGCCATACTGCTATGTGAAACTAACGCTACGGAAGTTCCGGGGAGACAAAAATGCGCCATTACACAACAACTCGATTTACTTATTTTTTAAATCGCCCGCAACAAAAAAATCGAATTAATTAATTAAATCGATTTTTCCCCCAGGCCTGTAACATACATGTTGTCGATAGGGATGCACCGATCCAATATTCAGTATTGGTATCGGCTCCGATACTGACATTTGTGTCGGATCGGGTATCGGTCAGACGAGGCCGATCCAAATCCGATATTGTGCGTATACTATTCTGTGCTATTGTTAAGCCCCACAAAAGGGACAAAAACATTATAAAGCATCATAAAGTTGTCGTGCACTATATTATAAGTGTTCTGAAGCCATTATATAGTATAATGTGAGATAGAAATTAATATTTAAGTCATTAAATTCAAGATCACGTACACTTTTCCCTCCGCTGCGGCTGTCAGTCATTCTCCATTCAGCATCAAACAGTGCGTCGCGTTCGGTTACGACAGTCAACACGATGAAAAACTCTCTCCAAGATGATTCAATGTTACTATAATTATACTTGATCTGTAGATAAAGGTCTATGGTTTTGCATTATACAACTTTATCTTGCTGGATTTTATTGCTGTACCTTAACTACTTTCTACCGGGTGTCTCTCACAACACTGCAGTAGAGTCAGAGCAGCACTATAATTGTTCTTCACACGCACAGTAACTGACATTTAAAACTGTTAAAAGAAAATGCTCAATAAACTATTACATAGATAGATAGATACTGTATAATACACTACGCATCAATATGTCTTTCCTTTGTGATTTGAACTTTTCAATGCGGAGTTGCGGACTCGAAGTGCTGCGTGCTGTGACTCGTGTTGCTTCAAGCGCATCATTCTGCGCCCGGGATGCGCAAAAGCATTTTGTGCCGCACTGTATTGGAGCCTTTCATATCATAATACAGCGACGCAATGAACTATTATTAACCCCCTGAGGTCGGCAAACGCGCGGGCGCGTTTTGCTCGTTTTTTTTTACATAGCAGCAAAATAGACCTAAAATACTCCGTCGGTTTTGGTCATACAGACTTAAGAAATATGAAAAAATAAGCTGTTAAATGTCTACTTTTTTATGTGTCCACTTACAATCGAAATAAAACATTGTGCTTTTGTAAAATAAAGAAAGTAAACAGGGAGTGCTTTATGCCTCTCCGTCTCCGTGAACTTTTTTTCTGAAGCACTTCTCTAAACTCAAACAAAACTCAGCGAATACTATTCACTCAGACATGAGCTATATATCTCTATAATCATTTAAGTGTGTAGTTTTAAATTATCTAATTCAAATCTAAAACAAATATTCTCTGTTTATGTAATCTATATAAAAAGAGCGAGAGATCAGCTGTGCTCATTATCGTTCTGGCACCTCATTACTCCGCTAATGTGACACGCCCATCGAGAGCGCGCGCTATTCAAACACAGATAATCTGGAGCAACACATGCAAACCAGTCAACGCCCACAACAGCTGGACAACAAACTCGCTGTGAGGAATAGCTCCGCTAATAATATCGTGATTATCCTGGAAATTTTACCTCAAACGTGCTGGAGTAGCCGAACAACGGATCCAGCTGCAGATCATCAGTAAGTGCTTTGTTCTAATCGCGATATGAAATGGTGTCTGTAATCCGCAAAAGACTGTTTAAATTTGAATCGCGTTTCTGTGTTTGAATGAATGAACGGCACATGTGCATGCGTTTGTTTACTAACGTTACAGCTCGCGCGTGTCTGTGTGTGTGAATGAAATAGGCTATCTATTGCCTACTGAGATGAGTAAAAATCGACTGAATACGTTGAAATAAAATGTCTTTGTATAAGCAACATTTTAAACTGCAAATTAACATTTATGCCCTAATATAGGCTATATTATAAAAGACGATATGTTACAGACGAAATATGAAAGACAACATTTCGTTTTGGATAGATTATAAAGTTTGTACTGCCACATCAAAACCTAATTTCCAAGGTGCAAACAAAATGTTAAAAGGTCAATATAAGCCTTCTCTTTAAATTATTTTTGTGTTTTATTAGTGACAAATTTGGGGAGAGGATAGCCTATATATATATGTGTGTGTGTTGTCTTTGCATTCTTTGCATTCTGTGTAGCTCAGTGACTCACTCAGTGAAAGGCTCATTAGTATGCAGCATTAGCAGGTCTTCTTTGTCTCCAGGTGTGAATGAGGACATTATTCATGACCTTGTTGGATCATTCACGCCCCCCTGCATATTGCCTTTCCAAACAAAAAGTGTCTTACAAAATTTAAATCAATCTATTGTTTAATGTGAACGATTAGCCCGGATGATTTTCAGATCATTTTGAAGTAAACACTCTAGCCGACAAGATCCATTAGTCAAAAGTATTGTGGGAATATGTGAAGTTGGTCGTTTGTGGTCTTATATCAGAACATTTAAGTTTGAGTTTTTTGAATAACCACGCATAAATAATATTCTCTCAAAAATGCAAACATGTACATACATGTTGCTCACATATTATGATAGTCATGTTCATGCTAAATAGAGTGTAATTACACCTTTGCCATTAATATGTTTATAAGCAACTGAAAAAAATACAAATATCAGGTCATGTCAAAACATCTCAAGGACCCCAAAAACACCTTAGACTCCAGAGGGTTAATAGCCTGTCTTGTTCTGTACTATCCATCATGTTGCTGCCTCATTTAACCGCTGTGCTATACATTTAAAACATGTCTCAATTTTATAGTAGGCTATAAAATAATTAATCTTTTAGATTTTTGCTATCTTGTTTTTCATGAATGTATTTTACAACAATACAAAGAGCAATGTGTAACGTTTTACCAAATTTAGTGTTACACTTATTCTCATATTTGTTCCCCACTAAATGTTTTTTCATGTTCAGATTTAATACAATTATTGTGCACTTGTGATTTTTCTAGACTAAATTTTACTGCTTAATTATCCACTATTCTAGTTTATAATAGCATTTATGGTCATATTTTTTTTTATTTGTTGTTTTTCTTTGTAATGAAGTTGTCTGTATTAAGTAGATTGTGTTTAACACACAAAAGAGTGATTATCAGTTCAACACACATAGTTATAGAAATTCTACTTGATTTAAAAAAAAAACTGCCCTGGTATCGGATTGGTATCGGTATCGGTCAATACTCAGAATTTTTGGTATCGGATCGGATCGGTTCTGAAAAAATGGTATCGGTGCATCCCTAGTTGTCGATTTAGATGATTTAACGAGTTTGCAAAATTCTTCCTCTCCTATAGCAACAAATTAATCAAATTTTTCCTCAGGGAGACTATAATGCTCTCGCTGATGCGATACTGTAGTAGACGGTTGCATAGTTATAATTTTGTCCCTGATATTATCAATCTTATAAGTGAAGAAGTTCATAAAGTCATTACTACTGTGTTGCTTGGAAACTTCTGGGTTTTAAGCTTTCTTTTTCGTTAGTTTAGCCAACTGTTTCAAATAAATACCTAGAATTGTGTTTATTTTCTTCTAATAGGCTTGAAAAATAAGCAAATCTAGCAACTTTTAAAGCCTCTCTGTAAGCAATCGAGCTCTCCTTCCATGAAATCCGAAATACCTCTAGTTCTGTTTTCTTCCAGTTGTGCTCCATTTTTCTGGCTGCTCTCTTTGAAAATTGAAATAGAAAATTCTGTCATCATATACTCACCCTTAAGTTGTTTCAAACCTGTATGAATTCCTTTCCTCTGCTGAACACAAAGGAAGATATTTAGAAGAATGTCAGTAACCAGACAGTTTGTGGGTCCCATTGACTTCCATAGTAGGAAAAAAATATACTATGGAAGTCAATGGGACCCAGAAACTGTCTGGTTACTGACATTCTTCTAAATATCTTCCTTTGTGTTCAGCAGAGGAAAGAAATTCATACAGGTTTGAAACAACATGAGGGTGAGTATATGATGACAGAATTTTCATTTTAAAGTGAACTATTCCTTTAAGGGCCTGAGTGTGCTCGTACCACGGCGTTGGACTATTTTCTTTAAGCGCAATGGAGCAACTGTGTCTAAAGTAGGGGTGGAACGGTACACAGAAGTCACCGTTCGGTTCATACCTCGGTTCAGACATCACGGTTCGGTACGAGTTTGGTACAATGGAGGGAAAATCAAAACAAAAATGCAAAAGGCAATTATTTTTATTGTGCGTGTCTCAGGCTATACCACCTATACAGTCTCTCCCGAGCTAGCTGCGACAGCCTGCCCTGAAGTGTGTAAAGTAAGATGTAAACAAAATAAGACAATCAGCTATAAAACTGAAAATACAGCATCTCGGCAAAAATGACGTCATTGCGGTGTGGGCGTGGCGGTGTGCAGTGCACGGCTTTTTTTTGTGACAGCGCGCGCGGCTCCGCATCCGAAGATGCACGACTTCAAGCCGAATCTGGCCGAGCATGTACATCTCACCGCACCGGCACCCAGTTCTTGCGTCTAAATTAGTTGCTTACAATAACTAAATGAGCCTAAAATAGCAGACATAATCCCTTTAAATAAAAATAAATGGCCATGTTTTATAAAAAGGTTCACAAAACTAAATAAAAATGTTTAGAAATTATGTAAGATAACGTTAATTTAGTTGTAGGCAGTGATGGGAATAATGAGTAATCTAATTGATTACTCTTCTCATCTTAATAACGCCGTTACCGTTACTGCCATCAGTCAACAAACACGGTGAGTAATGTCTTGTCCTGTTATTGTCACCTGCACTTCATGTCACGTTTACCATAGCCTTCTCTGTCGGCAATATAGGATTTATATGTGATAAATGCAAGGAGACAGTCAGGCTGACGGAGAAGATTTCAGAACTAGAGACACGCATCCAAACTTTAATCGAGAATAGTAAGAAGAGTGCTTTAGATACTATTTTGGATGCGCCTAGCCTAGTGAATTCTTTACATGAGTCGGTTCCGGCTGAAGTAGAGCCCGTGCAGCAGGGCAGATGGGTGACAGTAAGAGATCGCTCTAGTCGCGGATAAAAAAAACACTTTTCCGTTCCGATAACAAATCGATTTGCCCCGCTCAGTGAAACACCCACTGAGAATTATTCTGATTGTGCCCTAGTTATTGGCGATTCTATTACACGGAACGTGAAAATAGAGACACCAGCCACCATAGTCACATGTTTGCCGGGAGCCAGAGCGCCTGACATCAAAGCAAATTTAAAAGTGCTGGCTAATGCTAAACGTAAATTCTCTAAGATTATTATTCACGTCGGCACTAATGATGTTCGACTCCGCCAGTCGGAGATCACCAAAATTAATATTAAAGAGGTGTGTGAACTTGCAAGTACGATGTCAAGCACTGTAATTTGCTCTGGCCCCCTTCCTGTTCGCAGGAGTGATGAGATAGTTAGTAGATTGTGTTCACTCAATGGCTGGCTGTCTGGGTGGTGTCCGCGAAATAATATAGAATTCATAGACAATTGGAAAAGTTTTTGGGGCAAACCTGACCTGTTGAAAAGAGATGGTATTCATCCCTCCTGGGATGGTGCTGCTCTTCTCTCTAGTAATTTGGCTCATAGTCTTAGAGATAAAACATGACAAATAAAACAAATAACAAATAAAATAAAACAGATATAATACAAATGATCAAATGATAAAGCTTGGGTTGCTGAATATTCGATCTCTTTAAAAGCGCTAATAGTTAAAGCTGCAGTCCGTCGTTTTTCCTCTTTGTCGCCATCTCTGTTAGAAATCTGCAATTGCAGTTATTCGCGGAATTATTAACTGTGCGTGGGTAGTAAATCGGCATGAAACAGCGCGGATGAACACAATGTATTGAGGCTGCCGCGTCGCTGTGGATACTGTAACGTTACTGTCATCAGCAATCTCAGAGTATACTTTTTGAAAGTGTCAACATTAGAATTTTCATTGGAAAATGTCATCTGAACAAGTAAGTAACATTCACTTTTGTTCTGACCAAATTCGGGGGGTGGGGGGAAGCATTGCAGTAGGCTATCATGCTGATTAAATCTAACGATTGCTTATATCACGTCAAAACGTGAAAAAAATATATTTTTTAAGTCTTTGGGTTTTACAACTGGTGAATCTCCAGTTGTCACGGGTGATTGTCGCTTTAAACTTTCGGGATCCGCCATACCAAGTGCTAAGCTAAACCTCCACCTCCATCATCCACACACGCTAGCCGGGACTCCTTCTCTATGTGTACAGAAGTGACGTAATGACGCAAAGACATGCTCGAAATTCCCGCGGAAATCCACCAGTACCACTGGAATTAAAATCATTATTACAAGCTTACCGTTTTGAATCGAGGTAAGGCAAGCAGATCGTTTTGAACACTGGCTGGTTACGTTTTTTTTCAAAAATGTCTTTTTTGATATTTTTAAACCCAAAAAAGTGCCGGACTGCAGCTTTAATGATATGATTACAGATTATAACCTAGATGTGCTGTGTTTGACAGAAACCTGGCTAAAACCAAACGATTACATTGCTTTAAATGAGTCAACCCCACAAGATTACGGTTATAAACATGAACCTCGTCTGAAACGCAAAGGAGGAGGTGTTGCTGTAATTTATAGTAATATTTTCAAAACCACTAAGAAATCTAGTTGTAAATATAATTATTTTGAAGTGTTGGTGCTTAATGTAAAAATATATAGTGTAAACGATAAATCACGTTTGAAAATTCTGCTGGCTATGTATACAGGCCACCAGGGTACCATACAGACTTTATCAAAGAATTTGCTGACTTTCTATCAGAATTAGTATTGGCTGCAGATAAAGTACTTATTGTTGGTGATTTTAATATACACATAGATAATGAAAAAGATGCATTGGGATTGGCATTTAAAGACATTGTAAACTCAATTGGAGTTAGACAACACGTGTCAGAACCTACTCATTGCCGTAATCATACTCTAGATCAGGGGTCGGCAACTGGCGGCCCGCGGGCCAAAACTGGCCCGCCAGCAATATTTTCTGGCCCGCCGGATTATTTTGGAAGTCCGTTTTTTTTTTTTTTTTTTTACTATAACGGTTTACAAATAGGCCCCGTGAATCAGTGATGTGCGGGATGATCCAAAATGAGCGACGAGTGCCTGCGGTCATATGATATTCGGGTCGCGATCGGTCGGGTCGTTTGAAATAAAGATGCCAATTAAACCATTGTAATTTATATAGTACTAGACATAATGTTCTATGAAATACATAGGTCTACACTTTATTGGCTGAATGCGCGAGGATGATGCACAAGCTCAGTCTGCAGAGATGAAAGTGGGACATCCTTATTTACCTGAATGTTGAGCGCGTTATTAACTTTTGAATAAGAGCTGAAGCGGGACAAAATGCCCGATTTCCCAAAACGTTGAACTGAGCAATGCCATTGTGCCATTTTAATAGGCTACTTTTAAACGCATATAGCTCAGTAATGCGAGTTTTATGTATTTTCTGAGAGGGGGCGGGATTTTTGTTGGGAAATTAGGAGGAGAGACGCACACGTCGATTAGACTGGATAAACACATGCAGCATCTTAATTGTTAAGAAAATGAAACGAAATAAATGAATAAATCAAGCCTTTATTACAAAACACAGCATTCAGAAAAATGCGCACCCCTAGTTCCTACGTCTATGGCCCAATATGCGGGCCAGGAAGCGGGTCGGGTAGGTTTACAATATTTTCTTTCTTTTGTTTGCGGTCCGAGTTGCGGGCGGGTTGAAAACGTCGGTCAGGTGCGGGTTGTTTATAAATTGACCAGCGCATCACTGCAGTGTATCATTCGTTCAATCGTTTTTTCCCCCCCAAATTAAAACCAAAAATAAAAAAAATTAAAAACGACTTGTTTTTGAGATTTGAGATTCTGAAAACGAGATCTAAATTTTTAAAGCAGGTGAACACTATTAAGCTTTTACTTTTAAGTATTTTAAGCGGTTGCTGAATTGAACCTTGTGGGAGCGGGACGGAAAAAAACAGTCCCGCGCAGACCTCTTGTGTCCCGAATAAATAATAATTTAAAAAAAGGAATAAAGTTCAAAAGTTGTACAGTCCATTGGTAATACAATGCTAAATCAGATATATGTACAATAACATGTCCAACAATCGATTTAAATAGTACATGGGGTTTAATTTATCTTTAATAAGATGTATTCGCGGCATTTTCTTGTGTGCTTAAATGGTCCAGTGGTAGAACTTTCGTCAAGTGTGTAAAAGGTTCTGGGTTCTAATCTGCATTTGTATAGTTTTTTTTTTTCTTCATCAAAACCGATTATGCTCATCAGTGGTTGTATATAAGTAGTAGGGACACGTTTGTGTGCATTATATTTTGTGATTTCACCGTAACGAATAGGCCTATTCCATGTAGCTGGCATCTACTGGATAAAAAAAATATGGGCCCGCGGCCAAAGTTACTTGCCGACCCCTGCTCTAGATCTAATACTATCACATGGAATAGATGTTGATGCCGTTGAAATACTGCAGCAGAGCGATGACATCTCAGATCATTATCTAGTCTCGTGTAAATTACATTTAGCCAAGGCTGCAAAGCCGACTCCGTGTTATAAATATGTTTGACCTATCACTTCTGCCACTAAAGATTGCTTTATCAATAATCTTCCTAATCAGTTTCATCATCTCAGCATCCCGGATAACTTAGAAGAACTTGATATTGCTACAGAAACTTTTAACTCTCTCTTTTCCAGCACTTTAGACACAGTTGCTCCGTTGTGCTTAAAGAAGATTAAAGAACATAGTTCAACGCCATGGCACAACGAGCACACTCAGGCCCTTAAGAGAGCAGCCAGAAAAATGGAGCTCAACTGGAAGAAAACAAAACTAGAGGTGTTTCGGATTTCATGGAAGAAGAGCTCGATTGCTTACTGAGAGGCTTTAAAAGCTGCTAGATCTGCTTATTTTTCAACCCTATTAGAAGAAAATAAACATAATCCTAGATATTTATTTGAAACAGTGGCTAAACTAACGTAAAAGAAAGCTTCAAGCCCAGAAGTTTCCAAGCAACACAGCAGTAATGACTTTATGAACTTCTTCACTTATAAGATCGATAATATCAGGGACAAAATTATAACTATGAAACCGTCTAATACAGTATCGCATCAGGAAATGCATTGTAGTCTACCTGAGGAAAAATTTGATTCATTCGTTGCTATAGGAGAGGAAGAATTTTGCAAACTCGTCAAATCATCTAAATCAACAACGTGTATGTTAGACCCTATACCGACTAAGCTGCTGAAAGAGATGCTTCCAGAAAGATTCTCTTCTTCTTAATATCGTTAATTCATCTTTGTCTCTAGGATACGTACCAAAAACCTTTAAGCTAGCTATGATTAAACCGCTTGTTAAAAAACAGCAACTTGATCCTACAGAATTAGTCAATTACAGGCCGATCTCTAATCTGCCATTTCTGTCAAAGATATTAGAAAAAGCAGTATCCTCACAACTGTGTTCTTTTCTTGAAAGAAATGATATCTGCGAGGATTTTCAGGCCGGATTTAGACCGTACCATAGTACCGAGACAGCTCTCGTTAGAGTCACAAATGATTTGCTCTTATCATCCGATCGTGGTTGTATCTCTCTATTAGTGTTACTTGATCTTAGTGCTGCATTTGACACCATTGACCACAACATCCTTTTAAATAGACTCGAACATTATGTTGGCATTAGTGGAATTGCACTAGCATGGTTTAAATCATACTTATCTGACCGTTATCAGTTTGTAGCAGTAAATGAAGAGATGTCTTATCAATCACAAGTTCAGTATGGCGTACCACAAGGCTCAGTACTAGGACCGCTGCTGTTCACTCTGTATATGCTACCATTATGAGATATCATTAGGAAACATGGAATTAGCTTTCACTGTTATGCCGACGATACTCAGCTGTATATTTCTACGAAACCTACCAATTCACAAAATTAACGGAATGCATAGCTGATATAAAAAATTGGATGACTAGTAATTTCCTACCACTAAATTCAGAAAAAACAGAGATTCTAATTATTGGACAAAAAACTTCCACACGTAATAACCTAGAATACTGTCTAACACTTGATGGCTGCTCTGTTAAGTCTTCGTCGTCGGTTAGGAACCTGGGTGTGCTCTTTGATACCAATCTTTCATTTGAAAGTCATGAGTCTAGTATCTGTAAAACCGCTTTCTTCCATCTTAAAAATATATCTAAATTAGTCATATGCTCTCAATGAATAATGCAGAACAATTAGTTCATGCGTTTATGACCTCAAGGCTAGATTATTGTAATGCTCTACTGGGTGGTTGCCCTGCACGCTTAATAAACAAACTACAGCTGGTCCAAAACGCAGCAGCTTGAGTTCTTACCAGAACCAGGAAGTATGACCATATTAGCCCCGTTCTGTCAACACTGCATTGGCTGCCTATTAAACATCATATAAATTTAAAAATATTGCTGATCACTTACAAAGCACTAAATGGTTTAGCTCCGCAGTACTTGAGTAAGCTCTTAACGCATTATAGTCCTTCACGTCTACTGCGATCTCAAAATTCCGGCCAGTTAATAATACCTAGAATATCAAAATCGACTGCTGGCGGTAGATCCTTTTCCTATTTAGCACCAAAACTTTGGAACAGTCTTCCTAACATTGTCCGGGAAGCAGACACACTCTGTCAGTTCAAATCTAGACTAAAAACATCTCTGCGGCCTAGCATACACATAACACATTATAGACTTCTATAATTCAATGTTAGGCTGCATAGTTTAGAACAGCCGGGACCGGGAACACTTCCCGTAAATCCTGATGTACTTGGTACATCATAAGAAGGATGGCGTCTACGCTAATATTAGTCTCTCTGTCTATCCCGAGGTTTACCGCTGTCCACCGGAACCAGGCCGTATCCAGATCTGATGAAGGACCAGCGCCAGGACACGACGACGCCGCTGACCTGAAGTGTCAACCAGTCTCCCCTCCTCTCCACTCCGACTTCAACCCAACCGGAACTGGACAAATACTCTGATTCATTCTAAACTTCTGACCTGTAATGCTCCTGAATCATAATCATCCACTGTTCACTCATTGGCCAGAGGAGAACTGGCCCCCCGACTGAGCCTGGGTTCTCCCAAGGTTTTTTTCTCCATTCTGTCACCTGATGGAGTTTTGGTTCCTTGCCGCTGTTGCCTTATTTATTTATTTATTATTAGAGGGACAGTGCATATTAATAAACATTTCTGCCAATATGCCAGAATTAGCCAGAAGGCTATTTTTCATCTGCAGTCCCCAGACAGGTGTTAAAAGTCACCCTAAAGGAGAATAAAATTACATATAAAAAATATAAAAAAATTGTACAATACATTTAGTAAGAAATCGAAATACAGCAAACCAACAATCAAACAAACATCTGACAAAAAAGACATAACATATACACACACACAAGGCAAGAAGCCAGCAATGGATAGAGCACATATAGAAATGTGTTAATGTTGCCAGCTCTGAAATTCAAGAAGCCATTTCTTTAAATGGTTCTTAAATGTACAATATGTGTTTAGATTTCTGATGATTAAAGGAATGCGGTTCCATTCAGTAGCAGCTCGAACAGAAAAAGAAGTATGACCAAATACACTTTTTCTAAAGGGAATGACACAATCTCCCCTCGCTGCACCTCTGGTTCTGCTATGATCAGCTGTACGGATGTTAACAAACTGGTGGAGTGGAGGGGATGATAAACCATGAATAATTTTGTATAGAAGACATAGATTTGAGTATTTGACCATGTTTTCCCAGCTGAGTAATCTATGTTTTAGTAATATTGGACAATGATGAGAAGTAATTTATCTCTTATCCAAAATTTTAACTGATCGTTTGTAAAGTGACTGCAGGGGTTTCAGTGACGTAACACCAGCTTGTGACCAGATGGGTAAACAGTAAGTGATATGTGATAAGATCATAGAGTGCATGTACATTTTTGCTGCCTGTGTAGACATTTGATGGCGAATGTGTCTAAAATTCATGAGGTTAAATTTTATGCGATTACAGGCCCTTTTTTTACATGCGATGTAAACGCCATCTGGCTTGCTTAGTTGGGGACATTTAATATTCAACAATATTATAGATCTGCCTTAAAGGTGGACGATGATGAAATAGTTTTTTGTATTATTTTCATGTTATCACTGTGAAGCTGCTTTGATACAATCTGTATTGTAAAAAGCGCTATATAAATAAAGGTGACTTGACTTGACCTGACTGCCAAAAAATGCGGCGCGTTACTATAACTGATGAAGCTGTTTTTTTTTTCATCAGACCAACTAGATCTCTGAGCGAGAGGCAAATACTTTTTTATATTGTTCTTCCTTGGTTAGTGGGCAGAGCACGAGACAAGCGCATAAATGCTGACGATTGGCTGAGGTAGAGTAAAATTTCATTATAAGCCAATCAGAGGTAGAGTTGGGCGGGTGTTCGAAAGCACGCATAGTTGTGATGGGCATTCGGCTCTTTTGACTCAGCTCACTGAAAAGAGCCGGCTCTTTTGGCTCACAAACGGCTCTTTAAATGACTTTGACTATAATATTTAAATTTTTATTACATAATTATTTAATTTATATACGCTAAATTTGTAAAAATAGAGTCGGCTCTTCAGATATGCGAGCCAGCACCCGACGTTCACCTAAAAGAGCCGGTTCTTAGAGTCGGCTCATTCTCGAATCGCGAACGACCCATCAAAAGCTCATTCGCGAACGAGTCGATCCATCATCACTAACGCTCATTCGCGAACGACCCATCATCACTAACGCTCACGAATTGCGAACGACCCATCATAACGCATAGTCGGACAGGACAGGACACACAAGAAACAACACAAGCCAGTCAGTCAACAAGAGACAGGTAGGGCGACGAGCCCAAATAATCCAAGTAGTTCCCCACAGCAACATTTTTTTTTTTTTTAGATGTGTGTACAATGTTTCATGTTTCTGTTAATAATGTATTGTAAGTGTCCATTTCATTATAATATTCAGATTTATCATAAATAATTGAACATGCACATGTATTTTAAGTTCCGTTAAAGAGGGGTAGAGGCGGGGTTACATTTGAGCATTTCAATTTTAATTTTACTTGAAAGTAACGCAATAGTTACTTTCTTAAGTAACTAGTTACTTTTAAAATTTGTAACTGAATAACTAATTTAGTTACTTTTTGGAAGAAGTAACTAGTAACTGTAACTAATTACTTTTTAAAAGTAACTTGCCCAACACTGGTTGTAGGTTACGTTCTCATATCAATTTTTTTTCCCTAATGTCACAAGGAATAATCTGGCTTTGCACGATTCTTTTGTAGTGTGGTTTTGGTGTACTAAAATAAACATTCACGAGTGTACCTTTACTTCTGCTCACCGCTGATTCCTGATGGTTTAGAGGACAATTACACCGAGTTGCACCCTGTCGTGTCAAAGATTAGTACACCAGCGAGCGCAAAGTATAAATAGACAGCTAGCTTAAGGCAGGGCTACAGAACCTGCGTTTCTAACAGTAGTTCCGCATTACATTAATTCATTTGCACGCGAGTTTTATTTATTTTTATACCATGTATTCTCCGTGTAAATTCATGCACCGAACCGTGACGCCCGTACCGATTCGGTTCAATACGAATAAGTACCGTTCCACCCATAGTCTAAAGTGCTGGAAAAGAGAGAGTTAAAAGTTTCTGTTGCAATATCAAGTTCTTCTAAGCAATATGGGATTCTGAGATGATGAAACTGATTAGGAAGATTATTGATAAAGCAATCTTTAGTGGCAGAAGTGATATGTCTAACATATTTATAACACGGAGTCGGCTTTGCATCCTTGGCTAAATGTAATTTACATGAGTCTAGATAATGATCTGAGATGTCATCGCTCTGCTGCAGTATTTCAACGGCATCAACATCTATTGATAGTATTAGATCTAGAGTATGATTACGACAATGAGTAGCTCCTGCCACGTGTTGTCTAACTCCAATTTAGTTTATAATGTCTTTAAATGCCAATCCCAATGCATCTTTTTCATTATCTATATGTATATTAAAATCACCAACAATTAGTACTTTATCTGCAGCCAATACTAATTCTGATAGAAAGTCCGCAAATTCTTTGATAAAATCCTTATGGTGCCCTGGTGGCCTGTATACAGTAGCCAGCAGAATTCTCAATCGTGATTTCTTGTTTACACTATATATTTTTACATTAAGCACCAACACTTCAAAAGAAGTATATTTAAAACTAAATTTCTTAGTGGTTTTGAAAATATTACTATAAATTACAGCAACACCACCTCCTTTGCGTTTCAGACGAGGTTCATGTTTATAACTGTAATCTTGTGGGGTGGACTCATTTAAAGTAAAGTAATCATTTGGTTTTACAAAGCACATCTACTGTAGGTTATAATCTGAAATCATATCATTAACTATTAGCGCTTTTGAAGTAAGCGATCGAATATTCAGCAACCCAAGCTTTATCATTTGCTCATCTGTATTATATCTGTTTTTTATTTGTTGAACATCAATTACATTTTTAACCTTAGATGGGTTTGGACGTTTTTTGGATTTCCAAATACGGGGAACAGACACAGTCTCTATATGATGATATCTAGGTGAAAGAGTCTCTATGTGATGGGATTTATCTGACCTTGGTGACGTGAGGCCGCTAGCAGACGGTCTGTTAAGCCAGTCTGTCTGCTTCCTGACCTGGGGCCTCATTTCTAAACGTTGCGTACGCACAAAAGAAGGCGTACGCCGCTCTCTACGCAATAATTGGTATTTATAAAAAGCAAACTTCACGGGAAAATGTGCGGTCCTTCACGCAAGCTCTGACCCAGGTCGTACGCACAAAAACGGGTGAAATGACTGAGAAATGGCGACACCGTCGGCAGATGGAAGAAACACGTGAAAGTGTGTGAAACAGACCGTTGTGTAAAAGAAATGGCAATACTGCCTCTCATAAATAACATGAAGACTTCACAAAGCAAGTCTTACAATTAACAGCCTACACGAACACCCGTTCGATCGATCTGCAGTGTAAAACAAACAAAATCAAATGAAAATTACAACAGAAATGCAAATTAACACATATTTGAAAAAGAAAAGTGAAATATGTTCTGCAATAATATTGGCATGTTATGCAAATCATCCTCATAAATAATATGGTAAACAGAACGAAATAATGTACAAAACTGATATTCTCGTCAATGTCTGGCGGAGCAGATATAGATGCAATTAGATAGACAGAATATAGATAGATAGGGAGGTAGATAAATATATAGATGTATTAATTGTCCACTGGGGAAAGTTGTTTTCATAGTAAAAATTTCTTCATCAGCTACGGAATCATGGTATTCATGCATAGGCTTTGCCTTTAGTTTGTTTTATTTTTGATAAACGTATGACGTATGTCTCAACCATTCAGAAAGCTGCAGTAAATTACATTTGCACTGAACTATTTCACATTTTCACGTAGATTATAACCGACATCGGTAGCTTGTCAGATGCAATTAAATGGATGGAAATAAAATGCCCCATCGCACAATGGCTGATCTTGTCCGACCATTTCTTTCGTATTTTGGCCACGGTCCGAGGTTGTGAGGCTACAGCATTTACGGTGTCTGCAACCTTTTGCCACTCAAGTGCCTTTTTGGCATTAGTAATGCCCACACTGTGCCCTCCAAACAACATTTTTCTCCTCTTTTCCACCTCGCCAACGTTAACTTCTACTTCACATTGAGTGAAGTTATGTTTTTTTGATTTCCTCTCTGTGTTTGCCATGATTTCTCAATCGATGAATATTAACTTGTGGGCGTTTCACGGACTATTTATGGGCAACTATGGGCGTGACATGAAGCCGCAAAAGCTGCGCTACCTTTAGAATTGATTGTGATTTATTAAGGGAAATCTGCGTAGGATGTGCGTGCGCACGGTTTTATAAATCCGAATATTTCTGTGCGTACGCACAGTACATGTTTCATCCGTACGCCACTTCTGACGCAAATCCTACACAAAGTTTTATAAATGAGGCCCCTGAGCCCCAGATTGTCATGTTTTATCTCTAAGACTATGAGCCAAATTACTAGAGAGAAGAGCAGCACCATCCCAGGAGGGATGAATACCATCTCTTTTCAACAGGTCAGGTTTGCCCCAAAAACTTTTCCAATTGTCTATGAATTCTATATTATTTTGACAGACAGACAGCCAGCCATTTAGTGAACACAATCTACTAACTATCTCATCACTCCTGCGAACAGGAAAGGGGCCAGAGCAAATTACAGCGCCTGACATCGTACTTGCGAGTACATACCTCTTTGATGTTAATTTTGGTGATCTCCGACTGGCGCAGTCGAACATCATTAGTGCCGACGTGAATAATAATCTTAGAGAGTTTACGATTAGCATTAGCCAGCACTTTTAAATTTGCTTTGATGTCAGGCGCTCTGGCTCCCGTCAAACATGTGACTATGGTGGCTGGTGTCTCTATTTTCACGTTCCGTGTAATAGAATCGCCAATAACTAGGGCACATTCAACAGAATTCTCAGTGGGTGTTTCACTGAATGGGGAGAATCTGTTTAATGTTGAAATCGGAACGGAAGAGCGTTTTTTTGATCCGCGACTAGAGCGATCTCTCACTGTCACCCATTTGCCCTGCTGCACAGGCTCTAATTCAGCCGGAACTGAATCGTGTAAAGGGTTCACTAGGCTAGGCGCATCCAAAATAGTATCTAAAGCTCTAGCACTCTTCTTACTATTCTCAATTAAAGTTTGGATGCGTGTCTCTAGTTCTGAAATCTTCTCCGTCAGCCTGACTGTCTCCCTGCATTTATTACATATAAATCCTATATTGCCGACAGAGAAGGCTATGCTGTACATGTGACATGAAGTGCAAGTGATAATAACAGGAGAAGTCATTACTCAATACTCACCGTGTTTGTCATATACTCACACAAGTATATAAAAAATATGTATTACAAGTTTTTTAAATTTGTATGTTTAATTATGCAAATTAGGCATTATCTCATTAAATATGCACGATTTTGTATATATTTTCGGTAGACAGATCTGAACATATGATAAAGCCAGGTGCAAAATAATTTATTAATTTTGTTTACACACAAGATGAAAAAAATTCAGAGAGATTTCAGGATATATGCTTTCATTACATAGGGAATCAAAATATACTGTCCATACCCTTAAAAAATAGATTTTCGCCATATTTTTTTAATTAAAATATCACATAAATCAGGCCAGGAATGATTTATTAACAAATCCCTCTGAAAATATCTTCAGAATACTGCTAAGTGTATAACTGGAAAGTTTGGTGCTACATAGGCCGAGATGTTTGTACTGGAGAATGACAAAAAAATAATTTTGAGAAACAGATTTAAAGATTTGCAATGTAAAAAAAAATCATACTTTTTTAGTGGAAACACCCATTTACAGACACAATATCTTATCAAATCGTCAGCAACAACAATACAAACCACCTAAAACGCATCAAAACTTAAAACACAGCATTTATGGCCTTCAACTGACCAGAACCCCAGTCAAAAACGTCAGAGCACGTCACGTGATGCATCTGAACGAATCACGTTGTCAGAAATTGACATCAGCCAATGAGATTTCGCTTTTAGAGTTAAATGCCCCATTGTACTTTCACGGTTGGTTGCTGATAAAAGGAAATTACCATATTTGGATTCAACAACATTGTACAGGAGAGAGAGAGAGAGCTTTCCAACGGTATATGTGATGACAAGGTGATAGCGGTCGCGGAGCAGCATGTTGATTTAGAGCGCCAACTTTTGTTGAATTTAGGAGAAATCTATAAAGTGTAGTAAAATAAAGACCTAAATTAGTATTTTGGACTTTTTTTCACCACAAGTCTGAAAGAAGACATGTTATTGAAGACAAATAGCCCAAAATCTCAAAATTGACCAGTGGGCCTGCCGTGACTATGTCTGCTAGGATACTCAAGACGAGCATGTTGACATAATTTTTTTGTGAATTTGACAGAAACATACATTATAACATATAACAAACATTATAACAAACATACAGTAAAACTGTCTGTTTTACGCATTGTTATATTCAACAAACCAAATTATAGCTACGTCATCAGATTTGAAACGAACTGCGGTGCAAGTGCCGAACCGTGGGTGGAGAACGGTAGTTATATTTTTTTTATAGAAAATCATTACACACCTAGAACACATCCTTAATGTCTTCTTTTATCTTCAGTTGATTTCATCTAAGGGGGCTTTTACACTGGGCTCGTTTGCTGCGGTCCGAGCCCGAGCACAATTGTTCCCGGCGCCCCCCGGGGTGATGGTCTGGTTTCACACTCGACTTGATTCTATCAAACCCTGTTGCGTTTGCGTGCATATTACGTCATCGTAAACGGCGCATGATAGCAACAGAACGCGAGTCAATATATTGTGTTTTTTATTAATTCTGTGCTATTATGCGCAGTTGAGTGAACAACACAGGTTTACTGTGCGTGTGTCACACAAGGTGGACGTGTGCTGCTTGCAAACAGACTCTTTTGAGGAGACAGTGGATTTCCAAATTTGTTGCCCTGATTCCATGCACAATGGGCGAATACACTGCAGGCTCCCTCTCGCTCGTATCCAAGGTAATTCATCAACACTATCATCAATTACATGGGTTTTATTTAACTCAATACATCATAATAAGCTAAAACGCATGCGCAAGTCACTTTCCTTCCTGAATAAGTGTGCACCCGAGTCCGTGTTGCTGTCACATTCGCGGCACGGTTCGGAAGCAAACGAACTCAGACCACCTCCTCCAGGTTGTCTCGGATTCGGTACCCCAGTGTGCTCCATGGGGCCGTATGACAGCGTTCACATTAAAGATTTTTCATGCGAACCATGTCCCGTTCTGAACTAAACTGCCAGTGTGAAAGCTAGGGATGGCGAAAACTAAAAAAAATTATTGACCGACCACCGAGCCTCATTAGCCGGTTGAAACCGGTTAACCGATTAGTTTAAAATATGCTATGCTATTTGAAATAACAGCCATTTCGCGCCGCGGCTGCAATTTCGCAACACTGTCGCATCTCTCTGCCGCTCTGCCTCCCGCTCACACCCCGGCGCCGCCCTTCCACTCACGTCACTTTTTTAAAATCCCCTACAGCGCGAAACATGAGTCCCGCAAACGCGGCGCCGAGGAGCTTGTATGTAATCGGAGGACAAATGGCTCCTTAGTTTCTAAATGGTTTGGGTTCAAGGTGATCGTGTTGAAAATAAAGGCATTTGTCTAGCGTTAGAAGCTCATTTGAAACATTGCCGCGGCTCATTTAAGAAAATGACAGCTCCGAAGAGGCTTGCGGTTGCCGCGTTTTCAAGTGATACCTCATAGATGTGCTACCACTGTATTTAAGCACTGTATCACACAAGTTGCAACTTACATCTGTGCCATTCTTTTTGGTGAAATGGTCCCACACAATACTTTTCTTTGCACGCTTCCTCCTGTCGTCTGCCCTGGCTTTAACCTCGAGTGTTTTAGCCTGTAGCCTTTACTTTTCGCAAACCTTGTGAGCGCGCAAACTCAAACCCAAACGCTGTGACCTCGCTCCAAATGTTTTTATTGGTTTATTAAGTACAAACAGGCGAGTTATGAAAAATTGAGTGTGAGGGATTTGTTCACTTCACACAAAAAGATCTTGGAATGGTAGTAGCATTTAGTCCACTGTCTATAATAGCCTAATTTAGAGATCACTTTTTTTTCTTAACCGACTACCGACAACTTTGATCGGTTAAGTTGATACGGTCAACCATCGGTCAAACGGTCATCGGTTAACATCCCTAGTGAAAGCCCCCTAAGGCTGTGGCTTAAAGACAGTTATAGTTCTTGTTGTTTCTCTTCCTTCAGTGATTCTGCATATTAACAGCAGGTGTTCATCACTAATGCTCAATCATCACTTAATTATCTCATTAACTTCAACACTGCTTCAATGGTACTTCAACACTCAGTAGTGTGATTTTAGTTTTTTTATCGTCACCGTGACACATATTTTGTTACTTTGATTAGATAATTATCAAGTGTTCTAAAATAAAGCAAATAAAGAGAGACTACACATACGATATACATATGTGTCTAATTTCAATGCTATAGCCTTAGTGTAGATATTTAAAAATGGCCATCTATAAGCATGACTGTTTGGACTGTGTCTAAAAAAATTAACGTAAAAGTTAAATATTTTTCATCAGTTGTTTAAGAAAGTGAAAGTGTAATATATTCTAGACTAATCACATGTAAACTAAAATATTTCAAACCTTTTTTTATGTTAATGTCGATAATTATGGCCTTAAGCTCAAAAAAACACTTTAGAATAATATTACAATATTTAATTTCAAGCTTGATTAAATTACCATTCATACAGTATTAAACTGGGTATCTAGGGTGTCTAGTCCAGTACTCTCAACCACAATCATGGGGAAGTCTGCTGACTTGACAGTTGTCCAGAAGACGATCCTTGGCTGTCAGCCCAAATCAGATTTTTGTCCATATCCAATTCGATTTAGCTGATGTGAACAGCAAAAAAAATCACATGAAATGTGATTTTTACAAATCTGTTTCTAGCTACATTCATATGTGGTTTGAAATCCTATTAAAATCACATTTCTGAAAATCCGTTTCATTCAGTCTGACCTCTCTGATTGGTTTTCGCGTGGTTTACGTGACAATCGCTGAGCTTTATGCCTAGTTCACACTACAGGATTTTAAACCCGATTTAAGCCCGATTTGCAAATCGTTGAGCTCGCGACAGGTCGGGTTGTTATCGCGTGCAAATCGGGGGGGGATTAGCGGCCGATGAACGCTCGCCAATCTGTTAGTATGAAAGAGCCAACAACGCATCAAAGACACTCGCAGACGCGTCGCCGAGCCCAGAAAAATATCTAACATGCTAGATATCCGGAGCTGTCGCACGACTCAACCACATGTGATGTCATGAGCTACAGCCAATCAGAGCAAGGCATGGGTTGAGGTCACCAGGAAAATACGCGTTTTCTTTTTTTTTTCAGAGCAAATCATCGCGCAAACAGTTTGCAGCACTAATTTCTGTCTGACGTCCATATTCAAACAAAGACTCTCGTGTTGTGTACTTGTGTTCTTCTTCGCTGGGTAGTGGCGCGTATTGCGTCATATACGCTTCGTTTTATCGCGTGATTTTTCTTGACAAAACGTGGTTTGTAGACAAGATATAATCGTTGGATGACAGTTGTTGTCAACTCGTGTAGCGAGTTACCTCCTGTTGCGGATCAATCACGTTGTGTCGTGTGGTGTGAACAGCTCAATAACTTGAACACTCATGATTTCACAGAGAGCAAGTCGCACAGTTCAGCCCGACGTTTTAAAATCCTGTTGTGTGAACTTGCCTTTAGGAAACCTCCAGACCTGAAGTTCAGTTATGGTGATGGGCGTTTCATTTCCGATACAGACCGGACCATCTGACTTAGCAGAGGAGCTCACAGAAAGGAGGGATTTAGATATGGATTTTGCCTAATGATTGAAAAATGTGGTGATGCAATGTATATTATGAGAAAATTAAAGTTTTTTTTTTCTTTCTACTTTTGATGCATGTAAACCTGTTGTATGAGACCTCCAAAAGAAAAGTAGGAACCTTTAAAATAGCATAATAGGGGCACTTTAAGAGAATGAAGGAAAACGCCAACCTATTTGTTCCTCTGTCTCTTCATCCTTTATTCTGCAGGGTTCTTCCTCAAACTCCATCTTTAGTATGTCAGTAGTTTCTCCTGGAGTAATTCTTCCTGCTTGCTTCTTCTTCTCCTGTGGGAAGATGTGAATATTCCCCAGCATTAACTCTTATGAATGGCGTTGAATGTGTAAATTGTGGTCACTGTTGCTAAATTTAGCAGATAATTATCACATTTACAATCACTCTGAATTATTCAGCCTCAAGTGTTTTGCTAAAACAAAAAGTTTATAAATAATTCAACTCCTCTGGCTGATTTGTACGTTGCTCTTACATTAGATATGATTTACATGCATTAAAAACTCTGTTTGCCATGTTTAATTTGTTCATTATATAAAATAAAACACAAATCTTAATCTTCAAAAAGTGTAATGTGATAAACCAGTCATTTACGAGCTTACGTTTAGTGATTCACTAAATGAACCGACTCGTTTAGTCATTTGGATTTAGATCTCTCCTAATAAATGATTAAATAAAAGTACTCGCAGTCTGAAAAACAACAGAGTTAGAGCAGAATGAACGGCTTTGTTCCACTTCACATGTTTATGTTCCCTCGGCCCTCCTCGCTCACTTCTCTTCTTCTCCGTCCTAGACTCGGATGTGTGTCATTGCTTCGGTTGCACGAGCGCCCTCTACTGGCGGAAACCAATCCCTATTAAACTATCTAATCTTCGGAGATTAAATGTTATCTTGGCTGATATTATACAAACACTATTTACATGTGTTTGATTTGGGACAATATATAATAATAAAACATTAAAATATTATTTTATAAAAAAAAATTATTGGTGGTGACACAGTTGACAATTTGTGTATAGGCCTATTTAAACTTTAAAATATCTACCAAGGACTATGCAATTGTTTTTGATGATTTGAAAACAAGTTTATAGGGTTGTTGAGAACCAGCACCAAACTGACCTGAGCAAGCTGAAATTTAACTGCTTCTCTATTATTGGTGTGCCTAATGAGGAATACGAGAAAAAATATCAACAAATACAATTAAGTTATTGTTTACTTGATCTATTCAACCACTACTTCCATTACTATTAACTAGGAGGTCCCTTCTGTTGTGAGGCCCGTTTAAATTGAAATGGGTGAAACATAGCAAAGGTAGCTATAACACTCATGAGTCAAATTGTATCACTAGAGGACACAGCCTTATGGTGTATAAGTACTCACTGTTTTAACGTTAATGTAGGCTACTTACTGCAAGTGATGAAGGGTTAGTGTCTATGGGATGCCGTTGCAGCTCAAGGATTTTTGTTGGGAGTGCTGCAAACTGGACACTTCAGTTGTTTCATGGCCAAATTTTAGGTTTGTCAGTTCTCAAGTTCACCAGATGAGGTCGCCCCTATACACTAATGCTTATTAAATTCACTTTGTGGTTATTAGTCATTTGCTGTGGTCATTTGTCTTCTTGTACATTTTAGTTCCGAGATGCGTGTATTCTAGGTTTTTGTACGACTGCTTTGAAATTATTATGTAATTTATCATATTTCTCTGTTTCCTTCATTTGGCTGTTGTAGCTCAGGCTTATGTTTGTGGTTATTGTTTGGAGAAAATTATAAAACAATGTTCCTCATCACTAATGCTGCCGAGTTAGTTTTAGCATGTAAAATTTTTGTTTTATGCTCAGTTCACTGCACATTTGTAGTTTGTTATGTGGTAGGATTTCAGCTCCCAAAAGATCTGATCCTGAATCAGATGAAAAGAAAAACCTTGACATTGAATTCAGCACTGAGCGACCTTGAGATCTGGATTAATCGGTAGACACGGTTCCACATACAGTAGGAAAATAAATGTTCCTGTAATTCAATTAATTGAATGCAAATACTTTGAAAAGAGTATTTTATCTGCTAATCAAAATGAGTTTCATCATCAGTGTACTCATTGGGTGATATCATATGAATGGGATTAAATAGCTTTATTCTTGCTCTGGGCAAACCCTGTAATGAAATCAACTGGACAATCAGTCATTGTAAAATATTAACAAAGACAAGATCGATTTTAAAAAGAAAAAATGCTAAACCAGTTCAGGCACTTTCTCCATTTGTTTCATGCGTCCGGAAGGAACTATTTACTCAGTCATTTCCTGCAGTTATTTGCTTGTGATCATGAAGTCTAATATTTTAGTTGTCGTCTTCTCAGAGGATTTAAATGAAACAAAAAATATCTGAAGTAGGAATTAAAATAGGAGTAAATATTTCCAGATCTGGATCTAGGTGAGTGCAGGATCTGGATCTATGCTGTCAAATGTTTTGCAATTTTGCACTCTTTAAATTACAAACTATAGCCTATTGCAGAATTTGAGTTGAAAGCAGGAAATGAATATTCATTTGAGAATCACTTTGAGAATTACGCTTTTTTTATTTGAAAATGTTTCAAAGATCAGTGTTTTTCATTGGAAGCAAGAAAATCCAACCCTTTTTAGGAGTTAACATAATCAATAATCACTCATTTGTGAACACACACACACACACATATATATATATATATATATATATATATATATATATATATATATATATATATATATATATATATATTTTTTTTTTTTTTTTTTATTGCAACAGAAAATATACAAAGATTTGTACATGAAAATACACCTCACAACAAGTACAAAATAACAATCAAGAAAAAAAAAAACATCATGCCAGGGGTAAAATTACCACAATTTAAAGTAACACAAAGCTTCATAGGTCTTTCTTGCTTTTTTGTTCTTAATCGTATCTAATGTATTACCATATTATTTAATCTCTTTTATAAAGTGTTCAAACTTCAAAGCTTGGCTTAGCTTTAGTCCATGATATTTTCCAAGTAAAATAACAAGTTGTATAAGGAAGCACATCGTACTTTTGGAATCAACATTGTCCTGCACAAAAAAAAAAAAATACTACATCAAACAGCTCAATTTATAGACATGTTTCAAATAACTTAGAAATGAAATTTGAAACATCCAACCAAAACATTTTCAAATATATACAATAAAAAAAAAAAAGATGAGTCACAGATTATTTGGCATTGCCACAAAATTCACATAAGTTTTCAATATTCAAATGGAAACGTTCAAGTAACTCATTGACAGGGTAAATTATGTGTACAATTATATAGAATACAGCTCTAATTTTATTATTAATAAAAAACTTATTTGTAGACCATACTCTTTTCCAGTTCATATTTTCAAATTTAGTAGATCAAACCCCTGTTGAACAAGGCAAATACTTTGTTTTTAAAGTATTTCTAATATATTTGTTACTGCATTTATCTAATAAAACCCCTTACTCATCAAAGATGGCTGAAGGCCCCAGACAATTATTGTTCAAATTCATTACTCGTTAAAACATCACACTCTTACTTGATCTGGAAAAACTGAGCATTAGAAAGCCCTTAATATTTGAGCACTGTTTAGAATTAAACTGGTTTACAGTGACATTAATTTCTTAACTTTTGCCAGGAGTGCAAAATAATTTATCTGTAACGTTCTTTATTTTGAATAGAAATCATCACTCATACATACAGCATTCTTTCATTTATTCTCTGGTTTATTTTTGTTCATATACATACAATATTCAGCATCCGCCAGGTTTATTAGTCCAATGGTGCGCATATTTGGAGAAATAATTATTAATTATCCCATGTTTGTAAAATATTTCGTCATAAAGAATAACATTTCTATTCTTTTACCAATGAATAATGCAATCTGAAGAGTTCAAACAGCTAACAGAGCTAGCTCTGACCATAGATATACATAATAAAGTCTAGATGTCTTATGGTGGAGTCTCTAACGTCATCACCCGGTGGCCATCTTGTCACAGGCAAGCTTTCTGGCGGGCTCTGTGGTACCTGATGTAAGGTGAGTGATCTGCACGAACAATACTCTTATCTCGCTGAAATCTTGACGGATTTACAAACGGTTTGGTTTCTTACAAATGTTATTAACGTTTGTTGAATATATAATATTATAATTATTCATAAGTATGCAGTGTCACAACTACATCTCTGATGTTTATAACAAACCAGTCCGTTTGAAAATCGGTAGAAAATTGAGCCAGTTATGGTTATTTAAAAAGTACATGCACCATTAAAACACAATGTTACGAGTGAGTGAGCTGACTGTGACAAGATGGCCGCCAGGTGCGGACGTCGACCTCCATTGGCCAGCAGCACGGACGAGACATCTAGCCTTTATTATGTATAACTATGGCTCTGACTCTCCTCTTCCCGATTTGCCTCAGATATGACATCAGCGCTCCCTCATTGAGAAGGTCCTCACTGCAGAACATGAAATCCACTGGGAGGTGTTGGATCCAGATCCAACTCCTCCCACTATATATACTTCGCCCCACCACCAGATGAACCAGCATATCGGTGAATGTGGTCACCATTGTTTGCTATCATCAATGTAAGTCTACATTTTGATTACTAATATAGTCGAGATAGATTAATAATTTAGTGTGCGTCTTTAAGTAATGATCACACTTATATATATGTTTAAGTATTGACAGTGTCCATACTTTTTGATAACGCCAAGACATGTTTAACTAGTCTGCTAAACTGGCATCCATTAATGGTAAGTTAGGTCATTTGTAGCGTTAACGTTAGCACGCACGTGTAGAGGTGGCCTATCTATTTAGCTAAACTAATTAGCTTTGGATAATACTGCTGGTATGTTCATATGTTTATAGCTAGGGTAAGCTAACATGTGGTGTTGTCAAGTCAAGTCACCTTTATTTATATAGCGCTTTTTACAATACAGATTGTATCAAAGCAGCTTCACAGTGATAACATGAAAATAATACAAAAAACTATTTCATCATCGTCCACCTTAAGGCCGATCTATAATATTGTTGAATATTAATGTCCCCAACTAAGCAAGCCAGAAGGCAAGGCAACAGCAGCAAGGAACCAAAACTCCATCAGGTGACAGAATGGAGAAAAAAACATTGGGAGAACCCAGGCTCAGTCGGGGGCCAGTTCTCCTCTGGCCAACGAGCGAACAGTGGATGATATATTCAGGAGCATAACAGGTCAGAAGTCAGAATGAATCAGAGTATTTGTCCAGTTCCGGTTGGTTGAAGTCGGAGTGGAGAGGAGGAGAGACTGGTTGACACTTCAGGTCAGCGGCGTCGTTGTGTCCTGGCGCTGGTCCTTCATCAGATCTGGATACTGCCTGGTTCCGATGGACAGCGGTAAACCTCGGGATAGACAGAGAGACTAATATTAGCGTAGACGCCATCCTTCTTATGATGTACCAAGTACATCAGGATTTACGGGAACTGTTCCCGGTCCCGGCTGTTCTAAACTATGCAGCCTCCCCTAGTGAAAAAAAAATATGTTAAGTATACTTGAAGCCAGACTAATTATTAGTATACTTCAAGTGTGTTAATGATTAGTTAACTTAAAGTGTGCTATTTTGAAACAACTAATTTTGTACTAAGTATATTTTAGTAGTAATTAAGTTGTAGTAAAACATAACTTTAAATGTATTTAGTGTACTTTTGTGTACTAAATTGGAACAAGTAAGTATATGCCTGTGTCGGGACTAGTTATATACTTGATTAGTGTATTAAAGTGTACTTTATTTGTGTTACAAGTACATTACAAATTAATTACAAGTGTCTTCGAAACATACAAGAAATATACCATAAATGTATTAAAAATATATATTAAGTATACTTGCAGCCACACTAATTAAAAGTATACTTCAAGTGTGTTAAGGATTAGTTAACTTTAAGTGTGCTATTTTGAAACAACTAATTTTGTACTAAGTATATTTTAGTTGTATTTAAATTGTAGTAAAGCATAAGTGTATTTAGTGTACTTTTGTGTGCTAAATTGGAACAACTTCAAGTATACTTAGTATACTTTAAGTATATGCCTGTGTAGGGACTAAACTGTAAAAAAAAAAACTGTTGTTTTTACAGGAAAACACTGGCAGCTGTGGTTACCAGAGAATTCCTGTAAAAAATACAGCAGCACCGTAGATAACTTTACGGACGAAATATGTTAATTGATTTACAGTGAATGAAATGACGGCTGAATCACATTAAAAAACTGTTAAGTCTACCATTTTTTTGTGTTAATTTCACATAACTGTGTTGTATATAAATAGACAATTTCCTGTATTTTTTACATGTAATAATTGCTTATTGTGCATCAATAAATGATCAAATTAACAGAAATATCAAACAAAAAACTAATTTAAACTGGTAAAACAACAGTAAAACTTTGCACTTTAAATGGAGATGTCCTGTATATTATACATACAATATCCATAATATGTTGTATTTTTTATGTTTTAATAATGAAGTTATATTGTGGTAAATTAAAAAAATACATCTTGAAATAAGAAGAGAGGAAAATATCACTTTTGCCAAATTTATTTAACAGCCATCAAAATAGTTGTAAACAATTAATGCATTTTTTTTTTTTTCAAACTAAGTTTGAAAAATTTATTTAACAAAGTTTAAGTGCCAGGCGCACAAAAACAACAACTCACAGGCATGAAACAATTGGCCCATTTTTTTCCCAATGTATACAAGATGCAAAGAAGCTTTAAGTGCCAGGCACACAACAACAATTTACAACAACAACCAACACTCTCCCTGTCTGGAATGTTCCACAGTATGGCATAAGACTTATCGATCTTCATGGAGACAATCAGGTGATGCCAATAGGCCTAGTTACATGTCAGATCTGTAGAGAGGCGAGCCCCCAGTTTTTTTTTTTTTTTGCATTAAAAACAGTTCTAATTGAATAAATGCAAGATACATACGGACCCTCTACCAGGAAGAGTTACAGTGCACCTTTAAGAGTTTAAAACAAATTACATAGTGCCTTAACCATAATACACATTGTGGATTTAACAAAGTGAAAACAGTACCTCTTCTCAAACAAACAGTCAGAGTCAACAGAAAGAGTCCATATTTAGGCTTAACGCCACTCGTGATCGGAGAGTTCCTGTATCAGGGTGAGGACTCGAGGGTTCAAGTTGAGAGGACGCTTGGGAGTTTTTATTCTGTACTTTGGTTCCCTTTTCTGGGTTTATTGAGAAAAAACACCTGTAGAATAAAACCATATTAAGCATTTTAGTTGATCAGTAAAAAACTACAGTGTGTGTGTGTATATATATATATATATATATATATATATATATATATATATATATATATATATGTTTGTTTGTGTCTGTATGTGTATGCATGTATGTATGTGTCTCTGTGTGTGTCTGTATGTATGTATATGTATGCATGTGTGTCTGTCTGTATATATGTGTGTGTCAATGCATGAATGTATGCGTGTCTTTCTGTCTGTATGTGTATGTCTGTCTGCATGCGCGTGCGTGTCTGTCTGTACGCATGCATGTCTGTCTGTACGCATGCATGTCTGTCTGTACGCGTGCGTGCCTGTCTGTCTGTGTGTATGTGTGCGTGCCTGTCTGCATGTCTGTGCGTATGTGTGCGTGCCTGTCTGTCTGTGCGTATGTGTGCGTGTCTGTCTGCGTGCATGTCTGTGTGTGCGTATCTGTCTGTGCACGTGCCTGTCTGTGTGTACAAGTCTGTCTGTGCGCGTGCATGCCTGTGTGTCTGTCTGTCTGCGTGCATGTCTGTGTGTGTGCGTATCTGTCTGTCTGTCTGTCCGCGTATCTGTCTGTCTGTGCGCGTGCGTGCCTGCCTGTGCAAGTCTGTCTGTCTGCGTATCTGTCTGTCTGTGTGCGCATCCGTCTGTGTGTGCCTGTCTGTCTGTGTGTGTGCCTGTCTGTCTGCGCACGTGCGTGCCTGTGTGTGCAAGTCTGTCTGTACGCATTAGGGGTGTCACGATTCTCCAAATCCTCGATTCGATTACATTTTCGATTCTAAGGTCACAGTTCGATTCGATTCTCGGTTTTTACTCTTTTTTTTTTTTTTTAAATCACAAGTTGCTATGCCATTTTTAGACCAAACTTTTATGCATAATATCTGACCTTTGTTCGCAATGTACCACACTACATTGTCAAATTTAAAACATTTATTAAGAACATAATGTAACAATACTTCTTCAGTCAATTGGAAACTTAAGCAAAATAACCTGCGATCTAGTTTCTCTTTTGTAACTGCAGTCTTCTTCACAGATGACATTCAAGTTCACAACAAAACAAACAAACAAACAAACAGTTTAACAGATAAATCTATGCGTCGCGCAGAGCCACGTCTTTAAAATTCTAACACTTTATTCTCTGTGTACACACACACACACACACACCGGCGGCGCCATTCGCCGTCTCTGTCTGCGGCGCCCAGCAACGGCTCAGGACCTTGTTCAAAATGAATCCTGCCGCACCAGAGAGCGCTATTCACATAGTTTTATATTACATTTATTATAAATTAATACATTTTATATAGGCTACATTTATTTGTCTCAAATCGTCGTTATGGCTTTGCTGCAATATACATGTTTTAGCCTACATTCATTTAAAGAAATCAGATGGTTGAATGAAAATTGCTGATGTTATCGGATTTTCAGGATACATTCAGTTAACGGACGCTCTCTGAGATAGAGATAAAGTGCAGACTAAAGCAACGTTGTACAGTAGCGTCATAACATAGACATGATCTTAATTCCATAATGTCCTTAAACACAATATTGCAGGCCACATGAAAGTGCGCGTCCGGTGTACGATACCTCGAGTTGTCATAGACGCGCCGCGGCGCTTCTCGTCCGGTGTGTGCGATACCTCGAGTTGTCATAGACGCGGCGCTTATCGTCGGGTGTGCGGCCCCCAGAGGAGGTTGACTCGCAGCATTTCAACAGGCGTTTTTTTTTGCTTGACAAGCCGACCGAACGTGACATGGGGGCGTGGCAGCATCGACGATACCATTTTTTAATTCGATGATCGAGATTGTGACTTAATCTTGCGTGTCTGTCTGTCTGGCTGTGCGCGTGCGTGTCTGTGCGCGTCTGTCTGTCTGTGCGCGTGCGTGTCTGTCTGTCTGTGCGCGTGCGTGTCTGTCTGTCTGTGCGCGTGCGTGCGTGTCTGTCTGTCTGTCTGTGCGCGTGCGTGTCTGTCTGTCTGTGCGCGTGCGTGTCTGTCTGTCTGTGCGCGTGCGTGTCTGTCTGTCTGCGCGTGCGTGTCTGTCTGTCTGCGTGCCTTTCTGTGCAGCTTGTCTGTGTATGTGTGCCTATCTGTCTGTCTGTGCGCATGTCTGTCTGTGTGTGCGTATCTGTCTGTCTGAGTGCGCGTGCGTGCCTGTCTACATGTGCGTCTGTCTGTGCGTATGTGTGCATGTATGTCTGTCTGCGTGAATGTCTGTCTGTCTGTGTGTGCACGTGTCTGTCTGTCTGTGCGCGTGCGTGTCTGTCTGTCTGTGCGCGTGCGTGTCTGCGTGCGTGTCTGTGTGTGCGTATCTGTCTGTCTGAGTGCGCGTGCGTGCCTGTCTACATGTGCGTCTGTCTGTGCGTATGTGTGCATGTATGTCTGTCTGCGTGAATGTCTGTCTGTCTGTGCGCGTGTCTGTCTGTGCGCATGCGTGTCTGTCTGTCTGGCTGTGCGTGTCTGTCTGTCTGTGCGCGTGCGTGACTGTCTGTCTGTGCGCGTGCGTGTCTGTCTGTCTGTGCGCGTGTCTGTCTGTCTGTCTGTGCGCGTGCGTGTCTGTCTGTCTGTCTGTGTGCGTGTCTGTCTGTCTGTCTGTCTGTGCGCGTGCGTGTCTGTCTGTCTGTCTGTCTGTGCGCGCGCGTGTCTGTCTGTGCGCGCGCGTGTCTGTCTGTGCGCGCGCGTGTCTGTCTGTGCGCGCGCGTGTCTGTCTGTGCGCGTGCCTGTCTGTCTGTGCGCGTGCCTGTCTGTCTGTGTGCGTGTCTGTCTGTGCGCGCGCGTGTCTGTCTGTGCGCGTGCCTGTCTGTCTGTGCGCGTGCCTGTCTGTCTGTGTGCGTGCCTGTCTGTCTGTGTGCATGCCTTTCTGTGCAGCGTGTCTGTGTGTTCCTGTCTGTCTGTGCATATGTGTGCTTGTCTGTGTATGTGTGCCTATCTGTCTGTCTGTGTGCCTATCTGTCTGTCTGTGCGCATGCCTGTCTGTGTGTGTGCGTGCCTTTCTGTGCAGCGTGTCTGTGTGTTCCTGTCTGTCTGTGCGTATGTGTGCTTGTCTGTGTATGTGTGCCTATCTGTCTGTCTGTGTGCCTATCTGTCTGTCTGTGCGCATGCCTGTCTGTGTGTGTGCGTGCCTTTCTGTGCAGCGTGTCTGTGTGTTCCTGTCTGTCTGTGCGTATGTGTGCTTGTCTGTGTATGTGTGCCTATCTGTCTGTCTGTGCGCATGCCTGTCTGCGTGCGTGTCTGTCTGTGTGTGCGTATCTGTCTGTCTGTCTGTGCGCGTGCGTGTCTGTCTGTCTGTCTGTGTGCGTGTCTGTCTGTCTGTCTGTCTGTGCGCGTGCGTGTCTGTCTGTCTGTCTGTCTGTGCGCGTGCGTGTCTGTCTGTCTGTCTGTGCGCGCGCGTGTCTGTCTGTGCGCGCGCGTGTCTGTCTGTGCGCGTGCCTGTCTGTCTGTGCGCGTGCCTGTCTGTCTGTGTGCGTGTCTGTCTGTGCGCGCGCGTGTCTGTCTGTGCGCGTGCCTGTCTGTCTGTGCGCGTGCCTGTCTGTCTGTGTGCGTGCCTGTCTGTCTGTGTGCGTGCCTTTCTGTGCAGCGTGTCTGTGTTCCTGTCTGTCTGTGCGTATGTGTGCTTGTCTGTGTATGTGTGCCTATCTGTCTGTCTGTGTGCCTATCTGTCTGTCTGTGCGCATGCCTGTCTGTGTGTGTGCGTGCCTTTCTGTGCAGCGTGTCTGTGTGTTCCTGTCTGTCTGTGCGTATGTGTGCTTGTCTGTGTATGTGTGCCTATCTGTCTGTCTGTGCGCATGCCTGTCTGCGTGCGTGTCTGTCATGCCTGTCTGCGTGCGCGTGCATGCCTGTCTGCGTGCGCGTGCATGCCTGTCTGCGTCCGCGTGCATGCCTGTCTGCGTCCGCGTGCATGCCTGTCTGCGTGCGCGTGCATGCCTGTCTGCGTGCACGTGCATGCCTGTCTGCGTCCGCGTGTCTGTCTGTACGAGTGCGTGCCTGTCTGTCTGTACGAGTGCGTGCCTGTCTGTGTCTGTCTGTCTGCGCGCGCCTGTCTGTGCGCGTGCGTGTCTGTCTGTGCGCGTGCGTGTCTGTCTGTGCGCGTGAGTAAACATGGCTTTCTCATTACTACTTTCCTCATACATACATGCCTGTCTGCGTGCGCGTGTCTGTCTGTGTATGCGTGCCTGTCTGTCTGTGTCTGTCTGTCTGTGTAGCGCGTGTATGTATGAGGAAAGTAGTAATGAGAAAGCCATGTTTACTCACCTTTGAAGAAACTCCAGAGTTGAAGCCAGCTCAGATGGATAATGGATATTAAAACAGTAGTAGCTCCCGAACATGAGACACAATGCAGAAATTAATGAGATGTTTGTGTTGATTAGGTTCTGATCCAGACTCAGCATGTACCTTGTTGAGGAATAGCAGGACTGTCCTATGAACAAATTATTTAACAGGTTATATCAATAAGCTCTGCAAATTCTATAAACAGTGCAATAAAAAAAGATTGGAAAAAAAAAGACTTACCACAGACAATAACAGTGGGGGTCAGAGGCACTTGCTCCAGTTGGACCTCTTCTGCCAGGCATCTATCAGTAGAGGCAGGAATCAGCAGCTGTCCTTGCAGTTTAAGGTAAAAAAGACAAATGTTTCTGAGATAAGAATGACTATCATTCTCTGGCATATGGCTGCACTAGCTGTTGCCATGGCTTCATGTGTCTTTTCTGAATCATCTGTACTGGCAATGACAAATGGGGGCTGAGGGCGAGTTTCCCTGTACATGTTATCAATATCATCTGGGGAGCATGCTTTATGCTTCCTACACATATGAGAAGTAAATTATGACTTTTTTGTAAACACGACCGTGCAAATACTTACTGGACATGACACAGACCTGCCCTCTCCAATATGACCATTTAAGTGAGACACTAGTTCTTTCACCGTGTGAAAATGGCGGGAACATAATGAAATGGCGCATTTTAAATCCGCAACAACAGGTGATCATTTTTAGGATTTCAAGTGTTTGCCTGTGCTATTCAGCTGAACTAAGTTATCACGCGTTGATCTAGCTAGCTAACTTAAATATCAACTAGTGCTAGCTTAACTTTTAACGTAACTTAACGTTAGCCCAACGTTACACCATGGGCTTTCAGCACACATTAGTGATGTTACGTATGACACTGAAGCTTCGATGTGCGTATCGCGTATGCGACGCAATTTCTAGTGAAGCCCCGTATCGGGGTGTGTATTGGTTTCCCAGAGTCACGTGATCGATGACAAATGAAGCCTCACTTTCTGTCCAATCACGTGCGCGTTTCGCTTTGGGTTTCAGAAGGCTCGAACCCGTTGTTGGCTCAGTCTGGTTCATGGGTTTGTGAGGAGAGTGCTGCACTTTGAAAGTTAATCAATACATTTAAATAACCAAAACTATTTATTATTTTTTGTAGTTGTTGTGTCTTTTTGTTTTTGTAAAATCTTTGCACTTTTGGTGTTTTCTTTTAGGTAATTTGGTGATGGTATTTGGGGTTAGGGTGGGTTTAGGGGAGGGTGTTGGTGTTTGGTGAAGGGTTTGTATTTAGAGCAATGGCAACAGCCAAAAAAAGGAAGACTTCCCCTATCTGGGAATATTTTCAGTTCATAGCTTCTAATGTATTTATGCATTTCTAAAAAGGAATAATAACAAATAAATATATATTTATTATTATTTTATTTTTTATTATTGTATTTTATAATTGTTGACCGTTGATGTGTCTTATATTCAGTCAATGTACATGTACAGTCACTCCCAATCAATTTTTTTTCTCCTCACACTTCTGAGGTGGAAACCTTTGGCTTCTGTTGGACAGTGCTGTAGACAAGCACAAACAAAGCTCAAATGCCACTTTTGATGCGATCGTAGAAGTGGATAAATACCTTACAGAGACAAACATACAAAGAGCTGAAGATCCACTTGAATACTGGAGAATGCAGAAACATGTCTACCCCCATCTATATACATTGGTATTACTGAATAATTAAAAACTTTATCACCTTTCTGTCATACAGTTACATAAGCACGGTCACTGCCAAGTGTCATAGGTAGGCTACATTTAATAACAGATGATCCTCACACAATGTCCATTCAGTGTGTGTGTGTGTGTGTGTGTGTGTGTGTGGAGAGAGAGAGAGAGAGAGAGAGAGAGAGAGAGAGTATGGCCTACATTAGATCTTATTGAATCAATCATAAGCTCATTTTATATTTTATTGGTAAAATAATTTATTTAATGGACAAATCAAACACAAACATGTAAGGCTTTTATTTGTACACATAACATTGAAATCATGGAGCGTGTTGTGGTTGCTTCATCTGACAGAGCTTCTTACTAAGGCTTCTGGCTGCTTTATTTTAAATAAACACCAGATGGCGCTGTTCTCGACACTCTCGGAGCTTTGAATCTTTTCCCGGAACAGTCAGGGGAAAGCCTCATTGCTTCATGAGGCTTCATTTACCCATCCCTAGTAGGCAGTCCAAACAAACGAGCAAACAAACAAAAACAGGCAGTGGTCAGAGGCAAGAGAGTAATCCATGGAACAGGCAAGAAATCCAAAACCAAGAGACAGGAAACCAGGGAAAATGCTCAGAGATGCAGTGTGACACACACAAGACTTCGCAGGGAATGAATGTGAAAACCAGGATATTATAGGGTGAGTTAAACAAGGTAATGAGAAACAGGTGAATGCAATCAGTGATGATGAGTCCGGGCAGTGAGTTCTGGGAAATGTAGTTTGTGAGAATGACAATAGTCCGGGGTGGTGTCTGTCTGTCTGCCTCGCTGTGACTGCTGCTGCTGTGAGTTTGTTTGCTGCGTCTAAGCCTCGTATTAGCTTCGTATTTCTTTCTGTTTTGAACAATCATTTATTATAAATTCTAGTTGTTTATACTACTAAATACAGCTTACTCAACATCTCAGATTAACCTGACATTGCTAGCTTCCTAGTACAACACGCTAACTCGCTAGCCTTTTAACGCACCACCCCTGCGCTCAGTTATTTATTTTTCTCTCGCGCGCCCGCGCCTTTGAGTTCATAAAAGCCCAGGTGAGTAAGAATCAGTCAACAAACACGGTGAGTAATGTCTTCTCCTGTTATTGTCACCTGCACTTCATGTCACATGTTTACCATAGCCTTCTCTGTCGGCAATATAGGATTTATATGTGATAAATGTAAGGAGACAGTCAGGCTGACAGAGAAGATTTCAGAACTAGAGACACGCATCCAAACTTTAATCGAGAATAGTAAGAAGAGTGCTAGAGCTTTAGATACTATTTTGGATGCGCCTAGCCTAGTGAACTCTTTACATGAGTTGGTTCCGGCTGAAGTAGAGCCCGTGCAGCAGGGCAGATGGGTGACAGTGAGGGATCGCTCTAGTCGCGGATCAAAAAACCACTTTTCCGTTCCGATAACAAATCGATTTGCCCCGCTCAGTGAAACACCCACTGAGAATTATTCTCATTGTGCCCTAGTTATTGGCGATTCTATTACACGGAACGTGAAAATAGAGACACCAGCCACCATAGTCACATGTTTGCCGGGAGCCAGAGCGCCTGACATCACAGCAAATTTGAAAGTGCTGGCTAATGCTAAACGTAAATTCTCTAAGATTATTATTCACGTCGGCACTAATGATGTTCGACTCCGCCAGTCGGAGATCACCAAAATTAATATTAAAGAGGTGTGTGAACTTGCAAGTACGATGTCAAGCACTGTAATTTGCTCTGGCCCCCTTCCTGTTCGCCGGAGTGATGAGATAGTTAGTAGATTGTGTTCACTCAATGGCTGGCTGTCTGGGTGGTGTCCACGAAATAATATAGAATTCATAGACAATTGGAAAAGTTTTTGGGGCAAACCTGACCTGTTGAAAAGAGATGGTATTCATCCCTCCTGGGATGGTGCTGCTCTTCTCTCTAGTAATTTGGCTCATAGTCTTAGAGATAAAACATGACAATCTGGGCCTCAGGTCAGGAAGCAGACAGACTGGCTTAACCGACCGTCTGCTAGCGGCCTCACGTCACCAAGGTCAGATAAATCCCATCACATAGAGCCTCTTTCACCTAAATATCATCATATAGAGACTGTGTCTGTTCCCCGAACTTGGAAATCCAAAATACGTTCAAACCCATCTAAGGTTAAAAATGTAATTGATGTTCAACAAATAAAAAACAGATATAATACAAATGAGCAAATGATAAAGCTTGGGTTGCTGAATATTCGATCTCTTCAAAAGCGCTAATAGTTAATGATATGATTACAGATTATAACCTAGATGTGCTGTGTTTAACAGAAACCTGGCTAAAACCAAACGATTACATTGCTTTAAATGAGTCAACCCCACAAGATTACGGTTATAAACATGAACCTAGTCTGAAACGCAAAGGAGGAGGTGTTGCTGTAATTTATAGTAATATTTTCAAAACCACTAAGAAATCTAGTTGTAAATATAATTCTTTTGAAGTGTTGGTGCTTAATGTAAAAATATATAGTGTAAACGATAAATCACGTTTGAAAATTCTGCTGGCTACTGTATACAGGCCACCAGGGCACCATACAGACTTTATCAAAGAATTTGCGGACTTTCTATCAGAATTAGTATTGGCTGCGGATAAAGTACTAATTGTTGGTGACTTTAATATACACATAGATAATGAAAAAGATGCATTGGGATTGGCATTTAAAGACATTATAAACTCAATTGGAGTTAGACAACACGTGTCAGGACCGACTCATTGTCGTAATCAGGGGCGTAGAATTTAGTAGGGACGCTAGGGACGTGTCCCTACCAATATCCAATGACCACTGATTTGTCCCTTGCAATAATTTAGATTTTTTAAATATATATATTTATATAAAACGAACTTTATATCTAAATTAAAATATATGTATATATAAAACCACTCTTACAAGAGCGTTCTGTGAAAAAAGCGCAATTCCTGGTACACAACAATTGGTTAATAGATCTCGTAGAAGTCCCGCCTCGCGAACCCACATTGCTAATTCGATTGGCTGTGCTTTTTCTTTCTAACTTGTGAGAGGCTGTAGCTTAATTCGGTTGTGAGAAGCGGCAAAATTCCTCCGAAACCTAGATGCGGTAAGTGAGGGAGAAAGAAATCAACAGCTCTGTGAACAAAAATAATTGCTCAATTGATTCTGGGACAGTGCAGTTTTTTTTCAATGTATGACAATCGCGGGATAAGTAGCCAACCCAAACTGTGTGTGTGGGGGGGGTAGGGTGTTTTGTGTGTGCGTGTGTGTGTGTGTGCGTGTGTGCGTGCGTGTGCGTGTGTCTTTCTGTCTCTGTATGTCCTGGTAAACCCTTGTGGGGGTAAAATGCCCCACAACGATGGCAATATTTGAAATCCTTATGTGGACAAGGATTTTTTGATTCACGAGGAAAACAGCTTATAAATTATCTAACTGATGTTTTTGAAAATGTAAAAATGCAAAAAAGTTTTCTGTGATGGGTAGGGTTCGTGTAGACTTTTTTTACACAGTTTGTACAGTACAAAAAATGTGTGCGTGTGTGTGTGTACACTTTGTGATGGGCACTTACACTAAAAGATCATGACAACTATTTTATATGTGCTTGCTATTTAAAAAGATTTATAAATCTGACAAATCATGTTTCTATTTAAAGGGTTAGTTCACCCAAAAATGAAAATAATGTCATTAATGACTCACCCTCATGTCGTTCTAAGCCCGTAAGACCGCCGTTCATCTTCGGAACACAGTTTAAGATATTTTAGATTTAGTCCGAGAGCTTTCTGTCCCTCCATTGAAGCTGTATATACAGTATACTGGCCATGTCCATAAAGGTAATAAAAAGATCATCAAAGTAGTCCATGTGACATCAGTGGGTTAGTTAGAAGTTTTTGAAGCATCGAAAATACTTTTTGGTCCAAAAATAACACAAAATAAGACTTTATTCAGCATTGTATTCTCTCCCGGGTCTGTTGTGAATCCTTCACAGTTACGCTGATGGCGTAAGACGCTGATGACGTGTTATCTGGTGCGCCCGAGCTTCATTTATAGACTGAGGGAAACGCACGCTGTAAAAGTGTCTCATCCGCGACATGCACATTTACGCACCATTAAAAAAATGATATCCACGCAAACAATGTAGAATAATATAGCGTGCGTCTCCCTCAGACTGTAAACGAAGCTCGGGCGCACCAGATAACACGTCATCAGCGTCTTCCGTCAGCAGCGTCACTGCGGAGTCCTGAACGCAGATTCACAACAGACCCGGGAGAGAATACAATGCTGAATAAAGTCTTATTTTGTGTTATTTTTGGACCAAAAAGTATTTTCGATGCTTCAAAAACTTCTAACTAACCCAATGATGTCACATGGACTACTTTGATGATGTTTGTAGTACCTTTATGGACATGGACAGTATACTGTATATACAGTTTCAATGGACGGACAGAAAGCTCTCGGACTAAATCTAAAATATCTTAAACTGTGTTCCGAAGATGAACGGTGGTCTTACGGGCTTAGAACGACATGAGGGTGAGTCATTAATGACATTATTTTCATTTTTGGGTGAACTAACCCTTTAAGTCTAGTGTTTTGCACAAGTTTCTGTAAGGGTTGTGTAAAATATGAATTTTGAACTTGATACAAAAAGTGGAAGTCTGCAATGTCCTGAGCTTACTAATATAGTGAAACAAATGTGTTTGTCAATTAGGCTTTTTTTTTTGATGTGCTGAGTCAGGATGGCAGCTAAAAAAAGAAAGGTAGACATTAGGAGCTACTTTAAAACAAATACAAGTAAGTCATTTAAAATATTTTCTCAATTGCTAAAGTGTAGAGTCATCAACAATTGTAAAAAAAAAAAATTCTAAGTTTTCTCTCCCTGTTAATTCCGTCAATGTGTTGTTTTGCCAGCTGAGGTGACAGAAACAGTCCTGCTAGGTAGTTGCTCAGGAAGTGAGGCAAGTGGAGAGGCAGGATCACAGGTGAGGTCAAGTTTTGACATGATGTTGACATGTTAGTATAGTGAGATTTATTATTGAGACAATTGTTAGGCAGATGATCTGCTAATGGCACAAGTGAGACTTAACAGTATTGCTGTGTGCCATGTCCACCAGGACAAACTGGACAAAGTTGATGTAAAACAAATATGCCAACAGTTCATTTCTGTTAATGACAGACGTAGACATGTGTTTGGCTACTTCAAATAGTAAGGATTCGGAACAAGACAGTAGACACAAAGTTGAGTGAAGTTAAGTCTCTGTCAAACTGCCTCCTTGTCATTATTTGTTACCTGTAACATTACAGAATTAATTATTGCATTACACTATTAGCGGAGTAAAGTTAATAAGTCAGCCAAACTGCCTCCTTGTCATTATTTGTTATACTATTAATTTCCTGAATCCTCAGCTTCCGGGAATGTCCCCACCAATCTCAAAATCAAACCTACGCCTCTGGTCGTAATCATACTCTAGATCTAATACTATCACATGGAATAGATGTTGATGCCGTTGAAATACTGCAACAGAGCGATGACATCTCAGATCACTATCTAGTCTCGTGTAAATTACATTTAGCCAAGGCTGCAAAGCCGACTCAGTGTTATAAATATGTTAGACCGATTACTTCTGCTACTAAAGATTGCTTTATCAATAATCTTCCTAATCAGAAACTTTTAACTCTCTCTTTTCCAGCACTTTAGACACAGTTGCTCCGCTGCGCTTAAAGAAGATTAAAGAACATAGTCCAATGCCGTGGCACAACGAGCACACTCAGGCCCTTAAGAGAGCAGCCAGAAAAATGGAGCGCAACTGGAAGAAAACAAAACTAGAGGTATTTCGGATTTCATGGAAGGAGAGCTCGATTGCTTACAGAGAGGCTTTAAAAGCTGCAAGATCTGCTTATTTTTCAACCCTATTTGAAGAAAATAAACATAATCCTAGGTATTTATTTGAAACAGTGGCTAAACTAACGAAAAAGAAAGCTTCAAGCCCAGAAGCTTCCAAGAAACACAGCAGTAATGACTTTATGAACTTCTTCACTTATAAGATCGATAATATCAGGGACAAAATTATAACTATGAAACCGTCTAATACAGTATCGCATCAGGAAATGCATTGTAGTCTACCTGAGGAAAAATTTGATTCATTCGTTGCTATAGGAGAGGAAGAATTTTGCAAACTCGTCAAATCATCTAAATCAACAACGTGTATGTTAGACCCTATACCGACTAAGCTGCTGAAAGAGATGCTTCCAGAAAGATTCTCTTCTTCTTAATATCGTTAATTCATCTTTGTCTCTAGGATACGTACCAAAAACCTTTAAGCTAGCTATGATTAAACCGCTTGTTAAAAAACAGCAACTTGATCCTACAAAACTAGTCAATTACAGGCCGATCTCTAATCTGCCATTTCTGTCAAAGATATTAGAAAAAGCAGTATCCTCACAACTGTGTTCCTTTCTTGAAAGAAATGATATCTGCGAGGATTTTCAGTCCGGATTTAGACCGTACCATAGTACCGAGACAGCTCTCGTTAGAGTCACAAATGATTTGCTCTTATCATCCGATCGTGGTTGTATCTCTCTATTAGTATTACTTGATCTTAGTGCTGCATTTGACACCATTGACCACAACATCCTTTTAAATAGACTCGAACATCATGTTGGCATTAGTGGAATTGCACTAGCATGGTTTAAATCATACTTATCTGACCGTTATCAGTTTGTAGCAGTAAATGAAGAGATGTCTTATCAATCACAAGTTCAGTATGGCGTACCACAAGGCTCAGTACTAGGACCGCTGCTGTTCACTCTGTATATGCTACCATTAGGAGATATCATTAGGAAACATGGAATTAGCTTTCACTGTTATGCCGACGATACTCAGCTGTATATTTCTTCAAAACCTAACGAAACCTACCAATTCACAAAATTAACGGAATGCATAGCTGATATAAAAAATTGGATGACTAGTAATTTCCTACTACTAAATTCAGAAAAAACAGAGTTTCTAATTATTGGACAAAAAACTTCCACACGTAATAACCTAGAGTACTGCTCTGTTAAGTCTTCGTCGTCGGTTAGGAACCTGGGTGTGCTCTTTGATACCAATCTTTCATTTGAAAGTCATGTGTCTAGTATCTGTAAAACCGCTTTCTTCCATCTTAAAAATATATCTAAATTACGTCATATGCTCTCAATGAATAATGCAGAACAATTAGTTCATGCGTTTATGACCTCAAGGCTATATTATTGTAATGCTCTACTGGGTGGCTGCCCTGCACGCTTAATAAACAAACTACAGCTAGTTCAAAACGCAGCAGCTCGAGTTCTTACCAGAACCAGGAAGTATGACCATATTAGCCCCGTTCTGTCAACACTGCATTGGCTGCCTATTAAACATCGTATAAATTTTAAAATATTGCTGATCACTTACAAAGCACTAAATGGTTTAGCTCCGCAGTACTTGAGCGAGCTCTTAACTTATTATAGTCCTTCACGTCTACTGCGATCTCAAAATTCCGGCCAGTTAATAATACCTAGAATATCAAAATCGACTGCTGGCGGTAGATCCTTTTCCTACTTAGCACCAAAACTTTGGAACAGTCTTCCTACCATTGTCCGGGAAGCAGACACACTCTGTCAGTTCAAATCTAGACTAAAAACACATCTCTTCGGCCTAGCATACACATAACACATTATAGACTTATATAATTAGGCTGCATAGTTTAGAACAGCCGGGACCAGGAACACTTCCCGTAATCCTGATGTACTTGGTACATCATAAGAAGGATGGCGTCTACGCTAATATTAGTCTCTCTGTCTATCCCGAGGTTTACCGCTGTCCACCGGAACCAGGCCGTATCCAGATCTGATGAAGGACCAGCGCCAGGACACGACGACGACGCCGCTGACCTGAAGTGTCAACCAGTCTCTCCTCCTCTCCACTCCGACTTCAACCAACCGGAACTGGACAAATACTCTGATTCATTCTGAACTTCATACACTGTTCACTCATTGGCCAGAGGAGAACTGGCCCCCGACTGAGCCTGGGTTCTCCCAAGGTTTTTTTCTCCATTCTGTCCCTGATGGAGTTTTGGTTCCTTGCCGCTGTTGCCTTACCTTCTGGCTTGCTTAGTTGGGGACATTTAATATTCAACAATATTATAGATCTGCCTTAAAGGTGGATGATGATGAAATTGTTTTTTTGTATTATTTTCATGTTATCACTGTGAAGCTGCTTTGATACAATCTGTATTGTAAAAAGCGCTATATAAATAAAGATGACTTGACTTGACTTGGTGGCCCTCAAGGGCACTCCAGCTGGTAACCGTTACACTATCAAAGACATTTTGAGTTCAAGAGTGTTTGTTTGTTCTAATAGTCCTGAATTCTTTAACTGAATCAGTCTATGACCAATTTAATGTAAAAGCAACACAGAAAGCAGCTAGATGAGTTTAAAACTGAAATAATTTAATTGTTTCTGAGCAATTATTTGAGCCAAACACTTACACCTGTATAATTGAGAGTGATTAGTGTGATGAGCATCTGCTAAATGAGCAACAGCGACTACAATTCACACCTTCAGTCAGTGAGGCCACTCCTACAGCAGTTCATGAGAGTTTAAATGCTGGGGAATCTTCCCATCTTCCCACAGGAGAAGAATAAAGAAGCAAGAGGAATTACTCCAGGAGAAACTACTGGTGTATTATTGTAAAAATGGAGTTTAAAGAAGAACCCTGCAGAATAAAAGTTGAAGATACAGAGGAACAAATAGGTTGGTGTTTTCCTGCATTCTCTTTAATGACTGATGATGAACAATAAGATGAACACTGACAATACAATGCTTAATTGACAATGTATTTTTTTCTTGTTTGTCCTCCTTTATTTAAATTATGGGAATTGAATATGTTGATTTTAGACCCAATGGAAGTGAATGAAGACAAACCGCATCCTTTCGCAAATGAAGATGAAAACATAATTTTACAGACTGAAAAGAATTTGACACAGAAAAGTGCTCAAACTGGTGAAAAAGGTTATTTCACCTGTTCTGAGTGTGGAAAGAGTTTAAACGATAAATCAAACCTAAAGAGACACATGAGATTTCACACTGGAGAAAGACCTTATACATGCACTGAGTGTGGAAAGAGTTTCGTTCTGAAAGCACACTTGAAGAGACACCAACAAGTTCACACTGGAAAAAAAACGTTTACCTGCACTCAGTGTGGAAAGAGTTTTGCATCCAAAAGCTCTCTCACCACTCATCTGCACTCTCACACTGGAGTGAGATCATTCAGCTGTGATCAGTGTGATAAAACATTTGTTTTTGACCAAAACTTAAGAGAACACCTTAAAGTTCATGCTGGTGTGAAGGCTCACGTTTGCTCTTTTTGTGGAAAGCGTTTTTCACTATGTAAAAATTTACAAGTTCACCAGAGTATTCATACTGGTGTGAGACCTTATGTGTGCTTTGACTGTGGCAAGAGCTTTAATACATTAAGCAACTTAAAAAGACACCAGAGAATTCATACAGGAGAGAAACCGTACAAGTGCTCACACTGTGGAAAGAGTTTCTCTCATTCATCATCATTGAAAGCTCACGAGAGTGTTCATACTGGAGTGAAACCGCACCAGTGCTCTTCATGTGGGAAGAGTTTCACCTGTTCCTCTAATCTACTGACTCATAAGAAGAAGCATTGTTGTCTAAGTGAGCGAAAGCACTTGTGAAACAAAGGTGGCGTCAGTCCATTAAAACTCTGTGAATGTTAATGAGTTGTTCAACAATGTTAGAAACTCACTTCTGAAGTGTAGATGTAAATATATTGAAATCCGTCAAGTTTGGTCATGGGGTAGTTTATGGTTGAATGGGTTTTTATTAATATACTGTATATGGCCAATAATGTTGTACGTAATGTACTGATTTATACGAGAAATAAAAAGGAACAAAACCTAAGTGACGTTTACTTGTGTTTGTGTAAACAAAGGGTTTAAACATTTGTCTTCAGAATCATTTTTTGTTTTTCTATATGAACCTATAAAAAAAGGTCGGTACCACAAATTGAACTTACTGACTTTAAAACATGGATTGGCAAACATCTTTAAATCTGCTGTTTTATAAACATTTATTTTAGGAAGTTTAAAGCTACACTGTAGAAATTACTTCCATCTAGCGGTGAAATTGTATATGACTACCAACTGAATATTACTTTCTAGCCCCTCCCATTCCGAGGGCGTTTTAACTCCTACGGTGGCCGTATTTCAAATCTGCCGGCAGTCGCGAGTAGTCTCCCCCTCGCATTCGTCACGGTGCCACTGAGTGTAAAAACGCGAAAGGCAAAGGTTGAATTTCCAGGTATGTCCCTTGTTCTGTTCTTAATAACAAAATTATAGCAAAACGTAAATAAGCATTAAGTTTCGTTTCAGAAGAAAAAAGTGCTTTACTTTTAGTCAGCATTTCTGTGTTCCAGTAATATGCATTATTTCTTATGTGTTTCTATTTGGGTCATAGTCACTTTAAGATCGCGCTGCTCTAAATGTCCTTTTGCATTATCCGTAGTTGGGGAGTGAACACTCACGCGTTTAAGCAGTTTGTTCAAGTGTGCAAATTCACGGAGCTTCTATCATTTCTGTCTTCTCATGTCTGACGTAGCATCGTCGGTATGTATACTTTGTTTTGTGAGATTATTCAGGAAGTATTATTAGTTATTTTTGACTATTTTAAGTTTGTTAGTGTGATTTGAGGATGGTTTGAATGCACGTCGGCTATGTATATGCAAGCGCTCACGTGTTCGCTCACGTGTACTACGAGCTGCACAGTAAAGGTGCTATAAGGTCCTATATGTAGTTCACATGTATTTCTTATTAGTTTTAAAATGAGTACAAACGAAATACAACAGGAATTGTGCAAATTGTCCTTTATTTATGTGTAATTTGTCATTGCTCTTTTGTGTGTTGCAGTTTCACTATTTTCCTTGCAACTCCATTAAACCTGTGGAATTAAGAATTAGTCTTCAGAGTCTTGGTGTTGGGAAAAAGTTTAGCTGGCTGTCAGGATATTAAGCAGACATATCGAGGACGGCACATCCCTCTTTGGCTAATGTATTTTCAAGATGGAGGTGCAATATGGCTTCTGCCATTCGAGTAGCTCACCTGTATGCATTATAAATTGCAGATTTACGCTTGCGAGAATACTTGATTAGTTGGTAGAAGTAATTATACATTATTGAGCACATATCATTTAAGAATCAACTTAAAAAAATGACACCGTGTAGTTTTAAGGAGGCTAAATGTAAGCACCTAAAATCTGTTTCATTTCCTTCTATTAAATGTTGAATTTAATCTCTTCCAAATATCTTGTTAGATCCAGTAGCGGAATGTTCTGGATTAGAATCCGTTACACATTCACTTAAACATGGGTATTTACTGAAAGTTTGTTTTCTATATGCAATTTCATCTGACAAACTTCAAATTATTTATTTGTCTTGATCCATTGGCTTCTGACCCTTTTTCTGCTCTCATTTTAAGCATTGAAAGTAAATGTAATGTAAAAAAAAAAATCCATTATGGATGTTGAATTAAAACAAAAAAACAATTAAGTGAAGTTTGAATAATAATAAATCACTAATAAAATCAGACAGTGATGAGTGTGTGAATTTTAATAAAATAAAACGAGGTGTTTATATAGAGCTTTACTACTGTAAGCAGGGCTGAGCCTGGTTAGTACCTGGATGGGAGACCTCCTGAGAAAACCAGGTTGCTGCTGGTGGAGGTGTTAGTGAGGCCAGTAGGGGGCGCTCCCCGTGTGGTCTGTGTGGGTCCCAACGCCCCAGTATAGTAACGAGGACACTATACTGTCAAAAGAGCAGGGTCCTTTGGATGAGACGTAAAACCGAGGTCCTGACTCTGTGGTCCCATCGTACTCGTAAAGAGTAGGGGTGTGTCCTGGCCACATTCCACCGGCATTGGCCCCTACCAATCATGGCCTCCTAATAATCCCCATCCATTGAATTGGCTCTATCACTCTCTCTCCTCTCCACTATAGCTGGTGTGTGGTGAGCCCACTGGCGCCGTTGTACTGTGGTTGCCGTCGCATTATCCAAGTGGATGCTGCACACTAGTGGTGGTCGAGGAGAGACCCCCTGATATGATTGTAAAGCGCTTTGGGTGTACAGTAGTACGCATATGAAAGCGCTGTATAAATGCCTCATTCTATTCTATTCTAATCTGTATACCCAAAGCGCCTTAAAATTATGTCAGGGTTCTTTCCTCAACCACTTATTTTATTTTTCAGTTTTTTTTTTAATCCAACAGCAATAAAAAAAAGTTAAAGTATTGTATCATTAAAAGTAAGCTGCTGGCCTTATTTTATTTTCAAAAATACAGTGGCACACGGATGTCAGAAACTAAAGTCTAATTTGCCGCTGGTTCCTTCGAGATTTTCTATGGGGTTTTTAAATTTATGAGTAAAATAAATATTCCATCCCAGGCCCAACCTGCCGCCGCCACTAAACAGACCATGTCACATTGGGTCAGGGATGCTATTGCTCTTGCCTATGAGGCGCGCGGCCAAGCTTCGCCAACGGGTCTAAGGGCTCACTCCACCAGAGGGGTCGCCTCCTCTGCTGCCTTGGCAAGAGGTGCCCCCTTGCAGTTTGTTTGTGATGCGGCAGGCTGGTCCTCTCCGCACACATTCATAAGATTTTATAGTTTGGATGTTCATACCACTCCGGGCTCTCACATCCTTGAGTCGACATCGCAAACTAATGTCTAGGGCTTTCTTGCGTTTCTTGTGAGCACACCTACACAACCGTAGGGAGTCCAGACACCTTCAAGCACGGCGGCGTGGGTATTCTCGTTCCCAATGCGCTAAGCAGCGCAGCATCGATTGTAGCTTTTGAAAGGGAACGTTCCGGGTTACTTGACTGTAACCCTGTTCCCTGAAAAAGCGGAACGAGATGCTGCGCTACTTTGCCGTGCTGATGATGTCCCAGGACTGCTCTTCAGACAAAATATCCTGACGATGCACCTGCGGCTCATCTAATTATAGCCTCGCGTCGCGGGTGCGCGCCGATGACGTCACCGACCGAGGCTATATTACTTCCGGTCGATTCCATCGACGTGTTTACACACTATATTCACAGCAGGTCACGATTAAAGACGTTCCCAATGCGCTAAGCAGCGCAGCATCTCGTTCCGCTTTTTCAGGGAACAGGGTTACAGTCAAGTAACCCGGAACGTACTCTAGGTTATTACGTGTGGAAGTTTTTTGTCCAATAATTAGAATCTGTTTTTTCTGAATTTAGTAGTAGAAAATTACTAGTCATCCAATTTTTTATATCAGCTATGCATTCCGTTAATTTTGTGAATTGGTAGGTTTCGTTAGGTTTTGAAGAAATATACAGCTGAGTATCGTCAGCATAACAGTGAAACCTAATTCCATGTTTCCTAATGATATCTCCTAATGGTAGCATATACAGAGTGAACAGCAGCGGTCCTAGTACTGAGCCTTGTGGTACGCCATACTGAACTTGTGATCGATAAGACATCTCTTCATTTACTGCTACAAACTGATAACGGTCAGATAAGCATAATTTAAACCATGCTAGTGCAATTCCACTAATGCCAACATAATTTTCGAGTCTATTTAAAAGGATGTTGTGGTCAATGGTGTCAAATGCAGCACTAAGATCAAGTAACACTAATAGAGAGAAACAACCACGATCGGATGATAAGAGCAAATCATTTGTGACTCTAACGAGAGCTTTTTCGGTACTATAGTACGGTCTAAATCCGGACTGAAAATCCTCGCAGATATCATTTCTTTCAAGAAAAGAACACCGTTGTGAGGATACTGCTTTTTCTAATATCTTTGACAGAAATGGCAGATTAGAGATCGGCCTGTAATTGACTAGTTTTGTAGGATCAAGTTGCTGTTTTTTAACAAGCGGTTTAATCATAGCTAGCTTAAAGGTTTTTGGTACGTATCCTAGAGACAAAGATGAATTAATGATATTAAGAAGAGGATATATGACATCTGGAAGCATCTCTTTCAGCAGCTTAGTCGGTATAGGGTCTAACATACACGTTGTCGATTTAGATGATTTGACGAGTTTGCAAAATTCTTCCTCTCCTATAGCAATGAATGAATCAAATTTTCCCTCAGAGAGACTACAATGCACTTCCTGATGCGATACTGTATTAGACGGTTGCATAGTTATAATTTTGTCCCTGATATTATCGATCTTATAAGTGAAGAAGTTCATAAAGTTATTACTGCTGTGTTTCTTGGAAACTTCTGGGCTTAAAGTTTTATTTTTCGTTAGTTTAGCCACTGTTTCAAATAAATACCTAGGATTATGTTTATTTTCTTCTAATAGGGTTGAAAAATAAGCAGATCTAGCAGCTTTTAAAGCCTCTCTGTAAGCAATCGAGCTCTCCTTCCATGAAATCCGAAACACCTCTAGTTTTGTTTTCTTCCAGTTGCGCTCCATTTTTCTGGCTGCTCTTAAGTGATTGAGTGTGCTCGTTGTGCCACGGCGTTGGACTATGTTCTTTAATCTTCTTTAAGCGCAACGGAGCAACTGTGTCTAAAGTGCTGGAAAAGAGAGAGTTAAAAATTTCTGTTGCAATATCAAGTTCTTCTAAGCTATGTGGGATGCTGAGATGATGAAACTGATTAGGAAGATTATTGATAAAGCAATCTTTAGTGGCAGAAGTGATCGGTCTAACATATTTATAACACGGAGTCGGCTTTGCAGCCTTGGCTAAATGTAATTTACACGAGACTAGATAATGATCTGAGATGTCATCGCTCTGCAGCAGTATTTCAACGGCATCAACATCTATTCCATGTGATAGTATTAGATCTAGAGTATGATTACGGCAATGAGTAGGTCCTGACACGTGTTGTCTAACTCCAATTGAGTTTACAATGTCTTTAAATGCCAATCCCAATGCATCTTTTTCATTATCAATGTGTATATTAAAATCACATCGAACATCATTAGTGCCGACGTGAATAATAATCTTAGAGAATTTACGTTTAGCATTAGCCAGCACTTTCAAATTTGCTTTGATGTCAGGCGCTCTGGCTCCCGGCAAACATGTGACTATGGTGGCTGGTGTCTCTATTTTCACGTTCCGTGTAATAGAATCGCCAATAACTAGGGCACAATGAGAATAATTCTCAGTGGGTGTTTCACTGAGCGGGGCAAATCGATTTGTTATCGGAACGGAAAAGTGGTTTTTTGATCCGCGACTAGAGCGATCCCTCACTGTCACCCATCTGCCCTGCTGCACGGGCTCTACTTCAGCCGGAACCGACTCATGTAAAGAGTTCACTAGGCTAGGCGCATCCAAAATAGTATCTAAAGCTCTAGCACTCTTCTTACTATTCTCGATTAAAGTTTGGATGCGTGTCTAGTTCAGAAATATTCTCCATCAGCCTGACTGTCTCCTTGCATTTATCACATATAAATCCTATATTGCCGACAGAGAAAGGCTATGGTAAACATATGACATGAAGTGCAGGTTACAATAACAGGAGAAGACATTACTCACCGTGTTTGTTGACTGATTCTTACTCACCAGGGCTTTTATGAACTCAAAGGCGCGGGCGCGCGAGAGAAAAATAAATAACTGAGCGCACGGGTGGTGCGTTAAAAGGCTAGCGAGTTAGCGTGTTGTGCTGACAATAACGGAAGCTAGCAATGTCAGGTTAATCTGAGATGTTGAGTAAGCTGTATTTAGTAGTATAAACAACTAGAATTTATAATAAATGATGGTTCAAAACAGAAAGAAACACGAAGCTAATACGAGGCTTAGACGCAGCAAACAAACTCACAGCAGCAGCAGTCACAGCGAGGCAGACAGGAGCAATCGACATGTTAAACAATTGCTATCTAAGTTAAGGTTACAGCTGGGGTTTTATTTTCGGAATAGTGCCTGTTTTTCACAGTCAGCCAAGAGAAAGTTGGTGGAAGCTACCTTCTTACCTGTCTTAGATTATGGAGATGTTTTTTTTACAGAAATACCACTAAGGCTTTTTTACAATCATTAGACTCTGTTTATCACTCTGCTCTAAGATTTATAACTCGTACAAATTATTATACTCATCACTGTGCACTGTATTAAGTGGTTGGCCTTCACTTCACTTAAGAAGGTACAAGCATTGGCTTATACTTGTGTACAAGGCCATAGTTGGCCAGCTTCCTCTGAAATAATATTAGACTAATTTTAGATTTAATTGACACCTTATCCCAGATTATTCTTTTATATTATTTATTGATTTCTATAAAGCGTTTGACACTGTTTAACATTTGTTTATATTAAAAGTTATTGATTTCATTGGTTTTGGTAATTTTTTTCAAAAAGCAATTGTACGGTTTATAATGGTTAGAATAGTTCAGTCCAGTTATCTCACGGTACCTGTCAGAGATTTGATAAGGGCCGTGGGATAAGACAAGGATGTCCTATATCACCTTTTCTCTCTAGCCGGCTGAATTTTGAGCCTATTATTGAGAAAATTAAAAGCTGATTCAATATCTGGCTAATGAGAGATCTGTCCCTAAATGGACGTATTCTATTCTATTCATATTTAACTATTTGGGTGGCATTCATTTTATTTTAAAATTAGTTAAACTGGCAAGCTTTTATAAGCAGGCACTGCTGGCTTGGCAATTTATCTGCAATCCTAACTTTTCACTGTATCGATACTTTATATGGAATAACAAAGATATCTTGTACAAAAAAGTCAATCTTTAATCAGACATGGTACGACAATGAAATTCTTACTGTTAATCAGTTGCTTAATGAACAAGGACTACTTTTAACATATTCTGAATATCTTAATAAATGTATGATTCCTGTATGTTAGGCTGCATAGATTAGGTCAGCCGGAACTGGGAACACTTCCCTTAAATCCTGATGTACTCGTTACATCATAAGAAGAATGGCATCTACGTTAATTTTAGTGTCTTTGTTTATCCCAAGGTTTTCCCGCAGCCTGCCGTATCCAGATCTGACGAAGGACCTTCACCTGGACCCGATGACAACGCAGTGCTGAAGTGCCAACTAGCCTCTTCCTATGCAGGATCCCTTTACCACTCTACAGATAAAGCGTTGTGGGGAAATTCGGCTCGCGTACCTACCCCGAAGTGATAATAATATTTAAGACAAGTTTGTTTAGGCATGGTTTGCAGGGAATTACAAACCTGCGCATATATATTCAAACGCATATAACTATAGAATTAATTCTTGATGCGCACATGGGCGCCATCAGCATTTATCACAGGTTCGCGCTTAAAGTCTGTTTAGAGAAAACTGTGTCATCTTAGCGGCCCCTAATTTAATAACAAATGATCACTTTGACGGAAGTGCATCAATCAAAACTAACTTTAGCTGGAAAATATCTTTATTCAAGAACCGCTATAAAGCCAAAACACGCTATAAAGCCAAAACAATCTCCGCTATAAAGCCAAAACAATCTCTGTTACCTTAAATTATAAGTTTATCTCTGTAAAGCTGCTTTGAAACAATCTACATTGTTAAAAGCGCAATATGAATGAAGATGACTTGACTTGACAGTGAGGCCAAAACAATATGCTATTATTTTTGATGCAATCCCTCGCAGAGTTGTATCACTATTACGAAATCCTGGATTCTATCCAATAAATGTTGATTGTCAAACCAGTTTTTGTAGTGATACAATATTTATTGGGGATATTAATATACTACCCCTTACAAGTCACCCCCAATATGGCAAGTGATGCATTCATGACATACCCAAAATAAAAAGGTTTCTCCTCATAAGTCACTCTGAATAGACGCATAACCAACATATATTTAGAAAGCGAACCCTTGAGAGTTTAAAGTTCAAGACTCAACATTTATCAGACTGTTATTAATATTGAGATATATAAGCTCAAAAATAAAAACAAAAAATATTAATAATATATTTATTAAATGTATTCAAATATTATGTGAAGGAGGATTGCAACTTATAACCACAACTAAAGTGTAACCACCATTGTGGTCATGCTTCATGGAGAGGATGATATCTCTAAAATTATGCGTTTTATGAAGCCTTTTGTAAGACCATGTCAGGGGAGGCTTTGGAGAAGTTTACATAAGATGCTTATCAAATATTTTATTGCCCTGTTAAACACCCATTTACAGTCTTTGACTCATGTCTGGTGAGGAGAAATGGCCCATTCATTCTCTTTCGTAATCAATCGACAAACCTTTAACACCAGTGAGACTTAATCTTCATTATTCTAGTATCATCATTCTTTTGTTTGAATTCAGCCATTAGGCCATATAGCCTGTTTTCTGGCAGTATGTTTGGCCATCTAAATCTCTGTAATTTCACGAATAATTCAATCTTAAATCTTGTTAGAAAACAAATAAAATAACTATTCTTGGCACAATAAAAAAATTATTCTTTATATTGTATGTAGCCTACAGATAGCTCCTGCAGCAGGTACATGTAGCATCAAGCTAACAGTTACATGACACAAGATAATTTATTTATATTACACTTACTTAAAGCTCACTTTAAAACACCAGAGAGTATTTATATCATATTCCGGTCACAGTTTAAAATGGTTTCAAGTCAAAAAAAGATTTTGAAATATGTTATATTTAGCATTTTATATGAAGCTATTGGCTATCCTTACCTAGCTGCATACTAAAAACATTCTTTATTCATATCAAAATACACCAAACTCGCACGAAAATAACACACAAACACTCGAAATTGTCCATTTATTAGCCTCTTGCTTCAGATGAAGAGATGTTTAGTTTTGTTGGTCTCGTAGCTCAGAATGAGGAAGTGTACATATGACTCCATGCAGAAGAGGCAGGATTATGGTCACGTTGGACCATATGATATGATTGACAGTTGTACAGCGAATGAGCCCAGTAGCACCTCAATGCAGTACATAAGATCCAAGGGGCGGAGTTGGATCCAGATCCGAGGGGCGAAGTTGGATTTCCTCCCACTGCATTCTGATTGGTCGACAGGTTACTAGCGTTTCTCACAGGTTCGCGTTTAAAGTCTGTGTAGAGAGAATGGTGTCGTCTTAGCGGCCCCTAATTTAATAACAAATGATCGTTGCGACGGAAGTGCATCAATCAAAACTAACTTTAGCTGGAAAATAATGTTATTAAAGAACTGCTATAAAGCCAAAACCATCTCCATTTCCTTAAATAAGTTTATTTCTGTAAAGCTGCTTTGAAACAAATCTACACTGTTAAAAGCGCTATATAAATAAAGATGATTTGACTTTTGACGGAAAAACAAACTTGCTGAAAACAAATCTTATTTTATAAAGTTTAAAAAGTTACACACATTGTAGTTTGTACATTGTGTGAATGTAATTTTTTTTTTCATTTAGAAAAAGCGTTTAATTATAATCCAAAACAAAAAGATTGATTAAAAATTCTTACATTTCATCTTCCCTGAAAAGCATGTGGTTCCTTGTTACATGCAAGAATAAATATCTCTTCATTACCAGCACAATTAAATAGGAAAAAAAACACGTTTATTAACACACTAGGGAAACTTTGAAGGCAAAACATAAGGAAAACCACATTGGGAGCACACGCAGAAATGACACAAACATTACAGGTAAACCACCGGACATTCACATTTAACTATTCATCCTTTCAGGTCAGCACAGATCTGGCAGAAGTCTGGGTGGGTGTCTTCACATATTATTTTAAAAAGTTCCCCCTTTCTTCCTCGACCTCCAATGATGAATTAAATGTTTTAATTCATCATTGAAAGTAAAACACTCCATGGCAACAACTAACAATGCATATGTCACAGGTCAGGTGGGCCAAGCTAGACTGCACCCACCCCTGAACCAGGACCACCTCGAGGAACGTGTCAGAGGAAAGAGTCAGAGACAGAGAATAAAATTAACAAGTTTTATTTTGAAGTAAAAGCAAATTGGAAACCCTAATCTAAAATCTTCTCCCTTGTTGCCCTCAGGGATCGGGGGTGGACGGTGCAGCGACTGGGGACTCTCCCGCCCTCTTCCCCAGTACAGACCCTGCAGCAGATGACCAGTGCACAGGTGGGGGCGGTGGGCAAACGAACGGTCCGGTAAGTCTCCTCTGGTAAGTAGGTAATCCCAACCTTCCTTCCTTCTTTCACAGGTGGGGGTGCGGTCAACGAACAAGCAGTCCGGTAAGTCTTCTCTGGTAAGTAGATAATTCTAACCTTCCTTCACAGGTGGGGGCATCGTCGACGAACGAACAGTCCGGTAAGTCTCCTCTGGTAAGCAGATAATTCCAACCTTCCTTCACAGGTATGGGCGTTGGGGCAGAGGGATATCAGTCAAGTACGTGTCCGGAGGGGACCCGGTCTTACGGGGGGTGGCTAAACAGCTAAAGGGGCTTCTTCTGACACAGACAGGGTGGGTATTCCAGACAGAGTGTGCCAACCTCGCGTTCGTGACAGAAGGACAGCCGCTTCTCCCAGCACAGGTGACTATACGGATGCAGCAGGCTCGAAGGCGACCGGCTGCACGAGGCTTCTACTGGGACAGACAGAATAGGTGCTTCAGACAAAGTACACAGTTCACAGGCGTTGGAAGGAACGGACACTTCTCATAATGCAGATGGGCTGCGGGGATACCGCAGACTCAAGTCAAACAGGCTAAACAGGTCTTTTTCTGACTCAGACAAAGTGAATATTTCAGACAAGGCGGGCCAACCTCACATTCAGGGCAGGTGGACAGTCACTTCTCCCAGTAACGCTGGGCTACGAGGATACAGCAGACTCCAAGCTGACAGGCTGCACGAAGCTTTTCAATTCAATTCAAATGAGCTTTATTGGCATAACTTGTACAGTATTGCCAAAGCATTGGCCATTACATAGGCAATGAACAAATAATCAATAAAATTAATCAGTAAACAAATGCATGAATACATTTATACAAAACAATAAAATAAAAATAAATCAATCAAAATATACAATTATTTATCCATCTGAGGTTCCACTGGTTGTCCTCATTTCATGGCATGAAAAGACCTATTTTGCAGCAATTATCTCACATCTGGGCATTTCTCCCAGTACATATGGGAGTTTCTGTGTGTCTGATATGGATTCGAATTCAGGGTATATTTGGGAAATGTTTGCAAAGTGTTTTTGTCTTAGTGTATTATATTTGGGGCATGATGTTAGAAAGTGCAGCTCTGTCTCGACCTGTGCCCTGTCACACTGGGAGCAGAGTCTCTCCTCCAGTGGGAGCCAGCTCTGTCTGTGGCGACCCTTCTCTATGGCCAGGCTGTGTTCACTCAGTCTGTATGTTGTCAACATTTTTCTTAGTTTAGGGCATTTTATTGTTCTCAGGTAATTTGCCAGTGTGAATTCTCTTTTTAGGGTCAGATAACATTGTACTTTACTTTGTGTTTTTGTCGTTTCTTTCCAGTATTCAATATATTTTTCTTTCTGCTTGTTGATAATTTGGTTTGGTCTGCTTGAGCTGGCGTTGCTGTCCTGAGGCTGCTGGGTACTTGTCACTGCAGAGAGCCTCAGGACCAGCTGGCTGAGGGGACTCTTCTCTGGCTTCAGCTCCTGGTATGTTAGGGCTTTGTGATGATATGTCTGGGGGTTAACTGATTTTAAGTGATTGTAAAATTTAATTGATCTTTTTTGTATTTTTAGTAAGAGGGGGTATTGGCCAAGCTCTGCTCTGCACAGGTTATTTGGTGTTTTTCTCTGCACCTGTAGGATGCTCTTACAGAACTCGGTATGGAAAGATTCTATGATTGTTTTGTCCCATTTGTCAAATTTATCATTAAGTTTTGGCCCCCAAATTTCACTACCATATAGAATTATTGGTTCTAGTACAAATTGGAAAAATTTTAGCCAGATTTCAATTGGAATATAGATTTTAATGTTTCTTTTTATTGCATAGAAAGCTCTCCTTGCTTTGTCCCTCAGATCTTTCACAGCCATGTTGAGGTTCCCTGTGTATGTAATGTTGAGGCCGAGGTAAGTGTAGTTTTTTTTGTGTTGTAATTTAGTGGTGTCTAAATAGAAATTGTGTGTAACCTGATTTCTGTATTGTTTCTGAAAGATCATTATCTTAGTCTTCACTGTGTTTACTGTCAGGGCCCAGGTCTGGCAGAATCTCTGCAGGAGGTTAAGGTGCTGCTGCAAGCCTTCTTTAGTAGGGGAGAGCAACACTAAGTCGTCTGCATACTTTTACTGAGACAGGCAGTGAACATTACAACAGGGCATCTCCTCTCCTATCAGCGCACACAGAGGGGTTAATTCAAATCCAAGATGATAATTCTTCAACATCCAACAGTTAGAATAGATTAATGTCACCGAACTCACTTTTGACAGTAGACCAGCATAACACAGGGAGAGTGCACGGCAAAAAGGGAATGTATCTTCCACACACACAGCAATTCCACTTCAAGCATATAAGGTGGGGGAAACGTCAATCTTAGGCACTGCAAACTCACTTCACAAGGTGCAATTTAAAGCCAGCACTCACCCTTGGGTCTCTGTGCGAGGGGACCGTGATCATCAATACTGCAGATAATATTTGGGAGGTTTTTCTTCACATACACGGGCAGAGTTCACATCACCATTTCTCAATGGAGGGAGAGATAAGAGTTCGGTAATTAATCAATACAATCAACTCAGTGACATTTATGATCGTGATCCAACACTCCAAGCCACATCCAATTCAGTGTCAAATGCATGCAATTACGAGACTCAGTTCTCAGTTACTTAGCTCCTCTCCAGTGCAAACGGGATATTTCACTCTTCCTCCGTTGTCCTCAAGTCCCTCATTAAGCCAGTACTCTCCTGTTCATTCACCAGTATTCCAATAACTGCAACCGCCCAATAAAACGACTCCTCACGGGGGAGAAAGAACACCCTAAAGGCGGGCGTACACGGTGCGATTTTTTTTTGCTGTTTTACGAGCTCGCAGATTATTTTTTCACTCGGGAGAAATCGAGTGCAAATCGGTGATGCTCGCATGGTCGCAGCTCGCAGTGTGTGAGAGGAATTACGAGCCGAGCCGAGCACGTTATGAGCACCTCCCCGACCTCCCGATCATTTTTAAACATGTTTAAAAAATTCGGGGAGTCGGCCCGATTTTCACCAGCGTATAGGCTGTCCCCTATTGCCAAATCATACACAACCGCCTAGATCGATGGGGCTATACCTCAGTGGCAGCAACCACACAGCGTGCGCATACACTGTCACACACACACACACACACACACACACACACACACACACACACACACACACACACACTCACTCTCTCTCTCTCATGTTTTTATGTTGAACGGAATGGCTACTGTCACAGTATCTGCATTTGCACACACATTTCTGTCATTTTTCTATCTGAAGCTATTGCCTGAAACATTGAAAGCTCTCACATAGACTGTGTTTAACCGCCAGCTCGGGATAAAATTCGTGCAGGAGGACAGTCGTGCCGTGTACCAGCTGCTTTGATGCGATTATCAGTTTAACTGACTCGTAACGTGTGCAATATCTCACGACCTCCCGAGTGTCCGAACTCGCACCGTGTACGTCTCGAGCTTTTTATCCTCTCAAATGCTGACGGGGCTCCTTCCAAACTCTCAGAGTAAATTCCCCACACCTGTCGCCAATCTGTCATTTGGGGTTGTCATGGCAACAGACGCATCCACAGACCTGGGGATAGAGTTTCACCCAAAAGTGTCCCACCGGAAACACTACTTCGGCGGAATTAAGTTCCATATGCTTTGTCACCTCGTGACTCATACCTGGTGTAGCAACAATGACAATGACATCCGGTCAGCTGCTTTTCGCTTTAGCGAATCCTGATCTCGCAAACACATCCTTCATTGTCTGAAAAGACAAGAGGTCTCTGACAAGAACCCCCTCTCTCTGTGCATGCTAACACACGTAACCTGACACCCCAACATTCCTCACACAAAGAAACACACACACTCACCAAAAGTTTATTTAAGTGAGTCATATTTAAGACATTACCAAATTTATATGATACTTTTCTGTGTTGCAGATTATGTGCCACATAACATTGGGATTGTTTACAATATTAGTATGTATTAATCAAACTTTAAATGCTTCTAATATGTATATCTTATGCAACGTTCTTCCTATAATCTTAATATGACGTGTTTGATATCTCTGTAACTCTCTAAATCTAACGGAGTCGAATTCCGATAGCAGAATGCAGTAATGTACATTGTTTTACACATTTCATATTTCTGGAGCCGAAAGGTTTAAGTCAAACACTTTTGTAACTCAAGCCAGAAGGATGTTCCAAGCAAACAAAGGAATCTTCCCGCTTGCAAATCTCGGCAGATGATTTGCCCTTCCCAAAAAACGGGGCGGGGACAGGATTCCTTCAAAAGACGGAACTTCCCTGTCTGCCCTCTCTTCCGCTCTCGTCTGCCCTTCATCCCTGCTTCGTCATGTGAAGAAGTCTCCGGTCCTGAACTCCTCAGGAGTTTGCGCCTTCTTTTATTTTCTTTATCTTAGTCATTTGTTTTCATTTTCAAATTCTCCTTGGTTCGCTTCCACCTAAGAGTGAAACGAACTTAGCCTGAATTATTCCTTCGGTAACTTCACTTCCAAAAGGCCTTCAAATCTCCCGCGACCAGCGCGCTCCGGAAACACAAGAGAACGCACCTCAGCACGACTCCCCTGGTCCGTGCCACACACACACACAAGAACCATGCAAGTATAAGCTTTAGCAAGCTTTTAATGTTTTAAGGTTTGATTCGTTGTTGGCTCTCAAAAGGTCTGTGAATTTGCTACAGAGATCATTCTGTGATATCTCTCTCTCTGGGCGCGCGCGTCCCTCCTACGAGTCATCCTAAATCGCTCTCATTCTCTCTCCCTTTCTCCCTATCTCATCTGTTATCAGTTTTGTCTTGTATTGTTTAACTGTAAGTTATGTACATAGACATATAATCAGTGTATATTGTGTAGTCCGTATATTCTGTAGTTTTGCATTAATTAAAACCATTATACCCATGAATGTTTCTGTTTAAATGCTCGTAATTACAAAGTCAATGAGATATAGATTCAAGAGCTACCAGCTCTTATTATTTACTACGTTGAGTAGTTTTAATTTTATAAACACAGGAAAATTAAGGTTCACGGCCAGAAAGTTAATATTTCTTGGAGTTTATAAGAAGGGATAACTTTATTGAGAAATTGATAGGTTAATCTTATGGTCGTTTGCTGGACAAACACCTATTTGATAATTACATTAATTTCCCTTAAGGATTATCTCATAATCGATCTGAAATAAGATTATTGATATATGAATGAGGAATTATAATTCGTTGTTATTGATTATTCATATATTCATATAATCTATCTATTTTCAATTTGCGATAATTTAATGTAACTGTAATATGCAATATATTAATCATATGCATTAGTTATTAAAATTCCCTATAGATCATTTGAGCTAATGTTCAGGTATGACCCAATGCCGTTACACTGGAGTGCAGTGTTTATATACGTCTCTACATTACCTACACGTTTCCAGTTTGTACATTTTGTAGTACTCCGCCTTGTAGTACGTACGGTGAGAAAACAGTTAAATTTGTGACACCTGTAAACATAAAACATTTTTTTAAATCACAGATTCAAAAATACACAAGGCTGGAATTCATTAACCAGCCAATCAAGGAACAATTCACCTGAATTTTTATACAAACATGTAACTTTTTAAAAAATTATGCAAAAACTCTGACTGCACAGTGTTAACAAGCAATTAACACTTACTGTCAAGCCAAAGAATATGGGCCCGTCTTCTGAAGCCTTCCCGTGTCACAAGGTCTCTGAAGCGAGTGCACACAAGGGCCAGCTTCAAAATTGCTTCGTCACCCTCCTGGAGAACCACATCAATAAAAATGTCCTCCAGAACAGATGCTGGCAACTGTGAGCAAATAAATAAAAAAGAGAAACAAAAGAAAAGATAATGGCCCAAAAGCCCAGTTCTTCAATTTATCTATGTCTTTGTTTTTGGTATGTAGTGGGTAAAAAGTAAGGGATGACGGCCCAACTGTTTTTATTGTGAAGTAAAATCTAACAGGGTGATTGTGAAGTCAAGGTTGTATAAAATCAACATATTTGCTGTACAAGGAATACAAACACTAGTATTCTGTGAAGCAAAATTTCTACAATGTACAAATTGCTAGTGACTTGTCAGACATTATACCATAAGAATCCAGTGGTCCTTGGGACAACCATGCATGTAATCCACTTGAAACTTCTTGAGGCTTGAGGCTTCCCTGTAACACGGTTTACCTTTGTTTTATCAGAAAGTAAGATATTTAGAAGAATGTCAGTAACCAGACAGTTTCTGGTCTCATTGACTTCCATAGTATATTTTTTTCCTACTATGGAAGTCAATGAGACCAGAAACTGTCTGGTTCCTGACATTCTTCTAAATATATTCCTTTCTGTTCAGCAGAAGAAAGAAATTCATACAGGTTTGAAACAACATGAGGGTGAATATATGATGACAGAATTTTAATTTTAAAGTGGAGTATCACTTTAAATGTAAACAAAATCATAACATACCTTCTGTCCAGCAAGGTAGCATATCAATAAAAGGCAGCAGTTTACAACCTAGCAAAAGAATAACGTTAGCACAGGCAAACCGTAATGGAACCGTATAAATGTTACTTACTGTTGCCTCCAGTTCACAATTGGTTCCCAGACCAACACAATCTGCTCTTCTTAATGTAACCGTATGCTGCTTTAGTCTGCGTTGTGTTGAATATCAGTGAAGAAAGACAGGAGAGCGCCGGATTGAGTCTGCATAGAGAATGTATTTTTATAAACAGGCCGTCACGCCAGCTTCAGCTCACACAGTGACACTCTTTTTTCGGGAGAACGACAGAAAAAAAGAAAATGAAAAGAAACAAAAGGAAAGAAAAAGAACAAAACAAAAGCACAGAGACGGAGAAAACGCAGTAACTCCGTACACTTAAACATGAAACACGATAATATAAACTTGAAAACACAAAAGTATGATTCGTCAATGCATACCTGCATAGAGAATGTATTTTTATAAACAGGCCGTCACGTCAGCTTCAGCTCACACAGTGACACTGCCAACAAAAGTAACATTCTCAAATAAAAACAACTTAAACATCGTGTATTTCTGTGTGTGAATTGTTTACAATTAATCTGTAGCATTGAATACAGCATACCTCTTTGTTCGGGAGAACAACAGAAAAGACCGTCAAAAGAGCAATATGGCAGATATAGCTGCCTGGCCCAAACCACTTTGTTCTAAAAGGAGGGGGGGGAGGTCGAACCATCACCTCCTTACAGCCACTTTTAATATACATTTCAAAACACTCGTTTAAACTGTAGAATAACCTTAAATATATAGTAACAGAAAAATCTTGTGAAATAAAACCATTTTAACCTTGTTACACTCACCCCCACTGATTTCACTAGATTTTACGTAACATCATGAATAAAAGAGTAATACATCATCAAAAAGAAACAAATAAAATAAAAATCGTGCCCAAAATACTCAATTCCACAGTTAGATCACTTAGCAATCAGGTGTAACCCCCAAACATAAAGACTGAAGAAAGTCTACCTGCATTATTGCTGTCCACAGAAGGACTAGGAAAGGTCAAGGTTAGCTACTCCTTTACCCAACCATAGGAAGACATGCCATATACACATCTTATCGACAGATTACATCCAAGATTGCAGAATTGTCTATCTCCATAGACTACACACAAATGTGTATTATTCCTTTATAAGCAGGGGTGCACATAACTGGTACGCAGGTACGCATGCGCGACAAAAATCAGGAATGCGTAATGCCACTTGTGTTACTACGCGCCTTTGCGTACTGTCGCCAAAATGCAACCTAGGCAGTGTTAATTAAATTTTTTCACAGATGAAAACGAGACGATAACTAAATAAAAACCTTGTTTTAAATGACGACCACTATGACAAATAAAAACTAGACGGAAATGTAAGGGAGGGACGATTGGGGAAGTGATCCAGTCAGAACTGATTTGCGTTTGTGGAAGATGCGCACATTTGAAATGTAACGTGCTGATCTACCGAGTCGGCATGCGCTTCATGCATGTCTCAAATCGTTAAAAAATGTAAACGTCTGGGAGAAAGAGAAGAGCAGACATATGGATAGATCTGAATAAAAGTGACGACGCGAAAGACAGCTTTAATTCAGTATGTTTTTCTGTGCGAACACACACACACACACACACACACGACCCGAAGCGTGCAGCCCCGCACATAGACGCTGCGCGCAAGGACTGAATCGAGCTCTCTTTCGCGTCTGAATGGACAAATACACACAACATTATGTCTAAATGTCCGTTTTGGAGAGTATTCAAGTAAACACAGTCGGTTATGTCTTTACAGAACGTACCGTGCATCAGTGCAATCTGCACACTCTTAAAGTGACAGTGCGTAATAAACCTAATGCCTTCTGTACACTTAATATTGATCAAACAACAAAATAAAAAGAGAAAATTCACTGCTCTTTAATATCTTTAATAAGGATTAATTATATTTAATTTATACAAATACATATATCTGAACAATCAAATAACACTTCAAATAAAAAAGTTTCTATCATTTTAGGTCGTTCTTTTCACGCTGATGTAAATTTAAGTGTTCGTTTATTTTTATTTTATAAGTTTGGTTTTAGTTAGTTATTTTATGCTATAAAAATGGAAATGTGACGTCATGATTGACAGCTGTGGCCACGCTACATATGGGGTGAGTACCAAACACCATCTCCTGGTCCTCACCTGAGTAACTCACTGAAAAAGTTATGTGCACCCCTGTTTATAAGGACATTTAAAGTGTGAAATACCTGAAAAAGAAAATATATATATATATATATATACATATGAACTCTGTATCAAATCATCATTTCGTTTTCTCGAAACGAGATTGACAGCGAATAGGTTAGACATAGTCTGAATGAGCCTATTTAATGGCTTTACCAGTTTTAACAGACTATACACCGTTACATATTTATGATCCCCCTTTAACAAAATAGAAAACAGAAAATGTACCAATAGAAATCGTAACAACAGAACAAAAAAAAAATATATATATACATACAAGAATAAGTAATCATCTACCAATTACTCATAGTACCATTTTCTTTTACCCAAAAAGATTCTTAACAAATTGACTAGACATAGTCTGAATGAGCCTATTTAACGACTTTACAAGTCTGCCATGTCTAGTACGATAACCCTCACTCTGATCAGGTCTTTCCACTGACAACTCCTTTCCAAAGGTAGATGGTTGTACAGAAGGGGAAGGCTCATTACCCAGGCTTTCTTCGTGAACTGCCTCCATCTCAGTGACATACTCCTCATTCAATTTGACACCTGTTACCGAATCATCCGGATTCCCATCCTTGTCTTCAGAGGGGTCACAATCGCGTTCATCATAGCCCACATGGAAGTCAACACCAGTAAACGTAACATCACACTCACTGGTAGCAGACGTTACCAACTCCCCTTCAACTTCCACACCATCACTTGCCTGAACAGTTTCCTCACACATCACATTCTGCTCATCCAATTCATCTCGATTTGCTACAGAACCACCAGAGCTGCTAGAGAGGTCAGCAACCCACTGAGTAGTCCTTTCTTCTGCAAGCAGCTCAAAACTAGAGTCCTCAGGTTCATCACCACTCAAACTGGATAACTGTTCCTCGACAGCGTCTGCGTCAAGCAATGGCAGAAAATCAACTGGCATAATCAGATTCCTATGAACAGTTTTAACAACACCCGAAGGGCTTCTGAGTTTGTACGTGTGCAACGAGGAATTTTTGTCAATCACTACATAAACTGTACTCTCCCAACGATCCACCAGTTTCTTTTTACCTCTTTCGCCTTTGTTGGCTAATAAAACTCTTTGCCCAATGTCAACTGATTGTCCCTTACTCCTTTTGTTGTACATTTCTGCTTGTTTGTCTTGTTGTTTTTCTGAATGTGACTGTGCAAGTTTCATAGCTTCACAGAGGTCTCGCTTGAGTGACTGCACATACTTGTCAATGTCAACTGTTTCTCCACTCAAAAGCACGGGTTCAAACATAAGGTCAACAGGTAGTCTCGGAGTACGGCCGTACATGAGAAGGAAAGGCGAAAACCCTGTAGTTTCATGCACTGTACAATTATATGCAAAAGTCAAGGTGTTCAACATTTGCGGCCATTTGACTTTAGATCTGGGGGGAAGTGCACGGATCATGTTACCAAGAGTACGGTTCATTCGTTCCACCTGGCCATTGCCCATTGGATGGTATGGTGTGGTGTGCGTTTTGTCAATACCAGCAAACTGACACAGCTCCGCAATCAATAGACTCTCAAAATTGGCACCCTGGTCAGAGTGAATGCTAACAGGAAAAACATACACGCAAAAGAAGTTATTCCAAAGAACCCGTGCCACTGTCCTCGCAGATTGATTAGGACAAGGATATGCACACGCCAACTTTGTGAAATGGTCAGTGACCACTAAAACGTCAACAGACTTATTGTTGTGGTCTTCAGCTGACCAAAAGTCTGTACAGACTAATTCGAGTGGCGATGAAGTGGTAATGGAAACCAATGGGGCCCTAGCCTCAGGCTCTGGAGCTTTGCTCACAATGCACCTCTTACAGTTGTGTACATAATCCTTGACATTTTTCTCCATTGTATCCCAATAAAACCTCTGTCTGGCCAACCCCATTGAGCGCTGCTGACCCTGATGGCCCGCATCATCATGAACGCCTTTCAATACTGCCATTCGGAGCGATTCCGGCACAACATATTGGTAAGCTTTCTGTTTGGTCACTGGGTGCTTAGACACATGATACACTATCCCCAGGCGTGTGGTCAGTTTACCCCACTGTCTCAATATCCTTAACGTTCCACGTGATTCATGAACTCTTTCGCACCTAGAGGGACGACGACCACGGTCAATAAAAAACTTGACCCGACCCACAACAGCATCATTGACTTGTTTGGTAAGAAGTTCATCATGATTGAACCCAGGAACCGGGTTCTGACCCATTGCGACAAGAGATTCTAAGTACTGCACATGTGAAATAGCTCTTATAGTACCTGCATCTTCCCAATGCTGATGTGTCCGCATGACAGCAGAAATCTCTTCACTACGCACATGTAAACTTCCTGTATTACACACATCTTTCTGAGCATTCACACCCCTCATCTCAGGAAGCACCGCTGAGAGCCGAAACATATTCTGAACTTCATCCGTTTTGAAATTGTCCGCCTGCTCAAAAAGGGTGGAATAAGGAGCTCTAGTTAATCTGTGCAAAATTCTCGACTGCACAAAAGGCTCTCTGCTGAGGGCATCAGCCACCACATTTTTAGGTCCTGGAATATACTGGATGTCGAAGTCAAATGGTGCCAACTGCGCCACCCAGCGCTGCTCGCAGGCATCCAACCTGGGCTTGGTCAGTATGTACTTCAAGGGGTTGTTGTCGGTCCACACAGTGAACCTGTGACCACGCAACCAATGGCTAAATTTATGACAAATTGCCCATTTCATTGCAAAAAATTCAAGGCGATGTGCCAGGTATTTTGCCTGAGCATGATTTAGAGACTTGCTGGCAAAAGCTATTGGTTGTGCTTTGTCACTGTTGTGATGAATTTGGGACAATACTGCACCAAGTCCAGATGTAGACGCATCAACGGATAAAATGAATGGCTTACTAAAGTCAGGGTGAGCCAAAAGTACTTCCTCAACAAGTGCTGCCTTAAGATTCTGAAACGCCTGTTTACACTCCTGGGTCCAATCATCTGGGACAAGTTTGCGGGACAGAGAAGGCCTTTTTCTACTTTTTGAATGCCGAGGCCTTTTCTGACCACCAGTCAGAGCAAACAAGGGTTTGGCCAGTACAGAACAGTTTTCAATAAAATGCTGGTAGTAGAGAACCATCCCTAAAAAGGAACGTATTTTGGAAGGCGATGGAGTGACACCATCTAACTCTATCAAATCAGCCTCTTCCACCTTGACGACCGCTTCCACTTTATCCGGATCCCTCGAAATTCCATGTTGGGAAATTATATGACCTAGAAATCTGAAACCTAGAAACTGACATTTTGAAGGTGAAAGTTTCAAGTTATGCTCCTTTAGTCGTTGAAATACCATTTCCAAACGGGCTAAGCTCTCTTCTTCAGACTTTGCAAATACCAACAAATCATCAAGGTAACACAGAAGACTTAAAAAGTTCTGGTCACCGAATATGGTAAGCATCATTCGCATAAACGTGGCTGGGCTATTACACAGCCCTTGTGGGAGACGATTGTATTTGTGCAATCCTAACGGTGATGAAAATGCAGTATACTTCCTGTCAAGCTCATGGAGAGGTATGTTGTAATAACCAGCCGTCAAATCCATGGTACTAAAGAACATGTTTCCCCCCAACGCAGCCAGAACATCACTCTGATGTGGAAGCGGATGGGCATCTTTAACAGTTCTAGCATTAAGCCATCTGAAATCTGTGCAAATTCGTAGATCGCCATTCTTTTTCCACACGAGAACCAAGGGAGAGGCAAATTCACTACAGGATTTACGAATTATTTATTTTTCCTCCATCTCATCCAAGGTCTCTTTTCAATTAGTGATAATGAGCAGGCGACATTCTGCGATATGGTAACCTGAACGGTCGGTCGTCTGTTAGTCTAATACGATGGCAGAAATCCTGCGCCTCGCCACAATCTAAATGATTTCTGGAGAAGACAGACTCATAGGCCCCAATCAAATCAACAAGTCTCTCTTTACACTGCACAGAAACTTCGCAGCCACCAATCGGAATGGAGCTAAGCCCTAGCTTTTCCAGCTTATCATTCACATCACAGATGTCACTACACACGCTTCTTGCAGTGAGGCTACCACAGGAACTATTACTTCGCACTTCCCCCACATTTTGGTGAACAGTCAAAGTCTCAGACAACTGATCAAAATCCTCCAGAGCAACACAGGGGAAAACATCTGCAATTTTCGAATTTCTGCGTAGAGTTATTTCTGCGTTAGTTGGGTTGATAATCTTCATGGGTAGCCACCCATCTCCCCACAATGGAGTAACTACTCGCCCCACCATTATCCGTTTGTTCACACATGGTGATACACATGGCTCCACGAGTACCGTACTGCCAGCTGATAACACGGTACCCGTGGGTAAACGACCCCACACCAAATGTTCAGTCATAGGCTAAAGAGTTACAGCACCTTTCAACTTCAGAGTTCCAACCTTGTCTGGGATGGACTCCCCTCGCCATCTCTCTAGGTTAGACAGAAGACGAAGAAACTGGCTACTGTCACTCTGGCCCGGTGCATCAGGTTTACCCATAACTCGCCAAAATCCATCATTTGACTTGAAATGTCGTATAAGTGGCTTAAGCACATTTGTACCCAAAACAATGGGATCAATTTGTCCTTCAACAACCAGAACTGGGACTAAAAACTTGTACCCATAAACTTCAAGTTTCAAAACACATAGTCCTAAAGGACTGGTTTGTTTGCCACCACAACCCACTAAAACAATATCCGCAGGAGACAGCTTGTCTTCTGTCATCACGCCTGCCTGTTTTAACATGGGTATTATATCAGCACTGATGGTAGTCGCCATTGACCCAGTATCCAACATTCCTTTCAACTCAACTTTATCCTGCACTAAAATAGTAGCATAGAACAAACTTTCGCTTTGAGCTGTTCTCATGGTGTTTTGCAAGATTGCTTTGCTAGACTTTGGGACATTTTCACAAAAGAAAGCATACACACTCAATGTCATCACTATCAAAGGAGGTTGAACTCAAATGCCTACCATCGCCCTCCTCCAGATGTAGGCTCAGTAGTTTCCCTGAGGGGGTCTTTGACTGTGACCATCGACAGCAGCAGTCGAGCTGTTTGGTCTAACTTGTGAAGCAGACATCTCACACACGTCACGTGTATGTCCAGGAAGGTAGCAAGTGAAACACAATTTGTGCAATCTGCAGTGAGCAACCGTGCTGTGATCAAGACTCTGGCAGACCCTACACACCTGTGGTCTCTTAAAATTCTGTTTGCGATGCACGACTGGTTTGGAGGACTGTGCGTTACATGTCAATGCTTTCTCCAGCATATTTAGTATCCTATCCATTGTGTTACTTTCACATGTAGCAATATCAGGCTCAACTGCACCCCCTAAAGCACTAACCACTTGGCATACCACCCACATCAGGAATGACAGAACTAGCTGTTTGTTGTGAGAGCTGACACTCGTATACTTTGCGGTCTCTTACAAATTCATCCAGCCGGTCCTGTACCTCTGCAGCTGTCCACTCACGCTGTGGCTTACTCAGGAACATCATGGAGAGACCTTTATCGGGACAATTACGTATGAACATAACTGCAAGCTCCATGTCCCGATTTTGCAATGTTCTGCCCTCTCTTTTAAGATGCTGTTCAGCTTGGTCAGCAGCTTTGTTTAATCTGATCCAATAATCAAAAGGGCCTTCATTTTGATATGGCTTGATGGCATAAAAGTCAGCCATAGGAAGACCTGTGGATATCACACCCCCAAAGTGCTGTTTGAGGATACGGAACACCATATCTACATCACCAGTCCTAGAAACTGAAGCGCTATTGCGCAGAAAAAAAACTTTACGGTTTCATTTGAGAAAAACTATTGTCATACCATAGACACACAGACACCGAAACAGAAACTCAAAAGGTATTCTCGGCAACCCGTCAAAATAAAAGTTTGACAGAAATAATTATATTAGGCTACTGCATGTTGTAGTAATGTGTGCATAGAAGGTTGCTTATTTTTCACTTGATCTTTTTATAAGCAATATACGTTTAAACAGCATGTAGCCTTCAATGCTTATATCTATTATTTACTTATGATTATAATTTATGATACGTCAAAAATAATAAAGTCATTGAATTTATTTATTTATTTATTTTTTAAATAGAAAAAATAGTTCCAACTGATTTTGCTGTGGTACCGAAATTGGTACCGAGAACCATAAAAGGTATCGGTACCAACTACTGTAATTTTGGTATCCTGACATCCCTAATTACATAAATTTAAGGTCATTCCTATTTTATTTGTGTACATTTTAATCATTAACATTAAAAGCACACTCTTTTTATGACTAAAATAACAGTAAACATAACTCATGGACCCAGAGTCCGAGTCATTTACGTTACAGCATACTCAGTATTTAAAACTGTATCTTCTCTTCTGGTGTTGGGACCAATCCAAGGAGCCCAGTAGTGGTATGATGGTGACACCAAAAAAGGATTTTGATGGGCACCTGAAAAAATTTACTTTTTCAATAAGTAAAAACAGTGAAAACTACAAAATATATACACATTTGGTTAGTAGTTTCCCTTGCTCAATTTAGTCTAATGCAATTATTTTAAAACAATTGTAGCTATCCATTATGCAACTTGTTAAACATGTATGTCTAACTCTAACAAAAACAAAATAACTCCTTACTGCCCAATAGGCCCCGGCAAACTTCAGCAGTCACGGATCTCCAAAAGTCTTTCAAATTGATCTGACCGTCATACTCAGGTGGTGGAGCAGGAATCTCACTCACTGTAATAAAAAGTCTCAATGAAACAAAGAACATGTTTATAAGAATATGTTTAAGATTATTAAGTAGCTCTTATGTTGATATGACCTACCAGGCATATTAAATGCCGCCTTTTTGTAAAGATCCATCACAACAACCGCTGGATGGTAGCCACACTTAACACAGGAGTATGCGTAGTCATGGTTGTTTTTCGTGGAAATTTCTGTTGTGTTGTGGTCTCCAAAACCTCAACAGCTCTGCTAATGGCATGATGAGTCTGTTTTTACAGATTAGTTATTAGCATATAGATAATTTAAAAGAACACCATATAATTAAAACCTTTAATAACCGCAAACCTGGAGTGAATGGCGCAGGACATCACACATGTGTAATGACATCAGCAAATGGTCATCAAAATTGTGAAGACCATCAGTCCACTCTTGATAGCGGTATTTTAGACCACAGTTGCTGCACATGCGGTAGTAGGTAGAAAAGCCTGTAAAAAAATATATATATTTAAATCACAAAAAAAAAGCAATTCAGACAGCTTAACATAGTGATGTTATACTAATTGTGTAACATCACTATCGTGATGTTACTATGGTGACCATCATTGAGCCTGATGTACTTCTGGGGGAGTTCGGGAGTTTTGTTTTTCATCAAGTAATACACCATCTGTTTGAGACCTTCACCACTAGGGGGATATTCCAATCTGGTACTTTCCTGAAAGGCATGTTCTTGTGCTAGGCCCTGAGCAGGTCCGTCGATGGGTGAGGATGTAAACAACTGCCTGTGTACCTGGAAGAGATGCCACCTAGCTATGTTTTTGTGCAAACAAGATCATCTTGGCTTTGCACAGGGACAATGCCACGTGTTGTGAGTGCTGTCATAGGAAGCAATGACTCTACCAAGTCTACTGTAGTATGAGACTTTGTTTTCATACACAGTGTAGCAACATTGACTCTGACATCTGGTCAAATTAGTGAATCGTGATTCTCTAATACACTTCATTCGTTGTGTGACCAGACGAGAGCGTTGTCTCTTTCGTCCATTCCAACACACACACACACAAAGAGACATGTAACAGGATACCCAAAATTCCTCACACCAAGGAACACACGTAACAGGACACCCACGTCTCCAGAGAGATACGCACACACACACCAAGAGACTTTTTATTTCAACAGAATCATATTTAAGACATTAACAAATGGACTTGATATTTTTCTGTGTTGCCATTTATGTGTCATGACAGATTTGGGTTTAGTTTAAAATTATAGCATGTATTAATCAAACTTTAAAATGTCTATACTAATGCATAATAATGTAACTTTGTTTTCATATAATCTGAACTTGATGTGTTTAGTACCATTTTGAATCTTAAGACCTAACGGTGTTGAATCTCGATAATGGACTGCAATGGTATGATTATTTCGATATGAATTCTTTCCAGTCGTAGAAATGACTAAACCCAAAGCTCTGTCATAAATCTACACAGCCGCGCTCTTCTCGACAAGACAAAGAAAGTTCCCGCTCTCGAAACACAGAAGGTTATTGGCTGATCGCGCCGAACGAAGGCGTGACCCATACAGTCTTTAAAAAAGAGAGCCAAAGCTCCTCCTCATTCTTCTCTCTTGCTACCCGATCTCGTCATGTGAACAGTCTGCGATATCGACTCCTCCGGAGTCCGTCTCTTTTTATTTTCTTTATAAAGTTTCTTTTGTTTCATTTTCAAATTCTCCTTGGTTCGTTTCCACCTACGAGTCGAACGAACGAAGCCTGAATTCCTTCAGTAACATATCACTTCCGCAAGAGGCCTTCTTCAAAACTCGCGCCCTGTCCGAGGAGACACGAGCGCGCGCACTCTGCTCCGAGAACACGCGCAGGCTGGACACAGCTCGTGCACACAAACGAACTTTGCAAGTATTATTAACTCCAACGAGTTTAATGTTTTAAGGTTTGTTTCGATTGTTGGCTCTCTCAAAGGTCTGTGATTTCGTTATTCTATGATGATCCCATTCTCTATCTCTCTCTCTCTCTCCCTCTCTCCCTGTCCAGCATTCGAATCGAGCGCGCGCTTTAATTTTATAAACACCGGAAAATTAATGTTCCCGGCCGGAAGTTAATTTTCCTTGGAGTTTATGAGGAGGGATAGCTTTACTGAGAGGTTGATGGGTGATCTTTGATGGTTTTTGCAGGACAAACACCCATTTGATCATTACATGAATTTCCCTTAAAGGCTATCTCATAATCGAAATTAAATAAGATTATTGATATATGAATGAGGAATTATAAGACGTTGTGATCGATTATTCATATATTCATATAATCTATACATTTTCAATTGCGATAATTTAATGTAACTGTAATATGCAAAATATTAATCATATTCATGATTAGGTATTAAAATTCCCTATAGATCATTTGAGCTAATTCATACGGACCTAGAGTCCGAGGCATATACGCTACAACATAAATGTATTTTTTTGTAGATGGACCTCCAATAGTCACCTCAACAGTCAGTGGAACACCAGCTGTACTTGCTGCTGCCTTTGCATTCATGCAGGATGTTTTTTGTGTCGGTTCCCCAAACACATTTGCTGCTATCATGTCTAATAGGACATCTTCCTCAAGGACAACAGGTGTCCTGTTAGGCCAGGGACAGAACTGCAACGACTTCATATGTACACACTCAAAGTGCTGAAAGCCACTTCGGGTGGCTAATTCTGCATTGGTACTGCATTCATCTGTTTCACATATTACAACTGGGTGTGGACCTGAGGTTTTTTTCTGTACATGGATTACAGAACATGGTCTGTAAAATAACTTTTCAACTGCATTTATACCACTAACTGGGTCTATGCACTGTGAAGGTAGGTGACGATTTTCTGTAACATCACAGATCTTTTTAGTGTGTTTTCTTTTAACATGAACATCTAGATTTTTTTTGTTGACGGTTACTCCACAGTGAACGCACTGCACTTTTTTCTGAATACGAAGATTTTTGAGAACAGGTGGGAATTTTACAGGCAAGGAGACTCCTTCAGCCACAGCTGGTTCTTTAAAGGAAACTTCTTCATTTGAAGGAATAATTGGTTCACTGGTGGCAACTGGTTCAATGAGCGATGCCTAACCTGGCTAGTGGGTAGTGTGGCTAACCTGGCTAACTAGATAGCTACCTGACTGACAACTAACTGACTGACTGACTGATAAAGTACTAATTGTTGGTGATTTTAATATACACATAGATAATGAAAAAGATGCATTGGGATTGGCTTTTAAAGACATTGTAAACTCATTTGGAGTTAGACAACATGTGTCAGGACCTACTCATTGCCGTAATCATACTCTAGATCTAATACTATCACATGGAATAGATGTTGATGCCGTTGAAATACTGCAGCAGAGCGATGACATCTCAGATCATTATCTAGTCTCATGTAAATTACATTTAGCCAGAGCTGCAAAGCCGACTCTGTGTTATAAATATGTTAGACCTATCACTTCTGCCACTAAAGATTGCTTTATCAATAATCTTCCTAATCAGTTTCATCATCTCAGCATCCCAGATAGCTTAGAAGAACTTGATATTGCAACAGAAACTTTTAACGCTCTCTTTTCCAGCACTTTAGACAGTTGCTCCGTTTCGCTTAAAGAAGATTAAAGAACATAGTCCAACGCCGTAGCACAATGAGCACACTCAGGCCCTTAAGAGAGCAGCCAGAAAAATGGAAGAAAACAAAACTAGAGGTATTTCGGATTTCATGGAAGGAGAGCTCGATTGCTTACAGAGAGGCTTTAAAAGCTGCTAGATCTTGTTGTGGCAAAAATTCATCAAACAAACATCACTGCGTAAGGGAGACTCAGAGTCAAATTATAAAATAGAAGTATTTATTCTTGCAAGAATAGGAGCAGTCTAATACACAGTTGTTACCCTGTGCAGAAGAGTGACACACCCCCAGACAGAGTGAACCAGCTTTTATCTATAAGTTTCAAGGCCTTCTCCGCAGAGCCTTCCTACCAGTAGTTTTCCATAGACTAAGCCCTCCTTCACCAAATGGCCTTCTGACATCTAGGTCAGAGGTCCTTGTTCGTCTGTTCTCTGGAGTGTCTCTCCCTTCTGCCTTCCCAGGTACATAAAAGAATCTTCTCTCACTACAAGTGAGAGTCACACATGTGACATTCTTTGAATCATCTATATTTTACTAAAGATCAGTGAATATCATAAAATCGCCACCACAACTCCTCACTTTTTATCATTATTAATCAAACATAATAATAATAACAATAATAATAATTCAAGTTCAAGTCATTACATATCACATAAAAGATCACTCTCCTTGAACCTGTGAAGAAAAAGTTTAGAATGAAAAGCATAAGGCTGTTTTTGTGGAGGAAAGCCCCCATAATTATTTAGCAAGCAAGTAAACATGTTTACTAATGCCGGGCTAAACCGCAGTCACACTAGTAAGGAAAAAAATAGTTATAAACAGTAGGAAAAACAAACATATAAAATTCGAATCATAAAATTGTAATAATAATAATAAAAAAAATCCCTCAGTTTCAAAACATATCCATCGTTCTCAGAAAGAAAAAGGAAAACATTTTAACTCAATTAACACGTTTCACTGTAACTTCCGCTACTGGTGTCATCATATTGTTGTTCATCAACATCATCATCGTTCGGATAGACTGTCATTTTCACCAATTGAACAGACATTCCAGTTTTCTCATATTCACCCCTGAATACCAAAATTATCAGAATAACACATACAATCATAACTCCTACACATTCAACATTTTCCCCATATCCATTTCCCTAACCATATTTTGTTCTTTTACTTTTAATTCAATCAGGCAGTGGTTCTACTTAATCAGCTTCAATAATAATCTTCTCTTCCTGAAAACATTTGCCTTAAATATTTTCTAATGAATCAGTAACCAATCAAATCATTTGTCATATACCAATATCAATACTAAACCCTATTCCAATATAATAAGATAAAATCCTCAAAATCATCACAAAACCACATTCTTAAACTATTAGTTGGTCCACATCCTCCTCCAGGCGTGTTTATCATCTCGTTCGCCCCATGGACCTGTGAATGGAGACCTTAAGTATTTGTTAGTGACCGCTTGTCTTTCCCTCGTCCCTTTTGGTGTGACCTGTGGAATTTTCACCATCTGTTTACAAACTGAAACATATTATCATTAGACATTTCTTGCTTATTAGAGTCAGAGTCCTTTTCCCCTGAAAAACACATATCGTTCACAAGTCAATATTCATACATTTGGAAAACAGAATCAGTTCAGCTTGATGCAATCCATCCTGACATTCTGCAAAAGGAACATTTTAAAGTTTATGCTGTACAAGGTGTAGCTTTCTGCCACAATAATAATCCAGACCAGGACAGTTAGCAAAATTCACTTGTAGCCATTATTCAACACATTTTGCCCTGTCTCCCAATCCTGCATGCTCTCTGTAAAGAAAAACAAATTTCGAGGTTATTGTCAGATAGTAAAGTACGTAGTTTCCACGGCCTTCGATGTCCTGGCGTTTCCTGTTGAAACAATCCAGGCAGCAATTTTGTTAGACAGAAGAATGGCTTCTTTCAGGGCTTTTACCCAATTACCCCTTAATAACCCATATTTGGCAATTGTTATACCATCCCCCTTTTGATGGTCGACACAACTCGATCATCAATTTAACATAACATTTAACATAGTGTCTTCAGACAAATTTCCTCCAGACATCTTTCTCTGTCTCTGAAACAAAAATATTACATTCTTCACTTAAAGCCACAATTTCATTCTCTTATCGAAGTATTTGAAGGGCAACGGCCCTCAGTCTCACTGCGTATCCTGCTTTTCAGGCCTGTTGTTTTGTCTCGCAACCATTTTTAAAAGTCAGGTCGTGCTGTACAGACTTGGTCAATGTCAGTCAAAAAAACATTCTCCTCCTGTTTACGATAATCATAAATGGCTCTCTGCATAATTTGATATTGACTTAGCCAATGTGTCACATCTTTGTTGTTGCTGTCAAATCTATAACATCTTCTTTTATTTCAACCCATGATCTACAACTCCACAATTCCAATTTATATAAATACCTAAATAAATTACTACCAGACGGAGCGTGATGACCAATCAACTTAAAGCTCGTCCCATGTTCTCTATCATCTTCTCATCAGATTCACTCAGCATTTGCCTTCTTTACAATTTGTCACTTGCCTTAACTCATCTGTAATGATAAAACACTCTCCAGAGGTTAAAGACACAATATACTCACTATTCAGGCGGAATAGTTGCCCTAAACTAACACCTACAAGACATAAAGTGCTGTCACCATCTCACACACTTATGCTAGACACACATATGTTAACTGCTCATTTCCACTGTTCGTTTTTTTTTTTTATTAACTCTAAAAGTATAATATTTAAGGTTTAAATAAGATTTAAACTTCACATTCTCCTGTAGCTTTTATATCATTTTACATGGCCTCAAATGTTCATTATTTTGTCTTTATAAAAGTCAGCTGGGTTGTTTTTTTTGTTTAAGCTTGCCTTACCAGGCCTGATAACAGAAAGATAGACAGAGTACCAAATCCCTTCCTCCACTAAGCAGTCTCTCTTACTATACACAAATAATCTTTTCACACAGCCTCCTAAGACTGAAACTTAGTTAGTCTAGAACCCTTAATAGTTCACAAATGTTAATATACAAATGTTTAACTCAAATTAGAACCATTACATTAATCATAAAATACATTATGCTATGAGCATTTCTAAGATTATCTTTAGTTTGAATACTTGTATAAATTCTCAATTCACCTAACCTTTGTTATCCAAACTCTACAAAAACTGTCTTAATCTTTAGCCACCCACCATGTCTCATGATCTTCAGGAGTTAAAACCATCTTATAGACATATTAGTTCAAAATCAACTTATTTAAATTTCCTTGCCCAATAAGGCAACAACATCATGTTCCTGATATAAATTAATAAGTTATGTTACTGTCTCCCCAACAAATAATGACAATGCCTATGGTCTCAGCTGGCTCTTGAAAGCACATTTCCCATTAGCTCTTTATCTATAATTTCCATCAGACTTGTCATCATTGAAAACAAGCCATACAGTGAATTGCGGTTTTTTCCTGGTGAGTGGTATAGAGGAACTCACATTTTTCTCGGTCAGAGACAGGCCGTGACTCATCACAGCGCACCTCACCTCCCAATGCTATGCTGACCCCAGTTGGCCTCCAGTAATCAGCGCTCAACTCTCATACCTTCTCACATATTGACACCTCCATCCGGAGGTGTCCAGTGTTATTGCGTGACCTCCCTGCCTTAGGTATAGTCCCCTGGCCAGAAGGATCTGCCCCGTCGTTGGGCAGGTCACTCGTACCCACTGATGACCCGCTCACTCCCATCACACAATCAGTTTCTTCAACAGAACTCAGCTGTTTTCTGGAGCTTAGGAAAGGCACATTCAAGAGTCACCTCCATCTGGACTGCCTAAGTTAAGGGAGACAGGTTAATAACAACAGTATTTAATAACAAATCTGTTAGACCTGTCCGAATCAAAATCTCAGTGAACTTTATTCACATCCGTCTATTCAGTGTACATCTATAGCCATGGTCTTAGGTCCTGCGTCATGGTCAAGGCTAAGATCAGACAAATACGTTACTGGTATAACAAAGATGTAACAAGACATAACAAGTACAAAAATGTCACTTCTCAATTCAGGTCTACATTATTATTTTAAAGACCTTTTTAAAGTCACTCCGTTTTACAATCTAAAATATTTAAGTACAAATTGCCCTCTAAATGGCAATGATTTCCTTTAACATCTGTGTCTATAATTTTCAACTGAAACACTGTGCTTTACTATAAATAGCTTATCGTCATGACAGGCTAAGGTAACAGCCTTCTGACATTGAATGAGAGAGAGACTCTGAGACCTTCAAGGCTGGCACACTGTCTCTCTTCCCTAAACATTCTCTACTTTATCTTTTTATTCTAGCACAGTTTAAGGCACCTTTGCTAGAAATTACATACGTTTTCAATATTAAAAATAATTTTATAGTTGTCTTTTACTCATACAGGGAATTTAGACATTACAAATTCCACTCATATTGAGACTGTCATACAGTTTCAGTCAAGTCCCAAGCTTATCTTTTGAAACCAAAACATCAGCTTCTTCCTTCATGGTCAACTTCCAAGCTGTTTGTTTAATCAGATCATTTAGCAACCCAGTGCTACTGCTTCTGCTTATTTGATCTTAAATACAAATAGTTATTCTATTTCTCAATAACGTTTCATTATAACATCTAAATTTTAGTTGTCTTTCTCAATTAATTACCATATCTTACCATATTTTCTCTAGGGGTTTACCAATCTGCAATTAGGATCTTCCAAAACCTTTTTTAAGCGTTTCATTAAAAGACAATCATCTTTTTAGTTACTATTTTACAAATATTTTGCTTATCTGCAATTTACATCTACTGGTACTTTAGTTCCTTTTAAAAGAATTTCCTTACGACTTAAATCTTTCAACTTTCTTTTTTCTTTCAATCTACTTACGACTTCCATCTATCAACTTTCTTTTCAACTTTCTTTTCATTTACTTGCACATTCTTTTCACTTTCCTTAGCACTGCATTCACATTCTTAGTTCTTTCTCAGACGAAAACTTTAATATCGTCTTCAAATCCTGTTCTACTTTCAAACCCACATTAATACACGTCACTTTCACATTCCATCAACTTTCTTTTCACACCTTTCTGAGTGGGCATTTACAGTTATTGCTAAATGCAGCTGACCACAATTAAAACATTCCCTGTCCCCTTGCCTACTGCACACTTGATCTCTCTGTGAGCTTTCAAAACAGCTCCAACTTACTGCACACCCTTGAAGTGTCCCAATCAGGAATGTAAACACAGCTGATAAGCAGTTCTCTCTATTATTTGACAGTCCACCAGTGGCGGATTCTATCACACTAGCCAAATCATTATTTTATCATCATTATTTTTGGCAGAACATTAATTTTCTGCACGGAAATGCATAAATTGTTTCTAAGTTGTTTTCACAAAGTTTCTGTTTAACTTTAACTTGTCCAGGGAAATTATCCCCGACCCATAATTTCCTTTATAAAACAGACTATGTCTTTTTCCCTCAATGACTTAATATCAACAAAATATCCGACATTTTACATTATTGAATTCCAAAATATGTCTTTACATCTCTCTAATTCGGTATTATCATCAACAACACTGATTACAATAGCAAGTACACATTTATCATCCGGAAGCCGGGCTGAATAAGCACGCGCTGTTGCTGTACTCTCAGCTGGAGTCTTTAGGTTCAAAAGATAATGGTTGTCAAACTGAAAATAAACATAATTTCACTCTTTATTTTACCATTAAAATATAGAATTGTTCCCCATTTTGCTTAATGAAACATTCATTATCTTTATATCATGTTAATCCCTGTTAATCATACTCAATACTTTATCATTCATTATTTTTAATCTGAACCTCACTTTTCATACCATTTCTTAATCTGACTTAACAGCCGTTCATATATAGTTCCATAAATTTTATCAGAAATGTTATTTTCATAACATACATTTTTCTACAGTTGTTTTCTTCTCAAAATGGTTAGTCTGCCGATTCCACAACTATTATCATTACTGTCTCTGTACTGTTGAAGATTTTATTATTTAGAAGATCAGTAATTTAGCTACATATTAAGACACTATTATTTACTTTGTGAGTGTGTGACTTTGGATGTACTTTTAGGGGCTTGAAGAAAGGTCAAAGCTGCTGGTGCAGCAGATAATTCTATTTGAGTGTGTCACATGGTGTGAAACTTCAGCCCAAAAATATCTATAGGAGGTATTACCATTTTTGGAAGTGATGTGGGTATATATGTGAAGCCGACCACATGTCTGGAGCGTCTTTTTCTGCAGAAGGGCGCTCGGCTTTGTTTGTGAATAAAGTCTAACATTTCTGGCATCAAAGATCTCTGAGAAGTGATTTCATAAAAAGATTGAAACCACAACAAATGGCACCCCAGCGGGACTTGTTAGGAGCTGAAGGAACCACAAAAGGCATCGCTGGTGACCGGCACAGACAACAGTGGCCACTGTACTTTGAGGTGAGCATTTTTGCTTTTGTGTAAAGTATGTGTTGGTCACCAGCTGCCCGGAAGTGGTAAGAAAAGCTTCTTCAAATTTAAAAGAACCAAAACAAAATTGAAAAAGGGGTCTTTGATTCCAGAAATGATTGCATGCAGTTTGATTTCTAATAAGAAGGCCTTGTAGATATCAAGTAGTTTATAATAGCGCGGGGGAGCTCCCAGTAGTGTTTACCAGTGCTTATATGATCCTGTGTGGATTTTGTGAACACTGGTGTTGCTGATTTGGCGCTAAGGTTTTGTTGTACGAATATGCAAGAATCTGTGTTTTGCTTTATTAAGTGGGCCTCGATGGATAATAGGCAAGAGCATGCATACAGATGATTTGTATTTACTGATAAGGATATCAGTTGATTTATCTGTGTTTTTGCGTATATCAAGAGGGCCTTGATGGATGATTAAGCAAAAAGCATGCACACAGGGTGTTTTTCTTGTAAGTGGGCATTGAATGATACAAGAATAGCATGTACACAGAAGAAGATTTTATGTTGTCAAGTGGGCCTGGATGGATGACAACCGTACTGATAAGGATATCAGTTATTATTGATTTGTGTTTTACTTGTAAGTGGGCCTTGAAGGATACAAGTAAATAGCATGTGCACAGATGAAGTTTTAGTATAGTTAAAGAGGTATTGTTTTTTCACTGTGTTGAGGAAGTGAATCAGTGAATCTTAGAGGTATTGTTTTTTGCTGTGTTGAGGAGGTGAAACAGTGAATATTTAATGTAGTGTTTTGAAAATAAAAAATTTGAGAAGTAGCGAATAATTCAGATCTGACAGGGAATAGAGTACAGAATAGGGTGTGTGTATCTGTGGGATCCTGTGTCTTGCTTGACTGTGCCTGTGGGGTAAAAATAGTGACCCCCCTGACCCTGGTCACTTGAAAAGGGACAAAGAATGTGTGAATGAGATTTAGAGACATGAAATAAATGGTGTATTAACAAAAAGTAAAGGAAGACAATTGTTTCAAGATATTAACTCTGCAGATTATTGCAGTATGAAAAAAAGAAAGAAAAAAAAAGAAGTATTTAATCAATAAATGTAGCCTAATAATATATATATATTAATAGATCAATATAAATAAGATTGCACGTGCATAATATATTATATGATATATCTGAAGACGTCTAAAATTTGTATCTCATTATCCCTGAAGACAGAGTGGAAAAAATTATTCCATTGCAGATTATTAAATTTGTGTTAAGAAAAAATAAGTTGTGCAGTGTTAGGTGATCAAGATTGGGTGACTAAGTTTCATAAACATTAGGAATCTTAGAATTGTAGTAAATATGGTTGATTCTGTAATTAAAAAGAAAAGATAAGAGGAATTCCTTGATGTTGGTTGAGAAAAATGTTATTCACCATGCTAGATTATTTGAACACAGCATGCAAAAATAGAATAAAGATTGAAAGCTGATTTTATGATAGGGAAAATTAATTATACTTAGATTATCAAAGTTAGATTATTGCTGATATTAAAAAAAACAGAAATAGCTTGCTTTTTCCTGCAATGAAGAACTTGCTTTACTAAAAATAGAATGGAAGAACTGCTGTTGTCAACCAGTGAGATTTTTATATAGAAGAACTAGTAAAAAAGATGGTTAAAAAAGTGAAATTTGGATAAAGAGCTAATAGCTCAGGCACAATTGGAACTGTTAAAAGTTTAATTTGATTCATGCGGATCTCTGAGTGTTCAAATTTCAGATGGCTTCAATGACAGTTTCAAATTGGAAGCAACAAGAGGCCAAAGGTCAAAGACACGACTGCAGAAAGAAGAAGACAGAAGTGGGTGAGGGGCTTTCTGCTCCCCTCCTGAAATTGACTTTCTGGAAAGCTCAACAAGGAGAAAGACTGATTTAATGCTGGAAAAGGTGAAACGTTCACTTGAGACTTTTCCTAAGGAAAAAGAGAAAATCCTGAGATGCAAAACTCAGGCAGGATCAACTTCAAAGCCAAAACTGAGAAGAGGCAGAGAAACATCAGAGCCTACACCAGGCCTTTGAGTGACAGCATCGGCTGACGACAAATGCAGAGCGACAGCCAAGAAGCTTCAACAGACTGATGATCTAAAAACAGAAGAACTGACCCTTACGGGGCACCACAGGTGTGGACTCCTCAATGATCACCAGAGACTGCTTCAAAGTTGGTTAATTATTATATTAACTTTATTCATTTTGATTATTCACTGGTCTAAGAGCAATTCTTTATATTCTCTGCTAAACTAACCCTCTCTGCTTTTTCAGTAGGTACAAGTCCAGCCCTATAAGAAAAAGAAAATATGTTGACAGACAGAAGTGGGTGCTCAAACTCACCAAATAATTAGAACGGAGGCTGGATTTGGTATAGTGAGGGCTATTAGATTAAACAACTATAGGGCTAAAAGCATGATAGAATTATTCTCTGGCAAAGAAAAAGATAGACAAAATGTCAAAGCATGATTATTATTGTAAAAGCATGATTATTATTGATTATTATAGTTGACAAAGCAATGATACTGGTCACTCCATCTTGTTTTGGTAAATTCTAGAGATAGATTGGAGGGAAAAGTTACTCCAAAAGTCCAAAATTATGAAATCACAAACGTCAAAACTGGGATAATGAGTTGGAAATGTTACTGGCCAAGAATCCAAGATTATGCAGAGATCTCCAATTTCTTCTTAAAAGCAGCTCATGAGCAAAGATAAAATAATATGAAAGAAAAATTAGACCAACTAGGCCTATTATTCTAAAATATAGAGGATATTCGAGTTTATAAAAAGAAAAAAGGTTTTGTACAACCGGTGTTAAACGGAAACCTTATGATCATGGAAACTTCTCAATAGTGATTGGACATAGTTGTGTTGACCTGATCAGACCTTGCGGCATTCCACAGCTAAAATTATAAGTTCTGCATTTAGAGCAGAACCTGCTGCAGCAGCCACAGGAGTGTGTGTGATGGCCAATGCGTGTGACAGTATGAATGGAGTGAGAGATTGAGTTTGAAGAGACACTGAGGCAAATCAATTATTTTGCCAATACAGCTGTATTGAAAATTGAATATGTGGGCCCACAGGGCAAATTCTGCCCAATAAAATAAAGACCATGGATGAATTTGGTTAAATTTCCTGGTTGAAACTGTAGTGGCAATAGAAAAAATTGGGAAAAAACAGTGCCACATTTTGCGCAGCGCATAACACTTCTTGCTTTCCTTTCAGAATATCATGATGGAGCATAACACATCTGACTTTCTTTTCAGCATATCGTGATGGAGCTGATTATTTGTCAAAAGTATGAAATAATGTCTTGTAACTTTTGTCTTGTAGCAAAGTGGGTTGAGTGTTGTCCAAGATGAATAGTGTGCTGATAGTGGGACTCAAAACAATGAAATACGTTTTAAATTGACTAATTGTAAAAAGTACATTTGAAATGTAATGTGAGAATAATGTAAAGAAGGTGCAAATATGAAGATAAAAAGCCAAATTTATAAAAAAAATAAAGGGAATATATGGGTTCAAGCCCTGCTGCTAATGAAAGGAAACCGCTCAGCCCACATGACCATTCTACAGGTAACACCGAGGAGGACAATGGGCCAGATGAGCAGATGATTTAATATATGTTGTTGTCACTAACATAAATAATTAAGATTTCATTCACAGATGACAGTAGCTCACTTCCAGGAAGGTTTCTGGGATGATTCTAACAAAGAACCAGTGACTGTGCATTGTAATCTCAGAAGAGGCTTGTACATTGATCAGCAAAATGACCCCCCTCGACAACAGAAAGTGAGGGATCAATGATCTTCCCTTGCAAATGAGAGGAAACAACCCATTGCAACAACTCACAAAGATCAACATGAATGGAAAAAGGAGACAAACTTAACCAAATTCACAGGAATGAAAAGTTGCAGAAAGTGGGAGATTCACAAGGAGTTGTGCAAAGAAGAGAAGCAACAGAGTGAAAGAGATGAGTACAAGTTCAGACAATACTCAACATCAACCAAACTTTTCTAAAAATGTAATGTTAAAGCCCTTGAATATTTAGTAGCAACTTAATAATAACCCCACCAGAAAAGAAAAAAATTATTGAAGAGAGAAAATGTATGGTATGATGATAAAATGAATGTTAACGACTAATTCAAGAAATTTACATAGCATAATGGGAATTAAGACAATTCATAAAGGAAAATATATAAAAAAATAGAACTAAAAGAAATTTTAAAATAGATTAAAAAAAAAGGGTACTCCAATGCAACTTAAAATTACAATTTAAGGCTACAATTGAAATTAAAACAAGTATTAAGACTGGCTATTAACAAATATTCGATTTTAATTTTAAATCATAAGATTATGTTATGATTCAATATGCTATTGACTAAATAAAATATTAAGTAGTGCTAATAGGACGACAAACTCAAGTTAATTGGAAGTTAATCGAATTCAATAACAAGCAGGATCTTAAGAACAATCTATGGTACCAGAGGAGGGTCAAAAAAGATATTTGACATTCACATGAAGGACAAATTGTTACACCAACATCACTTTTGAATATTTTCAATCCAGATGCGCAATGGTTTTGACCAGTGCGCAAGGGGGGAATAAGGAGAGATTAAGAATAAGGAAAAAATGAAAATTAAATGGCAAATCTGTCCACATGTGAAATTTGTGCCAAAAAACAAAGTTAAGAAAGGAACAGCGACACAAATAGGCGAGAAGGACTATTAAAATACTTGATAATGGATTATGTGATAGGCGAGAAGGACTATTAAAATGCTTGATAATGGATTATGTGGGCATGATATAGACGGGTAAAGGCAATGTTATTAGCAGAGGAAGGGCAGATGCAGAAATGAGATTTCTAACAGAGAAGTATTCCTTAGATTTGAAATGCTATCAGAAATAAATTCAGATAATGGGTTAGCAAGTTATTCCAAGAATATTGAAGATTAAAATGAATTGTATACGAACACTTAAATTGCACACAAGGAAGTTTTAATAATAATGCTTTATGTTTTAAATGGTTGATATAAAAATTATGGATTAGATTTACAGAAAAAAAGAAATGTAGGCCTACATATAATCAATATGTAAGGTAGTGGAAAAGTTATTTTCTAGAGTTATTTGTTCTAATTGTCTAATGAGTTTATTGAATGACTTTTATGAGGTAAATGTAACATTGCTCTAAAGCTTTCTTAGTTTGAGTGATTACATGGGACATAACTAGATTATTCATGAGTTTATTTAGAAATTAGTAGAAAGGAAGAAAAGGTATTCAGTTGAGAACCGCTTGAACTGAAGAGCTCCAATGAGGAGCTATAACGCAAGATTAAAAATGTCTAAATGGTATTTATTGTTACATTTTGGTAATAAAACTGAATTTAAAATATGAAACTTTATAACGAAGCACAAAGCGATTTAAAGGATAAAAGGTGCACTACAATGTTCTGTTCGTTCATCAACTAAAAATGATTGACTAAAAGATTGATTCTTCGAATTTAATAATTGATATTCCTTCATAAAAAGAAGCAATTGAAAATGAGAAAAATAGGTATTTAACCCAGCCCTATTTTAAATCAAAATTCATATGGATCACGAAAAATAAAAACGCAGAATGAATAAATTATTTATTATAAATCAGCAGAGATTTACTGTAATGCTTTGTCTGCATTAGGAGGAAAACAATTACATGAGAAAAGTAGAAGGACTTATGTTTGAAGATCAGTGTTGCACGTTTACCAAATAATACTGCACAGGGAGGAACATTTAGCGAATACAGGATTAAGTCAAAAAAAAAAAAAAAAAAAAAAAAAAAAAAAAAAGTTTAAGAGCAAAAAGTTAAGAAAAACTTGATTTGAAGTTTGGAGAAGTATGAACATGGTTTGCTAAATTAGGAATGTTTTCTGAAGTTGCAATATTGAAAGGTGGTTATTATTCTGTTGTGTACTTCCCATAGTAAGATCATTAGTTGTTAAAATCACGGTTAAGCTAATGGAGGTGCTAAAATATCAAGAGAATGGAAAGATAAACTTAGAGGGCAACAAAAATACATTACCCAAAAGATTACCCAGGCCAAACAAATTGGATTTTACAAGCATTGGACAATGATTCAAGTGAGGAAGGAGAAGATGATTGACGAGCCAGACCCTGGGTGTATGTGCTAGCCTAACCTCTCCCCGAAGGGTGACCCTCTACGATGCGTAAAGTGTCTGGGTCGAAGAGAAATTCTGCACTACAAGAAAAACTTTTAATAGTATAATGCATGGTTTAATGTTTTGATGTATTCTACATAACTGTGACAACCACAGGCAAGGCAGAACAAACTACATGCTCACGCTTATAACAATGTGTTACTCTTTTTTGTTTTGATAGGGAGAATTCGAAGTCTTTTACTTTCTCCATTGAAAGAAAGAAAATACAACTGAAAGAAAAGAAAATATGTGGAGAAAGATGTTTGGCTCGAATACTCCGTCAGAGTGTGGTAGCACAACCTAGTCATTGGAAAGGTGACTGAGTGACTTAATTGAGTCACTAGGTAGCATAACTGAGAGGGCTGGATTGTGAAACTACACTCTGGGAAAGGGATAGTAAAGTGGGGTTTAGATAAGCCCCAGAGGAGGGAATGTTGAAGATTTTATTATTTAGAAGATCAGTAATTTAGCTACATATTAAGACACTATTATTTACTTTGTGAGTGTGTGACTTTGGATGTACTTTTAGGGGCTTGAAGAAAGGTCAAAGCTGCTGGTGCAGCAGATAATTCTATTTGAGTGTGTCACATGGTGTGAAACTTCAGCCCAAAAATATCTATAGGAGGTATTACCATTTTTGGAAGTGATGTGGGTATATATGTGAAGCCGACCACATGTCTGGAGCGTCTTTTTCTGCAGAAGGGCGCTCGGCTTTGTTTGTGAATAAAGTCTAACATTTCTGGCATCAAAGATCTCTGAGAAGTGATTTCATAAAAAGATTGAAACCACAACAGTACCACTTATCTCTACTGTTTTTACAGAAACCAAAATATCATATTACTCAAATCTCAATCCTTCACAAAGACAGCCTTATTGCTGCTTGCTACTTCAACTTTTGTTACAAACAAAATCTTCTGACATCTAATGTCTTAAAAAATAAAAACATTTTATCAGTTATATTCAATCTTACTATATGGAAATACATTCTACATCGACTCTGTTCTCTTTTATCTGCTTCAAGCCAACAACTCATTGTCTTTTCACACTTTTACACATGCTGAACGCAGACACAACAACCTTTCTGTTTCTCACTGCCCTGTTCAACTGATTCCCGCACCATCTTTAATCTTGTGGCGCTCAATATCATACATTTCTGCCCTTAATTTTATCTCATTTGACAAAAAACCGGTGTACCAAATTTCGCAAGCTTCCTTTTGAGACCTCCCCCATATTGGCCGCTTATCTGTTCTCTGTGGATTTCTCTTTTACGCGCGTTCTCTTTATTTGTCAGGCGTCCCCGACAAACCCGATCTTTCTTTTAACCCAAATCGGACGGGTTACATTATTAGTGTCCTCCTAATTACGGTTTACCAAAAAAAAATCTGTTACGACTTTCTTGGCTCCCCCTAATTAGCCTCAGCACCCAAAAATAACTTGCTCTGTGGTGGAACAATCAATTTCCAGGTACCTATCTGTATGAAATGTCTTGGTCTGTCACAGTTCTCAATTAATTCCAGATTATTTATCTGCTTGAAATATCTTGTTCTGTCACAGACCTCAATTAATTTCAGATTATTTTCCTCGTATCTGTTTGAAATATCTTGATCTGTACGTAGATCTCAATTAATTTCAGATTACGTACCACAGAAAACAGTTCTCAGCCAATATGGTTCAATTTCACTCTTCCCCCAATTAAACTTAATTTAATTATACCTTACCCAGAGATATGTTGTTCGGAGCCACCTGAGTTCTTTTGATTCCAGTGTCCGATTCTCCCGGCCCTGACATCGGTCGGCCTCTCTCTCTCAAGTTTACGAGGTAGAGCTGGAACTTACTCAGTCCAGGTGGCCAAACACCGTCCGATCTCAGGTCCAGGAGGCACGTCCAAGGAATCCCACTATTCTGACACCAAATTGTTGTGGCAAAAATTCATCAAACAAACATCACTGCGTAAGGGAGACTCAGAGTCAAATTATAAAATAGAAGTATTTATTCTTGCAAGAATAGGAGTAGTCTAATACACAGTTGTTACCCTGTGCAGAAGAGTGACACACCCCCAGACAGACTGAACCAGCTTTTATCTATAAGTTTCAAGGCCTTCTCCGCAGAGCCTTCCTACCAGTAGTTTTCCATAGACTAAGCCCTCCTTCACCAAATGGCCTTCTGACATCTAGGTCAGAGGTCCTTGTTCGTCTGTTCTCTGGAGTGTCTCTTCCTTCTGCCTTCCCAGGTACATAAAAGAATCTTCTCTCACTACAAGTGAGAGTCACACATGTGACATTCTTTGAATCATCTATATTTTACTAAAGATCAGTGAATATCATAAAATCGCCACCACAATCTGCTTATTTTTCAACCCTATTAGAAGAAAATAAACATAATCCTAGGTATTTATTTGAAACAGTGGCTAAACTAACGAAAAAGAAAGCTTCAAGCCCAGAAGTTTCCAAGCAACACAGCAGTAATGACTTTATGAACTGCTTCACTTATAAGATCGATAACATCAGGGACAAAATTATAACTATGCAACCGTCTAATACAGTATCGCATCAGGAAGTGCATTGTAGTCTCCCTGAGGGAAAATTTAATTAATTGCTATAGGAGAGGAAGAATTTAGCAAACTCGTCAAATCATCTAAATCGACAACTTGTATGTTAGACCCTATACCAGGGGTCGGCAACCCGCGGCTCTAGAGCCGCATGCGGCTCTTAAGCGCCACCCTAGTTCCTCCCTGGAGCTTTTTCAAAAATATGAAAATGGAAAAAATATTTTTTTCGTTTTAACCCTTTCGCACGTACGATCACATCAGTGTGATCAGTCTTGGCTGGTCCCTGGAGCGTACGATCACACCGGTGGGATTAGAGCGGTCAGTGTGTCACCGATGTTAGGGCCGAGGGTTATTTACCAAACTCCGGAGGAGCAGACAACAGAGGACACCAAGAGGCAGACAACAAGAATTAATTTAAAGGGTAAGTTTTTATTAAGTATAAAAGGGATAAAAGCAGGGGTGGGGATGTTCGTGGCTGTTGCGTTGGTGAGCTGAGGGGTGGGGGGTGCTGGTAGGTATTTTCCGTTCTTCAGGTAAGTATATTCCTCTCTAGGTGGGCTCGTGGGACAGACAGTGACTTTTCTCGTCGTCAGACTCGGTGAATAAGCTCGTGGGACAGACAGTGACTTTTCTCGTCGTCAGACTCGTTGGATAGGCTCGTGGGACAGACAGTGACTTTTCTCGTCGTAAGACTCGTTGCATAGGCTCGTGGGACAAACAGTGACTTCTCTCGTCGTAAGACTCGTTGCATAAGCTCGTAGGACAGGCAGCTTCCAGGTTCGGATTCGTTGACGTGCTCGCAGAGCCACCACTCAACTCTCAGCAGTAACTGCTTCTTTGCTTCCTTCAAGGAACAGACAATTTGACAGTGAGACGGACATTAGTAGGTGAGATAGAAACGGGGTACTTTACCAGCCTTCTCTCGTTCTGTGTGTGATAGAACGCCGTCGTTGGGAGAAATAATGAGACTGGACTTTCTTTGGTGGAATACAGTGCTCGTGAACTGTGGCAATTTAGGTGCATTGAGCTTTTCTTCTCCGCACCATGCACACAATCTTAGGGACCTGGACACAGCTGAGGGGACAGATCAGTTCGAAAGAATCTTCAAAGTTATGGGTCAATTTCATCCATCAGAGAGAACACAGTTGTTTGATCTCACCACACTTGTGCATAAATCACTCTTGTAAATCTTCACACGTGTTTGTTTCACTCTTTCAGACACTGCAAACTCACTCTATCTTCACAGCGATTAATCAACTCGTTTCTCTTCTCTTCATAGGGTGGATGATCCAAGAATTAATGGTTTTCAGAATATGGACATGGATTCAGCGATCTTCCCAGCCGTTACAGTTACTGTTCTTCGCCGTCAACAGGATAACACACACTGCCCACAAACACAGGTTAGTCGTACACTGGTGATGGCAAATCTTCACATGTGGCTTTCTCAGAAAGGTGAATCATAAAAGGGTGCACTTAACTTTTCCTCTGTGAATCACATGAATCCTACAGCGGGTTTCCACTCTCAGTTCTGCCAGTCACTCTCCTTTCTCCGTGCAATTTTTCTCACTTACTTCGTTGCGTTGCTGTTCGTGGTTTCTTCAAAGACTCACTTAATGAGCATGCCTCGGGGGACCCAACATGGAACACCAATCAGACATTAAACCTCAGCTTTCCCGCACTTGCCGCCGCTCACTGTCGCTGTCGCTGCTGCTGCTGCTGCTGCTGCTGCTGCTGCTGTTGTTGTTGTTGTTGTTGTTGTTGTTGTTGTTGTTGTTGTTGTTGTTGTTGTTGTTGTTGTTGTTGTTGTTGTTGCAACCCACTCAAACACTCGTACCGAGCTTCACTGCTGCCATAACATTTCTCTTCCTTACTGTGCTGCCTTCAAGCCCCTCTCTTTATACTCCTTTTTCCGGGCATGTGCTTCAATGAAGCGCGAATCATTGGCTTCAGCTGGCGCTCATCATAGTCGGCGGCCATGATGGGTAAACCCAGAGCCGGCCCGGTGTTACACCGGCACTTCTCCCCCTGGCAACGAGTCGCATTTTTTTTGTTCCGGGTTTGTTCACCCGGTGACAAGTGCATCACGTTAAATTCACTAAATTCAAATGTGCTTTGGCGCTTTGGCTGGCGCTGAGCCAGAGACGGACGCACTCAGTGCTTGTCATATATCACAACTATTCAGTGTTTTCAACCACATAATGTTTATTTTAGGTTTAAGACATTTAAGAATCACATAAGTACTAAAAAACAATGAATTTGATGTTGTAAAATATACACTGATGTCTATGGAAGCGGCAATAATAATCCTTTTTACACGGTGTGTAAGTAGCTTTACATTTTACCCTATTCTTCTCCCAGTTCACCAGCCACTTACTTTCATGTATTTCGGGAGAAGTGGAGGAATTGACGTGTTGTAAATCCGACAGATCCGATTCTCTGAACTGTGGCACAAACTAACATGGCGCCGCCCATCGCGCATACAGCACAACTAATGCGATCGTTATAAAGGTGTTTATACAACAAAACACATCCACATGCACATATTTGACAATCGGAATATCAGTGTTTCATACTATAGATAATAAATGTGTGAATATTTTTAATAAAAAAGGAAAAATTACATAAAAGCAGATCATCATTCATTCAGCGCTGTGTTGTGATTGCGCTGTGTCACGTGACAAGCAATGACGCGTAACCATGGAAACAATAAAGTGACAGATTCGAAACAACGGTCGCCTTGCTCATTATGTATTTGTAGCCTACTTATCATTTTGATACTAGGGGACTAATAAAGCTAATATAGACACTTACAGCATGTGTTGCCTTCATTATAAGGCTTAAATAAGGCTTTTAATTTTTTGCGGCTCCAGACAGATTAGATTTATTTATTTTTGGTCCAATATGGCTCTTTCAACATTTTGGGTTGCCGACCCCTGCCCCTATACCGACTAAGCTGCTGAAAGAGATGCTTCCAGATGTCATAGATCCTCTTCTTAATATCATTAACTCATCTTTGTCTCTAGCATACGTACCAAAAACCTTTAAGCTAGCTATGATTAAACCGCTTGTTAAAAAAACGCAACTTGATCCTACAAAATGAGTAAATTACAGGCCGATCTCGAATCTGCCTTTTCTGTCAAAGATATTAGAAAAAGCAGTTTCCTCACAACTGTGTTCCTTTCTTGAAAGAAATGATATCTGCGAGGATTTTCAGTCCGGATTTAGACCGTACCATAGTACCGAGACAGCTCTCGTTAGAGTCACAAATTATTTGCTCTTATCATCCGATCGAGGTTGTGTCTCTCTATTAGTATTACTTGATCTTAGTGCTGCATTTGACACCATTGACCACAACATCATTTTAAATAGACTCGAACATTATGTTGGCATTAGTGGCATTGCCCTAGCATGGTTTAAATCATACTTATCTGACCGTTATCAGTTTGTAGCAGTAAAGGAAGAGATGTCTTATCAATCACAAGTTCAGTATGGCGTACCACAAGGCTCAGTATTAGGACCACTGCTGTTCACTCTGTATATGCTACCATTAGGAGATATCATTAGGAAACATGGAATTAGCTTTCACTGTTATGCCGACGATACTCAGCTGTATATTTCTTCAAAATCTAACGAAACCTACAAATTCACAAAATTAACGGAATGCATAGCTGATATAAAAAATTGGATGACTAGTAATTTCCTACTACTAAATTCAGAAAAAACAGAGATTCGAATTATTGGACAAAAAACTTCCTCACGTAATAACCTATAGTACTGTCTAACACTTGATGGCTGCTCTGTTAAGTCTTCGTCGTCGGTTAGGAACCTAGGTGTGCTCTTTGATACTAATCTTTCATTTGAAAGTCATGTGTCTAGTATCTGTAAAACCGCTTTCTTCCATCTTAAAAATATATCTAAATTACGTCATATGCTCTCAATGAATAATGCAGAACAATTAGTTAATGCGTTTATGACCTCAAGGCTAGATTATTGTAATGCTCTACTGGGTGGTTGCCCTGCACGCTTAATAAACAAACTACAGCTGGTCCAAAACGCAGCAGCTCGAGTTCTTACCAGAACCAGGAAATATGACCATATTAGCCCAGTTCTGTCAACACTGCATTGGCTGCCTATTAAACATTGTATACATTTTTTAATATTGCTGATCACTTACAAAGCACTAAATGGTTTAGCTCTGCAGTACTTGAGCGAGCTCTTAACGCATTATAGTCCTTCACGTCTACTGCGATCTCTAAAATCCGGCCAGTTAATAATACGTAGAATATCAAAATCGACTGCTGGCGGTAGATCCTTTTCCCCTCTAGCACCAAAACTTTGGAACAGTCTTCCTAACATTGTCCGGGAAGCAGACACACTCTGTCAGTTCAAATCTAGCCTAAAAACACATCTCTTCGGCCTAGCATACACATAACACATTATAGACTTCTATAATTCAATGTTACCCTAGTGGAAAAAAAAGTATACTTTATTGTATTTGAAATATATTTGCTTTTTCAATAGTACATTGCAAATATACTAAAAAAAGTATACTATCTTTAAATATATTAAAAGTATATTAGCATCATGCTTTTTATCTATTTTTATAATACAACTTTTAACACACTTTAAAATAATAGTACTTTAGTATATTTTCTAAAAATATATTTAAAAGCAAGCATACTTTTAATATATTTCTAACAAGTGCACTATAAGTACATTGGTAATAAATATATACTTAATTACACTTTTAAGAAATATGCTAAAAGCAAGCATACTTTTAATATATTTCTAACAAGTGCACTATAAGTACATTGGTAATAAATATATACTTAATTACACTTTTAAGAAATATGCTAAAAACAAGTATACTTTTAATATATTTCTAACAAGTCCACTATAAGTACATTGGTAATAAATATATGCTTAATTACACTTTTAAGAAATATGCTGAAAACAAGCATACTTTTAATATATTTCTAATAAGTGCACTATAAGTACATTGGTAATAAATATATGCTTAAATACACTTTTTAATGTGCATTTGGTATTGAAGACAAAGTGTGCTATTTGTAGTATTTGGATTAAGCCAAAGGTAGGCTATTACGGAGAAAATAATTTTTACTCAAAAATAATAGACTTGTATATTGCTCGTAATGATTTTGTAATGTACTTGTAACACAGATAAAGTACACTTTATTATCACTAATCAAGTATGTCACTGTAAAAAATGACCGTGAAATTTACAGAAAAACTATGTAAAATCCCTACAGAAAATTGTAAAACATTTTTTTTTTGTTTAAATCACAGTAAAATTTTGTAAACCGTTAAACATAATATTTTGTTAGATTTACAATAACAATATGTGATTATAATCAAAATTATTTGTTAAAATTACAAATATTGGTATCAAAAACAGAAATACTGTAATACTCATAACAAAACAATTTTGTTAATTTGACATGCAAATATTGTAAAACTAAAGTTTTAGTCTGATGTTTTTAAAAATACAAATAGTATGTCACTTTACAAGTTTAGCTATTTTTAGCATGATTGATGAAATGATGCAAATTGAGGTAATACATTTTTTTTCACACAAAAAATAAAGGTGAACCTGAGAGGTTGCCTATTTATATATAAAAAATATGGCTACAATTATAATAATATTGTTTTTATAATTTAGACTATAATTTTGTAGCATATTGTAGCCTTGTGTGTGTGTGTGTAATAAATAACAATGAAAAGTAATACTTCTGTTCTGTTCAGTAATCCCTGTAGGCCTATGCCTTATGTTTCTTTTAGTCTTTAAATCTTAATGTAATACTTAGCCTACTGGTTTTCTACATAGGCCTATTGATAAAATAATAGTAGCCTAATCATTTGAGCATTGTGTCATTATCACAGGCTAAAAACAATTAACGGTGCCTTCGCTAACATCGCTGTATGATTTATTTGTAGCATACTGTATTTATAGCCTATGTGTAAAAATAATTAAAATTATTGAGGCCTGTGCAAAGTTTCACTTCTGTTCAGTCCCAACCATAATCATTGTATGCTTTATGTTTCTTTTAGTCTTTCAATTTTAATGTAATACTTAGCTTAATGGTTTTCTATTTATTTATTTATTTATTGTTTAAATAAAATAAATTTGTTACCATTTTTATCATTTATCACAGGCTAAAACCTAACAGTGCCTCTATCATTGTGCACTAATTTTGAATTGTGCAGCTCGTCTCTGATTGGATAATCGCGGGCGGAGTGACGTCAATAACGAGCGATCCAGAGCTGCATTTACTAGACAAAAAAACAGGCGCAGCAGAAATCTTCGGACCACTTTGTCATTTTAAAAGTTTTTAGGACAAATCTACGATTTCAAGTTTTTTGGAGGATCTGCAGCTGTTCATCCAGAAAATTGAACGTTTGCACGGTAAGCACATTACGTCTAACGTTACTTTTTTTCGATAGGCTACTAAGTGAAAATGTGTGCTAGGGATGGGTAAATGAAGCCTCATGAAGCAATGAGGCTTTCCCCTGACTGTTCCGGGAAAAGATTCAAAGCTCCGAGAGTGTCGAGAACAGCGCCATCTGGTGTTTATTTAAAATAAAGCAGCCAGAAGCCTTTGTAAGAAGCTCTGTCAGATGAAGCAACCACAACACGCTCCATGATTTCAATGTTATGTGTACAAATAAAAGCCTTACACGTTTGTGTTTGATTTGTCCATTAAATAAATTATTTTACCAACTAAAGTGTGACAATAAAATATAAAATGAGCTTATGATTGATTCAATAAGATCTAATGTAGGCCATTCTCTCGGTCTCTCTCTCTCTCTCCACACACACACACACTGAATGGACATTGTGTGATAGGATCATCGGTTATTAAATGTACCTATGACACTTGGCAGTGATAGTGCTTATGTAACTGTATGACAGAAAGGTGATGAAGTTTTTAATTATTCTGTAATGCCAATGTATATAGATGGTGGTAGACATGTTTCTGCATTCTCCAGTATTCAAGTGGATCTTCAGCTCTTTGTATGTTTGTCTCTGTAAGGTATTTATCCACTTCTACGATCGCATCAAAAGTGGCATTTGAGCTTTGTTTGTGCTGGTCTACACACTGTCCAACAGAAGCCAAAGGTTTCTGTCACAGGTCGGGGCGGGCCAAGCCAGACTGCACCCACCCCTGAAAACCGGGAACCACCTCGAGGAACGGGTCAAGGACCAGATAGACAAGGGAATAAAAATAATGACAGTACTTTATTATATTAAAATTGGTCAATTGGATAAGTACTAATTAAAACTTCTTGCCGCCAGGGCAGTTCACGCGTCTCTGGACCTCCTGGGATGGGAGGGGAGGAACGATCGTAGCGGGCCGGGGCTCGTTGAATGGGGATCAGGAGAAATCCTCACGCCGTCCAGGTAGGTCACCAGGTAAGTATACAAGTGTGGGGGCGAGCGAGTCACTGGAACGATATGGCAAGGTTTAACCGTTCGTCAGTATGTGAACACTCAGCTGAGGTACCTTCTTTCTTCCGTTTTGGGCAGATGCTTCCAATGGAGGACGTGTGGGGACCACCAGACGGGGAGGACACTTGAAGTGAAACCGCTCCACTTGGTTGGGCACTGGAACGATACAGTAAGGTTAGCTGTTCAACAGTATATGTAGCTTTCAACTAAAATACCTTCTCTTCTTCTGAACAGGGCAAGACTTCCAATAGGGGCGGGTGGAGGCCACCAGGCAGGGAGAACACTTTGGACGAGAACGCTCCACCTCGTTGAGTACTGGAACAGTACAGCAAGGTCTTAACGGTTCAACAGTACATGAAGCTCTCTACTGATATACCTCTCTCTTCTTCTGAACAGGGCAACAGCTTCCAATAGGGGCGTGTGGGGACCACCAGACAGGGAGAACACTTTGGACGAAAACACTCCGCGTCGTTGGACACTAAAACAGTACAGGGAGGTCTTAACGTTTCCAACAGTACATGAAACTTCAACTGATATACCTCTCTCTTCGTCTAAACAGGGCAAAGGCTTCCAATAGGGGCGTGTGGAGACCACCAGGCTGGGAGGGCACTTGGACGGAAACGCTCCACTTCGTTGGACACTGGAACAAACACAGCACGGTTTTAACAGTCCAGCGATATATAAAACACTCAGCTTTAACAGGGCCGGGTCTTCTCACGGAGGAAGTGGGGCTCTTGATTTGTCGAAACCTTCCCCTGGAGACAGCGGGTGGAAGACTGAATGGGAAGAGTGCACGGCAGACTTCTAATATTTCTCCACACAACAATTTCACTTCACAGCACAAACCGGGTGAATCGTCACTTCAGGCACTGTAATTCCACTCACACACCGTGCATTAGGGCCAGCACTCACCCACCGGTCTTTCTCCCACCAGATCGAATCTAGTCTTTGGCCAGGGCTCGACTTCGCTCCAGGAAAAGCAGAAGAATGTTGCAGCTGTCGTTACATTCGGCAAAGAGAGGACTGAAGTTGGAGACAGATCAACAATTCACTCGGTGTAATAATTCACTCGTGCCACACACTTCCAAACTTGCAACACCACTTCAGTGTTAGTGCATATAAACAACGGATCCAATACTCATCACTTGCGTCTTTCCCACTGCTGACGATATTCCTTAGGTTTTCGCTGACAAATCCTTCACTCCTTCCTTTCTCTTCCTTAGCTTCGATCTTCACCACTCCACATCCCAGCCTCAATAAAAAGAACGACCCGCTGACAAACACAGTACTACACCGGAGGAGAACCACCCCACAGTCTGTTTTCTCTCTGTTTTTAAAGCCCCATCTGAACATGTGTCCCTCTCACAGCGTTCCCTGTAATTGCCCCACACCTGCTGTCACTCAGGCAATTGGCCTCGCTGCCATGGCAACAGATTCCTGGTGAACAGTGCATTCACCAGGATCTTAGTCCTGTTCAGGTTTTTGTCACCCCGTGACATTTCCACCTCAGAAGTGTGAGGAGAAAAAAAATTGATTGGGAGTGACTGTACATGTACATTGACTGAATATAAGACACATCAACGGTCAACAATTATAAAATACAATAATAAAAAATAAAATAATAATAAATAAATAAATATATATTTATTTGTTATTATTCCTTTTTAGAAATGCATAAATACATTAGAAGCTATAAACTCAAAATATTCCCAGATAGGGGAAGTCTTCCTTCTTTTTGGCTGTTGCCATTGCTCTAAATACAAACCCTTCACCAAACACCAACACCCTCCCCTAAGCCCACCCTAACCCCAAATACCATCACCAAATTACCTAAAAGAAAACACCAAAAGTGCAAAGATTTTACAAAAACAAAAAGACACAACAACTAAATAATAAATAGTTTTGGTTATTTAAATGTAATGTATTGATTAACTTTCAAAGTGCAGCACTCTCCTCACAAACCAATGAACCAGACTGAGCCAACAACGGGTTCGAGCCTTCTGAAACCCAAAGCGAAACGCGCACGTTATTGGACAGAAAGTGAGGCTTCATTTGTCATCGATCACGTGACTCTGGGAAACCAATACACACCCCGATACGGGGCTTCACTAGAAATTGCGTCGCATACGCGATACGCACATCGAAGCTTCAGTGTCATACGTAACATCACTACTGCCTACCTATGTTTTGACCCATTGCCTGTACTTTGGATTACGCCTTTGGATTGCCCATAATAAAGCTGCATTTGGATTTTCCACCTTCGTGTCTTGGAGCAGTTCATGATATAGGCTATAGCCTATAGTATGTCTGAAATAATGTATTTTTTTCGGTTGCTCATATTGTGTTACACCTTGTAACGTTTCCAGGTTTCATTCACACATTACATAAAATATAGTTTAACGTAATACTTAACCTTCACAAATTGTTATGTGAACAATACGATCGTCAGTATGAGCTTATGAAACCAACGGTTAATTTTAAATCGGACAAAGTAATTTAAAAGTAATAATTTCAGATTCAAACTCTGAATCAAATTAATTCGGAAACCATTCAAGTTTTGATTCACCAAACATTTAGGTTTATATTTAACCTGATAAAAAATACAATGAATGTACTTAGAAAAACACACCAGATTTACTCCAGCAAGAACAGCTTTTAATCTCCTCACATAGTTTTTTATTGTTGTTTTTGTCCTCGTGACATGAGCCAGGGTTTCCACCTTGTGGACAAACTAATTATTGCAAAACAATTCAATACGTACATCTTAGCGTAAGCATAAAAACAGAAGTATACTTCGGCCTTAACCCCTTAAACGGCACCCCCTTTTTTATAATAGACATGAAAATGCACATGCCGAACTTAAATGGTTGTAATTCAAGAATGCTTTGGAATATAGATGTAAGATTGGGCTTGTTTTAAAGAAGACATTTGGCTTAAAGTTAAACAGAAAAAAAGTTAGAAGTTTGAGTTTATGAAAATGTACAATGTTAAAATTTTTATTATTCATACTTTATATAAAATATATATTTTCAAAACCTGATGGACTCTAAAAATGCAAAAAATAAAGCCAAAAATCTGGACAAGTTGTGTTTCAAATTTTAGGTTGATATCTCAAAAAATAAGCTTTCAGTGAGATTTAGTTTGGGCGCAGTACCTGATCTGGTACCATTATTTTTTACAATTTTCATACAATTTATGAAGTAGACATCCTATTCAGAAGTATAGGATGGTTTGGCAAAAGTTTGGCAGATTTTGAAATTAATTCAACCTCTAAGAAACACAAAAAGAACACGTATGTGCATTATAGCTTGTATATATTATTAATATATATTAATAATATATATCTATTATTTTTTTCTTTATATTTAAAACATTTTCAGACTAAAAGAATTGAATGGATGCTATCTTTTGAAGTATTGGCATGAAAACAAACTGAGGTTTCTACCATTCTTTCATGATGTTTCATGTTCATCACTATTTCAAAATAAAGGTCTGAGCACGCCTTAGGAGTATGAAAATATTCTTGTTACAAATTGAGAAATTACGGCTCCTCTGTAATTTATTTAGAAAGTCAGTCACCAAATATGTAATTGTAGCCGGTTCGGGCTCGCACGTCTCTGCTACTACGACTCGGCTATCTCTCTGCGTTGTGTTGTGTTGTGTTGTGAATAAAAACTGGAGTCCAATTGCTGGTTCAGAGGTTCTTTATCTGCATGAGTTGAAAAATGCAGTAATTATTTGTTGCATTCAGTATAGTGCATAATCAGCCTTCTCCTCGCTCCGCTCAGACCTCCCGCGGACTGAAGCGAGCTCACAATGCACAATTTACAGTAATAAAGAATATAAAGAAAATAGTAATAATTCATATCACATCAGATGTATCAACGGTCAGTGAAATAATACAATATATCTCTAAATATACATGGACACTAACCAAACTGTAAAATATACATCTTTAAATCACCCACATTCCAGCATTTTATAGAACCAATTTGGTTGAACACATGTAACAAATAAATCATAAAAACAATTTATAACCATACCTGCATGAGTTGAAAAATGCAGTAATTATTTGTTGCATTCAGTATAGTGCATAATCAGCCTTCTCCTGTCAAACATTTGAACATAGAAAAGATATCAGCAGACACGCTTCACAGGCCAACTTTTACACGAACATACAACACAACGTGATACTGCATTCACTCGGTTAAACTTTCACTTATGCAGGAAAAACAGCTTTAAGAGGGATGATCACATACTTGTGCATACTCATTTACATTTTAACGAAATCGATCACTTAATTAGTGATTATTTTCACTTATGACACTCTTTTGAACAGGAGTGCACAGAACACATACCTCGCTCCGCTCAGACCTCCCGCGGACTGAAGCGAGAGCGCGCAACGCGCCAATGACGTCACAACTGCGACGAACGCAAAACTCATAAAGACATAACAAATAAATGTTTTTATACATACATATGTAGCGAACAAATTTGGATTTTGTGTGAACTTAAAATAAAACACAAGTTATAATTAATACCTGTTACATTCACCCCCTTCTGAATTCACCAAAATCCCAAAGACTCAACCAACTTCACTTATACACTTGACCAAGGTCTCCAAAATGTCTCTACCCATTTCAGCCTGAAAATGCTACCTTCTTAAAAGGTTGAAAGAAATTCAAGGGTGATCAGGCCTTAAAAAACTCCCAGAATAAAATGATGCCTTTTACACCATACCAGGTTTTAAACCACAAATATTCAAGTCAAATGTATAACATCTGTCACATCAAGTGAATTACTTTACAGCCACAGGGATAATACTCAAGTGTATCAGAGAATATGAACTTGGACTATAGAATAACTCTTAGAACAAGGTGAGTAGTGACTGGGACTTTCTACCCAATGTGTTTGTAAGTGATTTAATCTGTAACTGTCTTTGTGCCATAGATTCAATAAGACGATTGACCTTCTTAACCACTCTTCCAGTACGTGTAACTCGTTCTTGAGTATTTTCTACACCCTGGGGATCTCGGTCTCTAGTCTCTGAACTAAGCTGTTCTGTATTGGGCTTGTCTCTTTCCTCCACTATGGGATTGTCTCTTTCCTCCACTATGGGATTGTCTCTTTCCTCCACTATGGGATTGTCTCTTTCCTCCACTATGGGATTGTCTCTTTCCTCCACTATGGGATTGTCTCTGTCACAATCAAGACTAAAACAGTCCGTCTGATCATTAAAAGTCTCTGTAACATGACTGTCATCATCACAAAGCTTCTCAGAACAATCACCATCTTGACTCTGCTGTCCTCCCTCAGTATGGAACTGCACAGATCCAGTTTCAGTTTGTGAGCTTTGACCCAGGGAATGTTCTGTTTCGTCTAATACCCATAGGCTTGTCCGTCTTTCTGAACTTTCACTTTCCAAACAGTCTGCAAAATCCTGAGGCTGCTGATGAGAACCTGACCCTCCATCATCACAGTCATCGAGATATGGATTACTGACTCCTTCAAGTTCTGTCTGAACAGGTAAGAAACTGATGTTCAACAAGAGATTCCGATGTACAACTTTCTTAGATCCTTTTTCATCCTGTACTACGTAAGTATGCGTCTGGGAATTCCGGTTGATTACAACGTAGACGGTTGACTCCCACTTGTCGGCAAGTTTTCTCCTCCCTCTCTCTCCTTTATTAGCAATCAGCACACGATCTCCAATGCTTAGGTGAGTGCCTTTAACTCTTTTGTTATATCCCTGAGCTTGTTTTTTCTGTTCTTTGACAGCATGCTGCTGCGCGATAGTTGCTGCTTCATGGAGATGAGAGAGTAGCATCTTGGCGTGACTACCATAATCAACCACCACTGGATCTCGGAGTACTTGTTTGAACATCACGTCTACTGGAAGTCTTGGCACACGGCCGAACATGAGATAAAAAGGAGGGAAGCCTGTTGTTTCATGCACAGTGGCGTTATAAGCAAATGTTAGAGTCTGAATTTGTTGGGGCCACTGATGTTTAGCTTTGAGGGGCAAAGAACGCAACATAGCTCCTAGAGTCCTATTAAATCGTTCAGTTCCCCCATTCCCCATTGGATGATACGCTGTGGTGTGCGACTTAGCCACTCCTGACAATTTAAGTAGCTCGGCGATCAAACAACTTTCAAAATTAGCGCCCTGATCGGTGTGTATACGTTCAGGAAAGCCATAGACGCAGAAAATGTGATCCCACAGCTTCCTGGCCACTTGCTTAGCTGTCTGATTTGCACATGGAAATGCGTGAGCTAATTTTGTAAAGTGGTCCGTGACCACCAACACATCAACAGAGTTCTGCCTAGAGTCTTCTGCGCTCCAGAAATCCAAACATACCAATTCCATGGGTGCTGAGGTTCTGATACTCTCCAATGGGGCTCTAGCGGATGGCTCAGGCGTTTTAGCGAGGATGCATCTTTGACAACATTTAACATAAGACTTGATGTCTTGCTCCATCTTAGGCCAGTAAAATCGTTGTCTCGCTAAATGAAGCGTTCTTGCCTGCCCTTGATGTCCAGCGAGGTCATGAATACCACTCAGCGCTCTGGCTCTAAGACTCTGAGGGAGCACAAATTGATGTCTCTTGTGCTTATTCAACGGGTCCTTGCTCACTCGATAGAGTATGCCATCCAGGAAGGTAAGTCTCTCCCATTGTTTGCTGAGAGAAAGTGCACTTGGGTTGAGGTTTGCTTTCTCACGTCTGGAAGGTCTTCTTCTGCGAGTTACAAAAGGAACAACCACAGATATGGTAGGATCCTGTTCCTGTCTTTGTTGAAGTTCTAGTAGCGAGAGTTCAGGTAATGTGTCCAGACTTGATGGTACAAATTGCTGAACAGACTGGATCAACTGCACTGCCCTAGACTCTGCTGCCCGTTCCCAGTTGTCATGAGCTTCACAAATGGCATGAACGTCGCCAACACCGCAAGTACCCGAGCTAGCCACTGGAAAGATCTGTCCTGGGTCAGTCTCCGACCCCTGCTGCTGACATTGAACTTTCAGTCGGAAAGTATCCTGGATCCCTTCCTCACTAAGTCCCTCAGCTTCAGACAGCAACCTCTCATACTGTTCATTTAGCAGCCTATGACCGACTGTCTTTGAAAAAGGGTCGCGACTAAGAGCATCAGCCACAATGTTCTTGTTGCCCGCTATGTGACGGATCTCAAAGGTATAAGGGGCTAACTTCGCGACCCAGCGTTGTTCGCAGGCATCAAGCTTCGGTTTAGTCATTATATACGTTAGAGGATTATTATCCGTCCAGACGGAGAATGTGTGTCCTTTAAGCCAATGACTAAACTTCTCGCAGACACTCCACTTTAGGGCCAAGAATTCTAGACGGTGGGCTGGATATCGCCTCTGTGAAGCACTAAGTGTTTTACTCGCAAAAGCGATGGGCCTTGCTTTGTCCTCGCCCAGGGGTATTTGAGACAATACCGCCCCTAAACCATCTAGAGAAGCATCTATGGACAGGATCATGGGTCTTGAAAAATCAGGATGCGCCAGGACTGCGCAGTTCAACAGCTTCTCCTTCAGACTACTGAAACTTGCATCACACTCCACTGTCCAGTCGGAGGGCTTTAGTTTTCTGAAAGTACCAGCCTTTCTTGTGACATTTCCTCTTCCCTTCCTCTTCTGACCAGCAGTGAGGGCAAACAATGGTCGGGCAATGGCGGAACAACATGATATGAAATGTTGATAATACAAGACCATCCCCAGAAAAGATTTAACTCTTTTTACTGAAGGAGTAACTCCGTCATCCTCCATAAGATCATCCTTGGTCATGCGGGAAATCACGCCCACCTTTTCTGGGTCCACAGCAACCCCACCCCCTTCGATGATGTGTCCCAAAAATCTCACAGAAGTGCGCATAAGGTGACATTTTTTCGGGCTCAGCTTCAGATTATTTTGGCGGAGTCTCTGGAATACCACGTCAAGCCTATTCAAGGCTTCCTTCTCAGTGGCTGCAAATACCAGCAAATCATCCAAGTAACACAATAGCTGAGTGAAATTCATGTCACCGAATATACTCAGCATCATTCGCATAAATGAAGCCGGACTATTGCACAGACCTTGTGGCATACGATTGTACTCATGCAATCCAAGTGGTGTGGTGAATGCTGTGTATTTTTTATCCTCCTCATGCATGGGAATGTTATAAAAGCCGGAGGTTAAGTCCATAGTGCTAAAATAGACATTTCCGCCCAGAGCTGCCAGACAATCTGATTGATGCGGGAGTGGGTGTGCGTCTTTTAGAGTCCTGGCATTAAGCCACCTAAAGTCGGTGCAGATTCTCAAACTACCATCCTTCTTCCATACCATCACCAGTGGTGATGCAAATTCGCTGGTGGATTTCCGAATTATGTCCTGATCCTCCATTTCTGTCAAGACCTGCCTCAATTTTTGGTAATGAGCTGGTGGAACTCTCCGGTAAGGAAGGCGGAATGGTCGTTCATCCATCAGGCGGATGCGATGAGAGAAGCCTTTTGTCTCACCACAATCCAAAGCATGTTTTGAGAAGATGTCATTGTAGCTGACTAAGAGCTGAACTAACTCCATTTTGATAGAGTGACTGATTTGGCAGGACTTGAGGTCTATATCTTTCAGACCAACTTCTGCAAGTTTCTTCTCAACATCCTCATCGCTTGCTTCGGAATAACTCATTACTTGATCACTAGCCTTAACCTGACTGGAGTTCTGGAAAACAGTAAAATCTTCGGCAGCCAGACAGGGCGATACATCAGCCAACTTGCAATTCCTCTTCAAAGTCACGGGCTTATCAGAGAGATTCACTATCCTCATGGGGACATATCGGTCACCCCACATGGGCGTAACCACCCGACCGACCAGAATGTTTCGCGGCATGGATTTCGAAGATGTGGGTTCGACAACCACTGTGCTGCCGGGGGACATCGGGGTGTTTTTCGGCAGTCTGCCCCATACAAGATGCTCATGTCTAGCCAAGAGTGTTACAGCTTGTGTCAACTTCACAGTCCCAATCTTGTTTGGAGTATCGACACCCTGCCATCTTGTCAACCCTGCCATCATGTCAAGGAATTGAGAAGTATCAGGAGACAACGACATGCCACAGCTCTGACCAGTCACCCTCCAATAATCGTCACTGCTCTTCATTTGATGCATGATGAATTTTATGACGTTAGATCCGAGAATGAGGTCATCTTTCTGCCCTGGGACCACAAGAATGGGAACGATGCACTGTACACCGTACACTTCTATCTCCACTTCATACACACATTTAGGGTGAGTTTGATGACCCCCACAGCCGATCAGGATGACTTGCTCATTTAACTGCTTGTCTGTAGTGATTACCTTTTCTTCTAGCATCCTAGATACCGTCGCTTCGTTTACTGTACAAGCCATGGAGCCGGAGTCTAGCATTCCCTTGACTCTGAATGTCTTGTTCACGATCACTGGAGCATAGAATAGTTCACTAAATAGTTCAATTCTTTGCGAATTCTGCAGAACTACTTGAGCACCTTCTGATTGGGATGTGTGCTCATACCATTGCTCCCAGTCGTCGTCATCTTTTTGTTCGAGGGTTTGATTTTGTCCACCTGCACATTCCCTCTCCATATGCAGGCTTGTCAGTTTAACGGTGGTTGCTCCTGGCTTGGATGCAAACCAGGGCCACTGGCTCCAGATCCTGCCTTGCGACACTCTCTCTTCCAATGTCCTGCTTTAAAGCAAGACAAACACAATCCATCTCGCCTGCAATGCATGCTAGTAGAGTGATCAGTCGCTTTGCAGATTTTACATGGCCTTCGGAAAGACTGGAATCCGCTTGACATGTGCGGTGCCTGGACTGCTGCTTGATGGTTCTGCTTTAACACACGATCAAGTTGAGCTATGAGACTCTGAAGGGTGATATTATCAGACGATGTGCCAACATCACTCACAGCGTCCATTTGGCTTTGTGATCTCATTGAAGCACCCACCAAAGTTGATTCATCAATTGCAGCAGCCTGCACGTTTGCAGAAGCATATCTCTCAGCGCCTGAACGTTGCGATCTGGCTCGCTGCTGCTGAATCTTCAGTTGTGTCTGGTGATCATCGAGGCGTTCCTGAATTTCACTAGCTTTCCACTTGTCAGCAGTTTTGAACTTCAGCACTGCAGAAAGAGCTGGGTCTGGGCAGTGCTTAACGAACATCATGGTTACCTCTTTACTTGGATCTTCAAGGTTGCGTCCCTGCCTCTTCAAACACTCCTCTGCCACGTCAACAGCTTTATTCAAGCGAATCCAGTAGTCCATCGCGTTTTCTCCCACTGTAGGTAGGGTATTGTAGAAGTCAGCGAGTGGCATTGAAGAATACGTCAGTTCACTAAAGTGCTGCTTTAGTATATCAATAATAACTCTTGGGTCATCTCCAGGTTTTAATGACGGGTTACTGCGTAATGTGATTTTGATTATGTCTCTTGCTCTCCCTCCAAGTCTTGACATAATTTCCTGAGCCTGCTCTCCAGTGGGCACACCTCGCTTTCTTAAATAGATGTCAATCTGCTCTTCCCACTCGTGGATAGAAAGTTTATCTGTGCTATCTCCGCGAAAGCTTGGTGGCTCTTTCACATCAGATTGCATCACCAATTTTACACCAGTCATAGTTAATGAATGAGGGTCAGCAGAAAGTGGTTCTAAACCTACATTTTGGCTGCTAGTCATTCTCTCCTCATTCTCACTTCCTTTCTTTAGCTGCGCTGAAATGGACTGTCCTATTTCATGAGCTAACTGTGTAATGAGGTTGCTTAAATCAGCAGAAGTTGTGTCTGACCTGGGAACCTGACTATCAGTTCTTATACGTGTGGAGCAAAACACTGGGGAATCAGCAATACCTGTGGCTCCAGGAATGTGAGCCATATCTCTAAAGAACTGTCCTCTCCCACCACCAATGTATACTTCATCATGTGCATCTTCCACAACATAAGTATAGGACATTGTTACAACAACAGTTAAAACAATATTACAATGAAAGTTTTTTTTTTTCTTTTTTTTTTTTCTTCCTTGAATTTTAATACTCAGTCTTTGTACCTCTCTCTCCAGCAGATTAGAAGGATAAGAAGAATTCAACCCAGTTCGTAGGATGAAATATGTAGTACTCAGCAACAACCGGCGGTCAATCTGACGTTGATCCTTCTGGGAATCCGGGTCACGGCACCAATGTAGCCGGTTCGGGCTCGCACGTCTCTGCTACTACGACTCGGCTATCTCTCTGCGTTGTGTTGTGTTGTGTTGTGAATAAAAACTGGAGTCCAATTGCTGGTTCAGAGGTTCTTTATCTGCATGAGTTGAAAAATGCAGTAATTATTTGTTGCATTCAGTATAGTGCATAATCAGCCTTCTCCTCGCTCCGCTCAGACCTCCCGCGGACTGAAGCGAGCTCACAATGCACAATTTACAGTAATAAAGAATATAAAGAAAATAGTAATAATTCATATCACATCAGATGTATCAACGGTCAGTGAAATAATACAATATATCTCTAAATATACATGGACACTAACCAAACTGTAAAATATACATCTTTAAATCACCCACATTCCAGCATTTTATAGAACCAATTTGGTTGAACACATGTAACAAATAAATCATAAAAACAATTTATAACCATACCTGCATGAGTTGAAAAATGCAGTAATTATTTGTTGCATTCAGTATAGTGCATAATCAGCCTTCTCCTGTCAAACATTTGAACATAGAAAAGATATCAGCAGACACGCTTCACAGGCCAACTTTTACACGAACATACAACACAACGTGATACTGCATTCACTCGGTTAAACTTTCACTTATGCAGGAAAAACAGCTTTAAGAGGGATGATCACATACTTGTGCATACTCATTTACATTTTAACGAAATCGATCACTTAATTAGTGATTATTTTCACTTATGACACTCTTTTGAACAGGAGTGCACAGAACACATACCTCGCTCCGCTCAGACCTCCCGCGGACTGAAGCGAGAGCGCGCAACGCGCCAATGACGTCACAACTGCGACGAACGCAAAACTCATAAAGACATAACAAATAAATGTTTTTATACATACATATGTAGCGAACAAATTTGGATTTTGTGTGAACTTAAAATAAAACACAAGTTATAATTAATACCTGTTACATAATCATATTTGGTGACTGACTTGAATCACACCCCTGCCTAATCATTCACATAAAACAATACATTGATTTAAATTTTGTAAAACACTTTTAGTATGGAAAGGCACTATACTGTATGTGTGGGCATGAATGATCATGAATAATGCTCTGATTCACACCTGAGAACAATGACCCACATAATGAGCTGCATAATGATCTGCATAATGAGCCTTTCATTCAGGTGTGTCATACAAGAAAGAATGCGAGTACAATATATGAAGCTTTTATGTTTATGTTTAGTAATTTCACTTTCATGACAGTGAACATACCTATTAACTGTCATTATAGTGAAATTACTGAACTTAAATATACAAGCTTGATAAAAATGCTAATTTTAGAAGAAAATTTCAGATGGCACTTAGAGGCTTTTGCATCTGAAGTCTACATAATCCAAATATAAATTAAAGTCGAAAGCACATTTTTAGTACATAGTCATACCTCGAAACAAATCCTGTTCAAATAGGCTATAAGGGCCATTCTCCAGAATTGGTTCAAAGTTAAAGGTGCTGTAGATTTTATACTAAAATTCCCTGTGTGTGAAGGGGTTGTAATCTCACATTAAAATGATCCACTTTGCGGGTTTTGCTATTACCTCTGAAAGCAAGTATTCTTATTTTTATGTGAAAGTGCCGGGTCGGATTTACCGCGAAATCCAGTGACGTCACCTGCATGCGCGCTCCCGAGCCTCTCGCCTCGTCTACTGACTTTGCACTCAACAGCGACGACACTGAAACTTATGACTTGCAACTTATGACATGTCTGATAATAACACGAAGAAACAACCTGCTCCCAGCACAACACAGACTCGGCTAAATGCAGTCAATGTAACTTTATCATGGTACGAGCATAGAGCATTAGTTCAACTTTAAGATGATAAAAGTAGCCTATTAACGTTGCAGTGGGAGTTTACCTGAGTTTCCAGCATGTTGTGTGATGCTTTCTCCGGTGTGTTGCGTCTCAGTCTGGCCGGTACTCGAGCACGCGCTTGTAAATTTATTGGTTGCAATCTGAAACATCACGACTAGAGGCCGCTAAAATCTACATACTGCACCTTTAAGAGTTGGAAACTTCTTTAAAAAAGTTTTTTTTTAGACCTCTTTTTATATAGACCTTATGCGCCAGAGAAACAAGGGGGGCGCAGCCATCTTTAGAATATTGTCTTTGAACTTCCGTTTTTGCGGTCACTCTGTGTATCTCTATGGCATTGCTGTCCAGGAGTAATTAGCTTTTGAAGTGGATTTACTTAATGTAAAGTTAACGAAAGTTATCATGAGGATTATAATGTTTAAAGCAGATGTCAGTAGACAGGGAATATTTTAAAACATTAAAACAATATTTTAAAACAAACGTTAGTTTATTTATAAATACGCAAAATCGCTGTGAAAATACAGACCGGAAGACAAAAGACAACGAGCACAGCGCTGAAAAGGGGCAGGGCTACATAAAGTCTATAGATTACATAAACAGAGAATATTTCAGTTAATTCTTACATCTTATAACAAAACACCTCAATCGCTTAGAAGACATTCTTGTCTACAGCTGCTCCGGTGTCGAAACAATGGCGGACTGTGTACAGCTCACTCAGGGCGGATTTACGTTAAAACAGTCGTGGGAGGGGCTTGTGCATAAGTACGTCACATTGCCCCGGATCTCAGAACGGCTTGTTCTGAGACAGTGCTTATGATTTATGGGGATTTAAAAAAAGCACTTGGTGGATTTTTATCATTATAGTGTGGCAGGATAAGTGATTTTGCCCTCCTATTGGCAATGGTTAAGTGTGGCTTTGGCAGACCACTGAGGTAGAAGCGGCCACATTATTTAAGGTCCCTTATTTTGACGGGTGTACGGGTCCTCATAAGTCAGGGTTCTTCCCTTCCTGGCATTTTCATTTCTGTTTCTCCTAAGTATGTTGACTCTCTCTGACTGTGAAATGATGTGAATAGTAGGGCTGTTTTCGACTAAGGATTTTTTTAGTCGAATCTGATTCGTTAGATTTTGCCGTAGTCGACTGATAGTCAAACTTTTTTTATTTGTTATTATTATTTTTTAGATAGGCCTAGCAGCTAGATTTTTTCCATTTCAAACAAAAGAGCTAAAAAAAAAAAACTAAAAGAAAAACATAGTGTGTAACAAATACCTTTTATTCATTTAAAGCCAGATGAACAAAACATATCACACATAGGCTATATCAAACATCAGAAAAGTTCACATAAAATAGGAACAAATTGGCTTCGAAAACACCAACGCCAAAACATGCCTTTATCTCTCACTTAGGAACCTATTTCTTGGCTTTTAAGTCACAGTTCACACTCGGGAATCGGGATAAAATAAATAAATAAAATTAATAGTGCAACAGCCTGGCACTAGTCCAAAATGTCATAAACATTTTTCAAAATACAATAAGCCTGCCTGAATAAATAAAAACAATTACACAACAACGAAAATAAACATAGGCCTAATATAAGTTATAATCGAATGGGCTTCAGAAAGTGCACATGCAGAAAAAGAAAGAGGCAAAATTTTGATCGCTTGCGTTTGGGGTATTTTTTATGTTATGTTCAGCAGTAACATCATGTTAGCAGGTGTATGAATGCTGGCCGGTAGACAGAGCCGCAGCACCTGTTGTGAGTAACCATACAGCTTTGTGTTTGGTGGTTGTTCTACCTAAATCATAAGTATGCCTTTTCCTCGTTCACATGTGGGGTTCGGTGCAATTAGTTTGACTTGTACACGTATAGCTTGACTTGTGCTTGACCTTCTTGTGCTTGTGCTCCTGTGAGAGCTCTTCGGCCTCTGCCACAACGTCAGGGCCCACACCCTCCTCCATCTCCTCGAGGTGAACCAAAAACAACTGATACCAGCTCTCAGTGACATGTGTCGGGTCCCGGCAGGGGCGGATCTAGAAAAATATTGATGGGGTGGCGAGAAGGGGGAAGGAATTTTTTAAGGGTGGCAACATATGGCAGATGTATATATACTGAATTTAATCACAGTTATCACAGTTTGATGATAAATAGTATACACTAGTGGTGTCAACAATAATCGATTCGGCGATGCATCGCAATGCGGGATATGCACGATTCAGCATCGATGCGGCAAAGTGCCATAATCGATTATGTCACTGTTTATTTTTTGGCCTTGAGTTGGACAATAAAGTTGTGAAGTTTATTACTTCCGTGGGCTTAACAACAACAACAATCAAGACGGCTGAGGCGGAGGGAGATCGCGATAGACGAGTAATTAAAAACGCACTCAAAGCTTGGAAAGCGGACATCTGGGCACATTTCGGATTCTACGAAGAACGGGAAACTAGACAAGACGAGGCTGAACACAGGAGCGCAGCTTCGCGGCTGAGACACGAATAGACTATTAACATAAAGCTTTTACTCTTAAACACAAAAGGCACGTCCATTTGAATAAAAAAATAATATTTATTAAACAAACCAGATCAAGAGCAAAAACGAAATAAAGTGCATAACTGAAAAATAAAGCATATAGGCAAAACGAATACAAACAGTGGCACTGCGCATTAGGCTCCAATCATTTTTTCCCGTCTTCTAAAAAAAAAATGCTGCTACACTGCCGATGTCTTTGTTGACATGGTAGAGGAGGACTGACTATGAATTAAACGGTCTCTCAATTAAATAAATAATATTCAGCAAACCTTCTAGTAGCCTACTTTCTTCAATCTGTCTCTCTTCTCCAGTGGTTTGGGCTAATCCAAAAGAAGTGAAAACAAGGAGGGTGTTCTGAAGACAGACTGTTACCTGTGAAACAGGGGTGCTCTGAAAACACCCCCATTAGCAATTAGTGCTTTCCACCTGATGAAATGAACGCGCAAAACGAATGAAATGAACGCGCAAAACTGACGAAATGAACGCGGCAAAACTGACGAAATGAACGCGGCAAAACTGATGAAATGAACGCGGCAAAACTGATGAAATGAACGCAGCAAAACGGATGAAATGAACGCGGCAAAACTGATGAAATGAACGCGGCAAAAAATCGACCAATCAGAATTTTTGTCAAGCCATAACGTATCGACCAACAATCGACTAATCGACTGTGAGATTACAGCCCTAGAAAGCAGTGATTTATGTTTTCTTTTTCAGGTTTGAAAATGGCATACACAATACCCTGTACCATTCAATTTTATTTTGTTTAATAATGACATTTATGTCGAAGATACAGGAGAGTGATAATACACACATAGCAGCCAATAAAATCTGTTGTTCAATATATGACTGCTTGTATTGCCTCATGACTGATGATAAATTTGCCTTGTGTGCAGTAGAATTTTGATGCATCGCAATGCATCGTAGAATCGAATTGAATCGAATCGTTACCTGGTGAATCGTAATCGAATCGAATTGTGAGGGCAGTGCCAATGCACACCCCTAGTATACACTGTAAAAAAAATCTGTAAAAAAACGGCCGAATTTTACAGTAACATACTGTTTTTCATTAAAACAGTAATATACCCTAAAAAATCCATTCTGGGTGATATTTGTCGTTTTCGAGAAACTAGCCTACAGGAATATACTGTGAATTAACAGCGCTCAAAGTCGACACTCAGAGGCTGTGTTCCAAATCACCACCATATACCCTCATTCACTATTGCCTAGTTCACTAATACAGTCCACTTGACTGAGTGAATAATTTCATAGTTAATTCAGTTAATTTTCGAAGTTAATTGAGACACTGAGGAACACCTGCTGTTAACAATCAGAATCACTGAAGGAAAGAGGAACAGAAAAAGATGAAATCAAGATAAAATAAATGAAATCTTAGCAAAAGATCTTAGCAGAGGAGGATTAAACAACTCCACAAAAAGCATTACCAGATTCACTTATTACCAGTGTTGGGTGTAACGCGTTACAAAGTAACGCGTTACTGTAATAATATTACTTTTTTCAGTAACTAGTAGTGTAAGGCATTACTCGTCTGAAAATGGTAATATTATTACAGTTTTCCCGAGCTAGTTACTTGCGTTACATTTGCCAGTAGCACCATCACACACAAGGCACACAACACAGAGAACAGAAGGGAAGGGGAGGAGGGCGTGAATGGAACAGTGATTGGTCTGGGTTTGGCACGAGGTATCATTTACCATCACCGATTGGTCGACACCCGGCAACCAGCCGCAGAGCGGCATCCTCAAAGACAGATGGGGGAAAATGAAAGCGTCAACAACGGCAAGCTGAGGAAGGTTCCCAGCAACAGAAAGCTAGTTTCGACGGGTGGAGATTCAGTAATTATTTTGAATATGTTCAACGGAAGGAAAATAACTTGACGGTGAAGTGCACACTCTGCCCGGGGAGAAAGCTGCTCTCCACCGCTTCCGACAGCACGGACACATCAAGCTCGTTGCGAAGCGACAGAGTGACATGAATGAGCAGCCCCACAAGCAGCAAAAAGTTTAGACTTGTTATCCCATACGGAAATGTAATATATGTACATATATGAAATATACATATATGAAATATATCCACATATATAAAATATACCATATATATGCCCATATATAAAACCTATTAGAAAATGGAATAATTGACATATAAAACCAGCCCATATATTTTATGTATGTATAATAGTTTTTTTTTTTTACATACATGTCACATATAACGTTATATAATTATCAGTTTTCAAATATAATTTGTTTAGTATTTGTTTTGTTTTTATGAGCTGGTCAAGAAGAGGTAAAATAATAATAAATAATACATTTTATTTATAAAAGATTCGAAAATGAAATGTGGATATGTAGACTTGATCTGCAGACTTGAAATAAATAGTTAAATAGTAAATAGTTTGGCATATATAATAATAATTTAACATTTCCGTATGGGATAAATTGACAATCAAATTTATTGATTGTTTGCACCAGACGGTGTTTGTTAAACATTGAGTAAATTAATACTTGTTTTTTGTACTTGATTGCACAAGTACAGTTGTTTGTAGTTATTTGTGCTAGACAGTGCCAGTCTGTTGTTGGCGTAATAAAGACCCTTAAGAACACTCCTCCTTTGTATGTTCTCCCTCCATCTGATGCATCTCAGGCAATTATAAAGTAATTAATAAAAAAAATGTAACTAGTAATATAACTAGTAATATAACTAGTTACTTTCTCCAGGGAGTAATAAAGTAAAGTAAGGCATTACTATTTTTGAGAGTAATATGTAATATTTAATATATTACTTTTTTGAGTAACTAGCCCCAACACTGCTTATTACTAACCTGACTTTATGTACGTCTACAGAAGGACTTATTGAAAGGTGGCAGAGGTTTAGATGTCATTTTATTTTCATTTGATGTTACCATGATGGTGATCAGTGTTTGCTTTAGTTGGACTCTTGACCATTGACCTTTGAACATTAGTTTTTCTTTGGCTGTGGTAGCTGTGTCTTTAAAATACATTTGCTATGGCAAAAAAGCTGAAAGAATACAGGATCAGATGATTATGGCTGTTAGATAATGGTCTCAAACATCACATAGTGGCCCAATTCACTGATCTCATTTGTTTTCTAATGTTATTATTAATGGTTTATATTTTTAAATTTGGTGATACTGTAATTTTACAGAATTACATTTTTCAGATATTTGCCATTTAGAAAATATAACTGATTTTAAAAGACTTTATACCAAGAACATTTTGAATTTCCAGATCAGCCAGACACACACACAGACATCAAGAATCGGAGTATGAATATCAACAATGGTGACAATCATAAGTTTTATGCTGCAATGCATGTTGGGTACCAGCATAGTAAAAAAAAAATCAGCCATGACTCCCAGCATGCATTGCAGCATGAATAAATTATTCATCTGAATTGTCTGGTTATTTTCTTAAATTTGTACTTTTTGCTTTTATTTTTGCTGTTGATTTTGTGTTGACTTTTAGAAGCGTATGATGTTCAGATTTTATGTTTTTCTTTTTTGTTGATTGTCAACATTGTTGAGATTCATTGGCTGATTCTTGATGTCTGTGTGTGTCTAACTGAAACCATAGTTCAACATTTTTTAATGAATGATGAGTTTAAAAATCCTTCACAACCGATTGCGTAGCAGTTCAATTCAATTCAATTCAATTCAAGTTTATTTGTATAGCGCTTTTCACAATACACATTGTTTCAAAGCAGCTTTACAGAAAATGCATTTCAAAAAAAAAAAAAAAAAAAAAAAATATACACACAAAATACAGTTAGTTAATCATGAAATTTAGGGCATAACATATCGCCGGCGTTGGGTCGTCTCTTCACAGGCGTCGAGTCGTCTCATCACAGGCGTTGGGGCATCTGAAGTAGGGCTGGGCGATAAAACGATAACGATAATTATCGCGATATAATTTTTCTCGATAAAACGATATCAAGAGTTCGATAAATGTTCGATAATGTTTTTGCGCCAAAAGCGGAACGAATCTCAATTGAACCGCGCGCGCCACACGGACCGTTTAACCGCTCGGCTCAAAGTCCAAACAGCAGCGCAGCGCGAGTTCAGACGCGTTTACTCTGATCGGTCTCGGTCACTAGATCCAGTGAGAAGCGCTTGAATTCAGCGAGGAACACAAATGTCTCAGTGATTTAAACCAGTTTAAAGGCAGATGAGACCGCCCTGACGAACATGAGAAACACTATGCGCAACGATACAGTCAGAAGCTTCTCCGTCTACACATTCCCATCATTTACCACGGATTTAACGTTACTGTAACGTTAGCCTAGTAATATTAACTCCACCATGAAATGTGGGATATATATATATATTGAATTGTATAATATTATTAATTTAGACAATGTATTAAAGGACTAATGGAATATAATTACAGTTTTTAATAATGTATTTAGGCTACTGGTTTTCATAAATACCATAGAACCATAAAGTTACATTTTATCTGTGGTTATCATGATCTAAATGCATGATGCTGGATGACCAATGGTTAATTTTAATAAAACTAAAGAATATTACATTTTACCAAATTTGTTACTTTTTTTTAACAGATGTTACTGTTTTTGTTAATGAACATAAATTGTATAAAGTAGCCTAAATCTGCATCCTAACTCAAGCTAATACTACTGAAATAAAGATATTTATTTTGTTAAGGAAAAATGACAAATGTTTGAATGTTCGACCTCGGATTTGTGAATGTTCACCTGTTTGTCAAGTGTTTGTCATGATATGTTCTGACAATAAAGAGTAGTTTAAAAACACAACGCTCTGGTTTCTACAGCTTTCACTTAGGAGTAAAAATCTGTCTTTGAACTTGAAATAAATAAAGATTTGACATTTATCGATAATTATCGATATCGACTGATATATAAAAAAATATCGTGATATCTTTTTTTGGCCATATCGCCCAGCCCTAATCTGAAGTCTCCATGAGAGGCTGGATACATAACTGGAGCTGACGAACTCTATTTGAGTTATCTCGGGACAGGCGTCCCGAGATAACAACAAAAAAGGCAGATGGGAAATAATTAGCGTAGCTGCTGTTCATAATATGAATGCATTTGATCTGATTTAACTGTAGTATAAAAGGTATGAGATGCATCATGTGAATGCTTGGCTAAAGAGATGCGTCTTTAATCTAGTTTTAAACTGGGAGAGCGAGTCTGAGCCTCGGACAATATCAGGAAGGCTATTCCAGAGTTTAGGAGCTAGATGTGAAAACGCCCTCCCTCCTTTAGTGGACTTAGTTATCCTAGGTACGACCAGAAGCCTCGAATTTAGCGATCTTAAAGAGCGCGATGGAATATATGGCGATAGAAGATCTCTTAAATACACAGGAGCTAAACCATTTAGGGCTTTATAGGTCAGTAACAATACTTTGTAATTGATACGGAACTTAATAGGTAACCAGTGTAGAGATGATAAAATTGGTGTTATATGATCATATTTTCTTGACTTAGTAAGAACTCTAGCAGCTGCATTTTGGACTAACTGTAGCTTGTTTACGGAGGATGCAGGACAACCAGCTAATAAAGCATTACAGTAATCTAGTCTCGAGGTCATGAATGCATGAACTAACTTTTCTGCATCAGAAACTGATAGCATATTACGTAGCTTAGCAATGTTTCTAAGGTGGAAAAAGGCTGTTCTTGTGACATTTGAAATATGATTTTCAAAAGACAAGTTGCGGTCTAGTATAACACCCAGGTCTTTTACTGTAGAGGATAAAGTAACAGGACGTCCATCTAGATTAAGGTTGTATTGTAAGAGGTTTTGTGGGCAGTTTTTTGGACCAATCAGTAATACCTCCGTTTTATCTGAATTTAATAGAAGAAAATTACACGTCATCCAATATTTTATATCTTTAACACACTCTGTCATTTTAGATAATTTAGTGTTATCATCTGGTCTAGATGAAATATATAATTGAGTGTCATCGGCATAACAGTGGAAACTTATTCCATGTTTTCTTATAATATTACCAAGTGGCAGCATATAAATTGAGAATAGCAGGGGGCCTAATACAGATCCCTGCGGCACTCCATAATTTACTGACGTTATCTTTGATTTTTCCCCATTTAAATGGACAAAATGGTAACGGTCTGATAGGTACGATCTAAACCAGCTTAATGCCTGTCCCTGAACACCAGTGTAATTTTGAAGTCGATCTAAGAGTATTTTATGATCTATAGTGTCAAACGCAGCACTAAGATCGAGTAAAACTAGTATTGAGATACAGCCTTGGTCAGAAGCTAAAAGTAAATCATTTGTAATTTTAACGAGTGCAGTTTCTGTGCTATGATGTGGCCTGAATCCAGACTGAAACTTTTCATAGATATCGTTTTCTTGCAAGAAAGAGCACAATTGAGCGGACACAACTTTTTCTAGTATTTTAGACATAAATGGAAGATTTGAAATGGGTCTGTAATTTGCTAGGTTATTTGGATCTAATTGTGGTTTCTTAATAAGAGGTTTTATAACTGCCAGCTTGAATGTTTTTGGAACATGTCCTAAAGATAGAGACGAGTTAATAATATTGAGAAGAGGCTCTTCCACTACAGGTAACACTTCTTTCAGTAGTTTAGTGGGTATTGGATCTAATAAACATGTTGTTGGTTTAGATGCAGTGATAAGTTTATTTAGCTCTTCCTGTCCTATAGTTGTAAAGCTCTGTAGTTGTTCTTGAGGGGCAATAATTGAGGCTGAATCATAAGACGCTGTCAAAGATTGTACATTTACAATTGTGTTTCTGATGCTTTCTATTTTCTCAGTGAAGAAATTCATGAAATCATTACTATTAAAATGTAACGGAATATTTTGTTCAGGTGATGTCTGTTTATTTGTTAATCTAGCCACAGTGTTAAATAAAAACCTTGGATTGTTTTGGTTATTTTCTATTAGTTTGCGGAGATGCTCAGCCCTTGCTGCTTTTAGAGCCTTTTTATAACGTGACATACTGTCTTTCCACGCGATTCTAAAGACCTCTAAATTAGTTTGTTTCCATTTGCGCTCTAAGTTACGAGTTTCTCTCTTGATAACATGCGTAGCACTGTTGTACCATGGTGCTTTAGTTTTCTCTCTAACCTTTTTTAATCTAATTGGTGCAACAGCTTCTAATGTACTAGAGAAAATGATGCTCATACTGCTAGTCATTTCCTCTAGCTCATCTGTTAGTTTGGGTTCACTGAGGAGCGGAGATAGATCAGGTAAGCTATTCAAGAATCTATCTATAGTAGTTGGAAGGATTATTCTGCCTGGTCGATAACGTGGCGCAACATGACACATTTCAGCCGTAGGTAGTATGCAAGTTACCATGTAATGATCAGTGACATCATCACTTTGCGGTATAATATCTATATCGGTTGGATCGGTTCCATATGATATAATTAAATCTAGAGTATGATTAAGACGATGAGTGGGACCACTAACGTTTTGCTTGACCCCAAAGGAGTTTAATAAATCTGTAAACGCAGCTCCTAACGCATCATTTGTGTTATCAACGTGTATGTTGAAATCTCCAACAATTATTGCCTTATCGACATTGACTAATAGATCTGAGAGAAAATCTGCAAACTCTTTTAGGAAATCAGCGTAAGGCCCTGGCGGTCTATATACGGTAGCCAAGGCTAGAGATAATAGGGATTTCTTTCTTACATCTAGGAGCGTAACATTTAGAACAAGTACTTCAAACGAATTAAACCTGTGGCCTGTTTTCTGAGTAACATTAAGAATATCTCTATAGATTGTTGCAACACCGCCGCCACGACCAATCAGACGGGGCTCATGCTTATAACAGTATCCTGGTGGAGTGGACTCATTAAGACCGAAATAATCATTTGGTTTAAGCCAGGTTTCAGTAAGGCAGAGTACATCGAAGCTATTATCAGTGACCATTTCATTTACAATAACCGCCTTAGGTGTAAGCGATCTAATGTTTAGAAGACCTAGCTTTAGAAATTGTTTTTGTTCACTAATATTGAGATTTTCTGGTTTAATCACAATTAGATTTTTCTTAGATCCTACAGTAGATTTATTGTTTGGCCTCACTAAACGAGGAATAGACACAGTTTCTATATAGTGTTCTACACTGGTACTTATATCAATTAATTTGGGACAGCAAAGAATGTGATTTGGACTTTGACTTACTAGTCATATGGTGTGTAACGTCTTGGAGATGTTGTCCGACAGAACAGCCGCTCCGATTCTGCTGGGGTGCAGGCCATCAGCACGGTAGAGCCTAGGTCGCTCCCAAAACAGATTCCAATTATTTACAAAGAGCAGTCTCTGTTCATTACACCATGACATTAACCATTCATTTAGTGCAAACAATCTACTGAACCTTTCTTGTCCTTGTCGGTACGTGGGAAGCGGTCCAGACACGACGATCTTTGCTTCAGGCGATGTTCTGCGTACCGTCTCGATCAGGCTCCTGTAGTCCCTCTTCAGAACCTCCGTCTGCCGCAGCCTGATGTCGTTCACCCCCGCGTGCAGCACGACAGCTCCGACGCGCTCGTCACCGTTCAGGATCTCGGGGACCTGCGCAGCGACATCGAGAACACGAGCACCAGGAAAGCAGTGAGTGCGCACCATACCTTTACCTGAGGTAGCGCGGACATGCCGGACCATGGAACTGCCGATGATCACAGCGTCGTCGCGTTCCGTCTCGCGAAGAGGGGAGAAGCGGTTCCGGGTGGAGATCTCGAAGACCGGGAGGGGCGGAGAGGTCCTTGCTCTGGTCCTGGCTCGTGTCTTCCGCTGTGGCATCATCCAGGGTCCATGGTGCTGTGTCGGTGCCGGGGTGAATGAGGGCAGGGATGCTCGGGTCCTGTGCAGAGAAATACACGGAGTAGAGGAGGCCGGAGTCGAAAAGTTACTAACCACTGACTTGTGAGCATCGGCGCGTGATGCTTCAAGCGCTGATCGTCGGTCTCGCAGCTCGGCCTGCCTCCCCAGCAGATCACGGATCTGCTTCTCCACGGACTCCAGCTCCAACCGCACCGAATGCAGCTCAAACGTGTCCTCACCTGCACTCAGAGGTAGACACACATACGATGTATTCGCCATTATGACAGATGAACAATAAATTAGCAGTGATGCTACCAATATCACTACTAATTTAGGACTGAAATCATTGATAGAACCCGTATCCTTTCAGTGATTCGAGTGTAAATAAGACGGTCGATAGGCGAGACCACGCGTGCAAATGTTAGCGGGCTAACTTAACGTTAGAGATAGTAACGGAAGTTCGGAAAGTTGGAAATAACCAGCGATATCAAAGCAATCCGATTGTTTTTTATAGAGAGTAGTATCGGAGATATGTTCACACGCTCACAAACTAACAGTTAAGCGATTCGAAACACAAACTCCAAAAACAACCAAAGCGGTTCGAACACAGACACAAACTTCAAACACAAACAAGCGATTCGAAGGACAAGCACAAACACAAACTTCAAACACAAACAAGCGATTCGAAGGACAAGCACAAACACAAACTTCAAACACAAACAAGCGATTCGAAGGACAAGCACAAACACAAACTTCAAACACAAACAAGCGATTCGAAGGACAAGCACAACACAAACTTCAAACACAACAAGCGATTCGAAGCACAAGCACAAACACAAACTTCAAACACAACAAGCGATTCGAAGGACAAGCACAACACAAACTTCAAACACAAACAAGCGATTCGAAGCACAAGCACAAACACAAACTTCCAACACAACAAGCGATTCGAAGCACAAGCACAAACACAAACTTCAAACACAACAAGCGATTCGAAGCACAAACACAAACTCCAACACAAACAGAGCGATTTCAGTGATTCGAGTGTAAATAACACGGTCGATAGGCGAGGCCACGCGTGCAATGCTAGCGGGCTATCGTTAGAGATAGTAACGGAAGTTCGGAAAGTTGGATATAACTAGCGATATCAAAGCAATCCGATTGTTTTTTATAGAGAGTAGTATCGGAGATATGTTCACACGCTGGAAAAATAGAAAATGCTCGTTTCTAAATGAGTGTAAAGAACAAAATCAACGATTTATGAATCAAGTAGACGGAGCTTCAAATACAAACACAGCGCTCAGCAGTTCTTGGTCTTTTGCCGTAGTTTCACAGTGTAGTAATACTAAATTAAGTTGTATTGATAAAGACATTTTTGATAAGTGATTAGAAACTAATTGAGATCAGTGAGACAAACATTATGTGATGACATAATATTCAAAACATAACCAGCAACACTTGATATCGTTTTTGTTGGCTTTGCTTCTGCCACAACAAATGTGTCTTATACATACACAGTTAAAGCAGCCAAATAAAAACTAATGTTTAAGTCAAGGGTCAGGAGCCCAACTAAAGCATACACTGATCCCCATAATGGTAATGTCAAATGAAACAAAACAACATCTAAACCTCTGTTAATTCTCAATAGGAATTTCAGTAGACGTATGAAAAAAATGAACTAAGTCAATCTGGTTAATAATAAGTGAAGCTGGTAATGCTATTTTTTAGAGTTGTTTAATCCTTCTCTGCTGAGATCTTCAGAGATTTAATGTCTTCTGTGGCTGAAGTAAGTTGTAGTTCTTGTGTTTCGCTTTTGTATCTTCTTGTTGTTCCTCTGTCCTTGTCAGGTGTTCATCACTAATGCTCAATCATCAGTTAATTAATCACAGAATTATATAATTAACTTCAACACTGCTTCAGTGTGACTCCAGCACCCTGTAGTGTGGTCATACAAGTGTTCATTTAAAACTGAAGATTTTGCAGTGGGGTTTAAAGGGTTAAATGTGTCAATTAAAAAAAAAACAGAATGAAGTGTAATTTAACGGTAATCAACTGTAAATTAATTTACGGCATAAAACTGTAGAAAAACAGCATTTTACTGGCACCCCAGCTGCAGCAATATTCAAAACAGCAATATTCTGTAAAATTTTACAGTCAGATTTACTATACAAAAAAAGTTAATTTCACTGAAATATTAGTAAAAGTTCATAGAAAAAAGTTATGCAAAGTCAATAACTGATAAAGAGAGTAAATATTCAATTGAAGTGTTTTATGTGTTTTGCACAAGATGATACAGGATAGATCTTTTAGTTTAATTCATTAGTTTTGTGGGTCACCATTGTGCTGAAGAGTAGAGCCTGTGCTTCAGTCAAAGATGAGCAGAGTAACACTGATGTTATGCTACCCGTTGCTTTATTTAAACGCAGTAATAGTTGCTGATACAGTGACAATCTCGTTGCTAAATACTTTAGCACATACATGTGTGCTACTATTCGCTAAATGCGAATTGCAAAGATTCTAGTTAATGTCATGTTTGTAATTCATTCACGATTACACATTAGATGTTTGCAGTATTATATTGAGATATTCCTTTTCAGTGGACTCTAAGTAAGTTCACAGTACTATCAGTATAAATACTCGTTTTTAAACTTGAACTATTTGAAGCAATCGGTTTCCCAAATGTTACGAGTTACCATCCATTGTATTTTTACAGTAACATATACTGGGATGAGGAGCTGCCCACAGATCTTGCACAAGAATGGCAAGGATGGTGTTCAGAACTTCCATAGATCCACCGCATACACATTCCTTGTTGGTATGGAATAAAATCAGTGCACAGACACGACGCACATCAACTCCATGTGTTTTGTGATGCAAGCGAGAAAGCTTATAGTACTGTTGCTTACCTGCTGCGAGTAGCTGATGATGGAGCAAAGACATGCCTTGTTGCTTCAAAGTCCAGAGTAGCCCCCCTGAAGATCTCACTGCCTTGTCTTGAGCTGATGGGAGCAGTGATTGGAGCAAGACTAGGAAACAGTCTGTTAAAGCCTCTGAATATGGAGCTCAATCAAGTTCATATGTGGACGGATTCGATGATTGTGCTGCAGTGGATTCGCAGTCCAGCTCACAAATGGAAATAGTTTGTGTCCAACCGAGTGTCAGAAATCCAGTCTTTAACCAATCCTGCAATGTGGTCTCACTGTAAAGGCAAGTTCAATCCTGCAGACCTTCCCACCAGAGGTCAGACTGCAGCTAACCTGAAGGAAAGTGAACTGTGGTGGAAAGGACCTTCATTTCTGACTGCACCGAGTCTATTGGAAGAGAGCGATGAAGACCAAAGCGATGAAGATGTGACTAGTGAGCTAAAGCAAGGTCAGCAGATCATCGTGCAACTCAGTAGCGGCAGTGACGAAAAGGGAATGGAGTCTGTGCTGGATTTACTGAAGTACAGTAAGCTGAAGCGAGTTCTGCGAGTCACCGCTTGGATCAAGAGGTTTGTGCACAATGCAAGTTCAAGCTCCAAGATGCGAGGTGAGTTGACTGCTGATGAAAGTACTGGCTGAGAAGTACTGGATAAAGGTGACACAAGATAGCAGCTTTAGTCATGAAATCAGTTTGCTGAAAGCTGGTAAGACCCTGAACGCAGATTCAAAAATCAGAGACCTAAACCCTTTCCTTGGTGAATATGAATTGCTCTGTGTTGGAGGCAGACTGCAACAGTCAGACTTTAGTTACAGAGAAAAACATCCATGGATTCTGCCCAACAAAGACAGATATTGTGAGCTGCTGGTTCAGCACAATCATGAATTTATCATGCAGTCTGGTCTGAGAGACACACTAGTACAAATTAGAAGCAGATACTGGATTTTGCGAGCCAGACAAATTGTGAAAACTATTCTGTCAAAATGTACGGTGTGCAAAAGATTTAAAGCAAAGCCCGCACAGCAGGACACTGCTCCATTACCACGAGACAGAATATCAGAGACACCACCATTTGAAGTAACTGGCATAGACTTTGCAGGTCCACTGTATGTGAAGAATGATCGTGCACTATGCAAGGCATATGTTGCTCTGTTCACATGTGCTGTCACTAGAGCAGTGCATTTGGAGCTGGTTTCAAGTCAGTCAACAGAAAGTTTCTTGTTAGCACTGAAGCGATTTGTCTCCAGAAGAGGGCTGTGCAAGGTCATATATTCGGACAATGCCAAAACCTTTAAGAGAGCAAACCAAGACCTTAGTGAGCTGTGGAAAGCCATCAAAGATCCACAAATTCTGGAATACGTTTTAAATCTTTGGAATACGTTTCATTGTAGAACGAGCAGCCTGGTGGGGTGGATTTTGGGAGAGGCTTGTAAGGTCTGTGAAAACGAGCCTGAGGAAGGTGCTAGGAAAGGCATCGATCACCTTTGAAGAAATGTCTACACTCCTTGCAGAAGTCACACTGAATTCCAGACCCCCCTCACCTTTGTCCACAATGAGCTCGACGAGCCGCAGCCACTAACACCAGCACACTTCCTGGTGGGTGAACGACTCACTTCACTGCCTCAAAACCATTTCCGGCAGACTATGATCATCCCACTGTGAGTAAAGAGGATATGACAAAAAGATGGAGATACAGGAACCGACTCATGACCAACCTGTGTAATCGCTGGAGGAAGGACTATTTACTGGACCTGAAATCTGCACATTCCTGCAACACACAGAAACCCACTGAGTTGAAGATGGGTGACATTGTTCTCATAGGAGATGCCACAATGCCGAGACAAACCTGGAAATTAGGAAAAATTGAAGAGCTGTTTCCAGGCCGAGATGGCAAAGTTAGATCCTGTGCTGTTCGCACATCCACAAGGACTGTGTTAAAGAGACCCGTTCAATTGCTTTATTTGATGTTTTATTAACAAGGTTCGGGAGGAACACGTTCTAATGATCAAACAATCAAGTCATTCCAGCCAGCTGTCAGCAATCAGGAATCAACAGGTCCACTCAATCAGCACGAGTAAAGCCTATAAATATACTCAGTCGACTCACCCGTATTCCTCGACAGTTTTCAGCATCCCTCCACCACCCCATCTCCTCAAACTTGCCTAGTTATCCTCCTAAACAGAGATACGGGGGGAGTACTCTGGGTTCGGGCCCAATTTCCGAGCTCGGAGCCCTCCCCCCGGACAGCACGCCAAATACGCATAACCATTAATTCTCTGATCATTTGTAAGTGTGAACTCGTGAAGCATTAGAGATTTAAGTTGATGAACATTTGTTCATGGGGGGAGGATGTTGTGAATTAATTAGAATAGAAATGTTTAATTCATTATCTTTAATAATAACAGAAACAGTTTTGTCATTTACAAGGTTGTTCAGCTTTAAGAAAAGTCTACCCATGATGCATAGTGGGCGAGAGCGCGCATATAGAAAATGAGATGAAAGAAAAGTGATTGACTTCATGTGTGTGCGCTGTATCAATGTGGAATCCTGTTCGTGAATTTCAGTAAACATTTCGTTTTACTTTAAATCAAGTTGTCAGTGGTCATTACTGCTTGTTAAGGAAGAAAAGATACGACAGAGTCTAAATGTGGTGGCCAGTACAAGTACTACGGCTTAGAAAAGGGTATCTGTCGTTATTTAAGTCAGATGGAGACTAATGATGTGCACCTCAGCATAAACGTCGATGGCATCCCACTTTTCAAAAGTAGTGGTGTCCAATTCTGGCCAATACTGGCGAAGTGTGGCCATTTTGATCCACTCATTGTAGACATGTTCAGTGGAAAAAGTAGTAAGCCCTCTTGAGGAGTATTTTAAAGACTTTCTGACTGAATACAAAGATCTCAAGGACAATGGAATAGTTTTTAAAGGCCAGACTTACACTGTCAATATTGATGCCCTGATATGTGATGCCCCAGCAAGAGCATATCTGAAATGTTTTAAGGGTCATACTGCCTATGAGAGTTGTGAACGATGCTTAATCAGAGGTACTCGTGTTGAGAGAAGAATAGTTTTCATTGAAAAGGAATGCACTTCTCGAAAAGATGACTGTTTCTCCAGAGTGGAGTACAGTAATCACCAAACTGGTATCAGCCCCTTCATTGCAGCACGAATTCCTTGCGTCAGCTCCTTTGTCCTAGATTATATGCATGTCGTCTGCTTGGGAGTAGGCAGCTGTTAGGCGGCTGTTAATTTACTTGACTCGTGGCCCAAAGGTCTGTCGTTTATCTGTGAGGCAAAAGGATGCAATTTCTGATAAACTAATTGCACTGAGAGGGAAGATGCCAAGTGAATTTGCTCGACAACCGCGGGGTTTGCATGAAATTGATAGGTGGAAAGCCACTGAACTGAGGCAGTTTCTGCTGTACACAGGTCCTGTGGTTTTAAAAACTGTGTTGTCCCCTGAAAAATACCAACATTTCTTGTCATTGGCAATATCCATGTAAATAATGCTGGAGTCAGATGAGCGGACTCGAAATGCCTATCTCCAATATTCTCAGGAACTAATCAAACATTTTGTCATGTGCTGTGCTGACCTGTATGGCAAGACCTTTGCTGTGTATAATGTACATGCACTAATTCATCTCCAAGAGGATGCCAGCCACTTCAACTGTTCCTTAAATGAGATTTCCTGTTTTCCATTCGAAAACTACCTACAACAAGTCAAAAAACACGTGAGGAGCGGGAGAAGTCCCTTGGAACAAGTGACTAGGCATTTGTCTGAAATCGAGCAATCAGAAGTGGACAGTAGCCAAAGACACCCTAAAGTGTTTGTCTCTGATAAAGAAAAGGACAGTTGTTTTCTTTTGAGGGACAACAGCTTTGCTTTTGTTCGACAGAAAAATGCAGATGGGACTTTAGCTTGTGAAATTCTGCGCCAGCGTCATACTTCACCGTTATTTCAACAACCGTGTAGCTCTGGAATTCTGAACATAGTGTGCATAGGAAATGGTCCTGTCAGGATGAAAAATGCACTACTGCGAGAAAGGGATCTGTTCCGGAAGCGGCCTGCCTTCCACAAGAAGCTGGTGGTTTTGTCCTCATACTGGTGGTTTTGTCGCCATGGTCTGGAACACGCACATTAAGGTTCATTTTTTTTCTTTTACCTAGATTCCATCAGGGATCATCATAATCAAGATAAAAATGACTTCAGGCAAGTTTTGCCTAGATTAATAGAAAATTTAATACATTACCATGTCAATATATATATCTTTGTTAAGGTGAATTTGAAACCAATTATAATTTCTAGATAAGCGTCGTGAATGTGACGCCTACAACCTGATCAGCCAGGCAGAAGAGGACGATGAGGTGATTACATCAACAAGGAAGCGCACTAAAAAAGGAATTCCAGATGGTTTTGTTAGAAATGGTATGTTTCTCATTCTCAAATACTTTATACATTTGAAATAAAATTGGTTGATACAAATTGGGCCTGAAATTTGAGACATCAATGTTTATGATTTTTTTGTGTGTGTGCAGAATTAACGGATTCGGATGATAGTGTCAGGGGTAATGGGTTTCTCTTAATGAATTTATAATTCCAGTTTCAAAATGAATCAAATTATTTAAGATTATATATTTTTGGAGATGGATATGCTTAGTTATTCATACTTACCTCTGTATAGGCATCAAGCTACCCCCCTTCCCTACTGCACCACGGAAGCTGCATCCCATTGAAGACACCAACATGTTGCACAACACTTGTGAGTACTGATGACAAATTAAGAAGCATGATAATGTGTTGTGTACAACATGAGTCACAGGATCATTCATGCGTTTCAGCCCATGAAGATGGAGCCATGTCTGGCCCAGTGGATCGTGCGGACAGTCCCCGGGGCAGTGAAATGTCCACTCCTAGTGAGTATTTCCTTTTCCCCTCGCACCAACCATCGAGTAGTTTCCTCACTGCTACATGACCGTACTAAATAGGCTGACTCATGTGTTTCAGACTCTGCGAGTCAAACCTTGGATGGCCTTGTGGAAGCCTGCTCTGGCCCGGAGAAATACGCTGCCAGATCTCGGTGCAAGGAAATGTCCAGTGAGTACTTTATCCATTCATCATCATCATTTCTCTTCATCCCCTATGGGACATAAGGCTTCAATGAGCACTCTGCATTGTATTCGATCCCTGGCAGCATATTGGGCCTCTCCCCATGACAGGTTCATCTGTTCCAGCTCTTGAGTCACAGTTCTGCGCCAGGTGGTTCTGGGTCTCCCAGGTTTTCTTTTACCAGGTGGTGTCCATCTTAGGGCGAATTTTGTGATGCTGTCCTGCTCCATCCTTAACACATGTCCTAGCCATCTCAAGCGTCTGTGTGTAATCTCCTTGGTGATGCTCCAGCTTCCCGTTTTCTTATACAGATCATTGTTGGAGATCTTATTTGGCCAAAACCATGACAAACTTTATCCATTGCACCAACCAAAAGTCTATTCAGGACAAAGTGTTACTCACTGCTTAAGAAACAAGTTTGATAATGATTTCTTTTATAGGCTTAATTACATTTTTCAGACTTGTCTGGCTTAGAGGAGCAGAGTGTGCCACATTTCATACCTTTTTTGTTTCATTTCAATAATTGTAGATCTTTGAATATTCGTTGTTTTCTTCGCTCTCAAGATGCAAGCACAGCACTTTGAAGCAGAGACCTGTCGACACACAGTGAGTATTCATTGCATCACACTTTAAACAGTCACTTTTGTATTTTGTCAGGCCTTGTGAAATGTAAGAATATTTTGTGTTTTTCAGGATCTCGCCATGCGAGGGATGGCTATCGCTCCAGGTAAAGAAAGCGTAATTTGAATTTCTTTCAAATTACGAAAGAAATTATTTGTGATTATTCATATAACGACGTTTGGGAATACAAATTACGGGAGTTTCACTGGAGAAAGGACAAAACGGGAGGGGGGCGGGAGATGGGTGTGAAATACAGGAGATTCCCGGTGAAAACGGGAGTGTTGACAGGTATGCCGTAGTGATGAAAGGTTGTGGCGATGTGATGACCGATCCCGTAGCAATGCCCCCAGTCCCTCAGCCAGGTCCAGACATGATGAAAGAGCACAGCGCAGTGATATCAGCCGCCATGACAGGCTAGGTGAGTTGTCAGCTGTGTTTATACTGCGCTCAATTATGATTATTTAGTTTTTTTTTTTTTTTTTTTTTTTTTTTACAATTAAGGAAGCTGTTTTCATCTAAGTACTTTGCAGTTCAGCAAGTTTTATAGATGTTCCTCTAATCATTATAATATTGCAGATTTGTTATTCCTCTTCTAATAAATCTGTTAAGTTTCATTATTTGATCAATTCTAAAACGGATTTTTTTTGTGGTGCATATGGTAAATGGACTGCATTTATATAGCGCTTTCACAGACCCAATGGCCACCAAAGCACTTTACAAAGCGCCTCACATTCACCCATTCACTCACTCATTCATACACCGACGGCCATGCAAGGCGATGCAGCTCGTCGGGAGCAGCTGGGGTTAGGTGTCTTGCTCAAGGACACCTCGACACTTGGTCAGGTGGAACCGGGGATTGAACCACCAACCTTCCGGTTTGTAGACCATCTACATGAACCACTGAGCCACTGTCGCCCCACGAATATGCAGTGACTGAGACTGGGAGATGGGACTTTCCATTGCCTTGCGGTAATAAGTATAGATCTATTGGCAGTGGAGAAGGCATTTTTAATAGTACCACCTTCTCTCTTCCTGCACTGTTCTCTCTGTCCACAGAAACCACTTTTCAATTATAGCCGTAGCTTGGTTTCTATCATGTCAGATTATTACATTTCTTTGGACTTTTGTTTCTTTCTCCAACACTGCTGTACTAATAACAAACACTGAAGCTGATTACAAAAACAATTGTGAGCTAGCTAACCTTGCTATTCTAATTGGAGCATTGTAATCAACAAATGTGTTTATTTATTTCAGTGTTCCAGAAAAAGGTCCTGAGCCTACTGGTCGACATCCGCCATCGCCTCAAGGAAACGCAGCCTGCCTCTTCAGCTGTCCATTTAGAGAGGATGGACACCATGGAGGACTTTGACTTACAGGAGCAAAGCCTCTCTGATGCACAGGCCTTTGATACCCTGGTAGGTTTTACAAGTCTTAAAGTAATGGATAGCCTAGAATAAAATAATACAGTGCACTCGCACACTGTTAGATCCCTCTGAGAAGTGACAGTCAAGTTTATTATGGACTTATTCCAACAGGTGCTGCAAATTTCCAGAATTGCTGTGCGGAACACCAAGGACTGTGCCCACAAAGTTTTGGACAGGTATCTACAGTATTTTTTTGCATGTTCTCATTTGGCTTTTATCTGAGCATGTCCGAATAGGTGAAAATTAAATGAAAATACAAGTTCACAACCAAATGCATTGTGAGATAGACCAGCTGTGCTTGACAAAGAAAAAGTAGAGGGATGAAAGCAGGACCACCCTATGGGACACTGATCAAGTAGTGTAGAGGGTTAATTGCATATGAAATGTTGTTCCTACATACAGTGTTATGCCTAAGTTTAGACACCCATGCTAAAGTTGTCTAAAAAGAGGAATTAAAAAAAATAATCTTTTGGAAATTGATCTTAATGCCTTAATTTAAAAAAGAGGAAAACTCCAACCTTTAAGGACACCATTTTTCTTTGTGAATGAATATGTATCGTAAATAAATAAATGTTCTTCCTTAAAGGTGCTCTAAGCGATGTCACACATTTTTTAGGCCAAATATTTTTTTGTCACATACAGCAAATATCTCCTCACTATCCGCTAGCTCTCTGTCTCCTGAACACACTCTAAAAAAACGCAGTCTCTGTAGACACCCCAGGCTCCACAAACAGCAACAAAAACAAACTGGGCTAACCCGCACCACAACATAACAAACAGTGTTCCAGCCAATAACCGACAAGAAGGATTTGGGGGTGGGGTTTGGGGGGTTAGTGCGCGGATGAGGAGGAGGGAGGGTCTAGCTAGCCTCCGTTTTGTTTGGCAATAGTTCGAACGTCAACAAGAAGTGACGTCACCCAGGATCGCTTAGAGAACCTTTAAAGGGACAATAAGTCACTTTTTAGGTATTTTATTATCTAAAATCAATATTTTTATTCAAACCTCGGCCAATTATCTGACTTATCCTTATAAATGAAGAATTTATTATCTTTATATACATGGGACGGGTAGGTCCACGGAGGCTTCCATGTAGTTCCGCCATCTTGCAAAACTATAATAGCAGAGAGGGACAAAAAGTACTAAGCCAACGCGTTTCCACAACGCATTTTCGTTCAGAGCCAACCAGTCACGTGACGTGACTGAAACCAGCAGAAACGCAGGTACAGAGCAGTGAGAGGCGCTTGAAACTGCACCAGCAAGTTTAAAAGTCTAGATTGCATTATTATGGACCATGCATATGCCGCGCCACAGGAGAAGAAAACATCGTCGCCAAAAAAAGAACGTAAAAGGAAACGTGACCGTAGATTACAGAAAACAAGAATTAATGTCGGGGTAGCTTTTTGCAGGTGGAAAAAGCTAATGCTGGAGAAAGATTTTAAAAGAGACGCTGAAGTGGCCTGTTTTCTTCTCGACAGGTAAGTCAGTGTTACAATCTTAATTACAATTTTTTCCCTTTGCTTGGTTGTTATTATATAGATAGACGAACATTTATAGTTAAAAGTTAAACAGGCTATTTGATGAATAGCAGCTATTAAGTAAAATAGCGAAGGTGCTAAAAACAAGGTTTGTAAGTTTTTACTTTTTGTAACCTAGAAATTCTATAGAAATATTTTAATAGAGCATATGATTTTTCTTGCATTGTTTGCACACCTAAGGCTACCAAGTTAATGTTATCTGACATTTTCTGTTATTTATCACTTATACTGTGTCCTCGCATTGAATAATACAGACGCATACAGTAATTCATTATGTATTGTTACGATCTCTTCTGAATCGCAACAAAATAAGGGAGTCACCACTAGGGGATGGGTATTGATAAGGATTTAACGATTCCGATTCCATTATCGATATTGCTTATCGATCCGATTCCTTATCGATTCTCTTATCGATTCTCATTGGGTGAGGGAATAAGAACAAATTTGTTTGTTTGTATTAACTCGCTTTAATATCTGATCAGAAGACACAGCACAGAGCACATGTACACAAATTATGTGTAGCAACCTCAGAACAAACCTAAAAGTAGGTAAGCTACTTCTTAAAGGAAAGTCCAGGGACCTATAGCCGCAGTGTTTCTCAACCAGTATGCCATGGCACGCTAGTGTGTGCCTTGAAAGATTATCAAGAAGAGTGCCTTAGTGCCTTCCCATTCATTGGTCCAGACAAAAAAACAAACAAAAAAAACCTGCCATTTATGTGCCATAAAAACGAAAAACACAGACTGAAAACAGTCAAGGAAGAGCTCGTGCCTTTTGGAATATTAACAGTTCTCATTTGGATTCAACCTGAAACAAAACGTGTGTGCACTAGTGAGTGAGGGAGAGTGAGTGAGCGAGAGTGTGTGCGCTAGTGAGTGAGCGAGAGTGAGTGAGCGAGAGTGTGTGCGCGCGTGTGTGTGTGTGAGTGAGCGCGAGATAGTTTGTGTGTGTGTGTGTGTGTGTGTGTGAGTGAGCGAGAGAGAGTGCGTGTGTGAGCGCGAGAGAGTGTGTATGTGCGCTTATGAGTGAGCGAGAGTGTGTGCGTGAGCGCGAGATAGCGTGTGAGCGCTAGTGAGTGAGTGTATATGTGTGCGCGCGTGTGTGTGAGTGAACATGTGTGCGTTTGTGTGAGTGAGTGAGCGCGAGTGTGTGTGTGTGCAGTGAGTGCGTATGTCTGCGAGTGAATGTGTGTGAGACGGCACGCGATGGCTGGTCGGAAAGCAACATGACGTCCCGTTAAATGACTCATTATACTTCTGCGTCGAACTTCTGCCTCTGCCGTGTTTCCCGCGTTCTGAATCAAAACAACGCAGCGCGTGTGTGACGTCATGACACATTTGCAACGAGCGGAACCGATACACGGAAACGATACGCAGGCATGCTAACGGTTCCAAGGAATCGATTCACTGGGCACCGGTTCTGAAGAAGAATCGGTTCTCGGTTCCCATCCCTAGTCACCACACACACCGTAGCCAATTAATACGTGAATTTATTTATCAGTAGAAAACGGGACAACATTAAAGATCAGTATAAATGGAAATCAGTGTGTCAGCAGATGTGTGCAAAAGTGTAGCACTTATGAAAGACAAGTCCAACCATTCTCAGTCCATGAAACCTCCAGAACCAACAACCAACTCCGATGGAGATGGATCAAAGGCGGCGGTGATCTCCCCTATCCCTCAGCGTCATGATTGCATTCAGGTGTACAACCACTCCCTTCAGCCAATCACCTGCAATTCAGAAATGACGAGTTACTCACTGAAACCGTCACACACCCCCCTTTAAAAGAGATCCGTTACAAATCGGATCAAAAAACAAAAACCCCAGCACCATAAACTTAGAAGTCATATTTCTATCCACATTGTTATACCACCGTTGATCACAGTACAACCATGATTTTTACGATTCTTTCCATTCTCCCACACTGCCCCACCTTGCCACCAGCAATCCGGATCCTGAAAGGAAATTAAGGCGATAAGAGAGCACAGAAAAAAAAAAGAAAAAACCGCACAACCATTGGACTTAATTGATCAGATCAGGAACACGGGACAATGCATCTGCCACTATGTTATCCGATCCTATAATGTGTCTAACAATTAAATTGTAGGGCTGTAAAAAGAGAATCCAACGCATTAAGCGCTGACTCGGCGACTGTAGAGAATGCAAGAATGTTAAAGGATTATGATCAGAAAAAACCTCTACGGGCATTCCTCCCCCCACATACACATCAAAGAACTGAAGTTCCCAAATTAGAGATAAAGCCTCTTGCTCGATCACGGAGTAATTTTTCTGATAAGTGTTAAACTTACGAGAAAAAAAACTTACGGGATAGTCCAACCCATTGTCCCCGGTCTGTAATAAGACAGCTCCAGCACCAACCTGGCTGGCATCCACCTGTAGCTTAAATGGCATATCCAGCCTCGGGGCAGCTAGAACAGGAGCAGTGGTCAATAATAATTTAACATTTTCAAAAGCTCTCAGACAATTTTCGCTCCAGTCAAATTTCACTGAGTTCTTAAGCAAGTCAGTCAACGGAGAAACCACGGTTGAAAAATTTAAACAGAAACCCCGGTAATAACCGAACATCCCCAAAAAACGCATGAGTTATTTCTTGGTAGACGGAGAAGGAAATGGCTGAATGGCAAGAACTTTGGCCTGAACTGGACGCACTTTACCTTGGCCAACCTCTTTCCCCAAATATCTTACAGTACCCTTGGCAAACTCACACTTGGCCAAGTTAACCGTAAGACATGCCTCAGTCAACCGAGTTAAAAGGGCACGCAAACGAACAAAATGTTGTTCCCAGGTCTCACTGAAAACAATAACATCATCAAAATACACTGCACACCCTTCCAGCCCAAATACCACACGGTTCATCAATCTCTGGAAGGTGGCAGGTGCATTTCGTAAACCAAAACTCATAACAGAGTACGAGTATAATCCAGACGATGTAATAAAGGATGTTACTTCTCTAGCTCTAGGAGTTAATGGCACTTGCCAATACCCCTTAAGAAGATCTAGCTTGCTTACAAAATTAGCTGTACCGACCTGATCCACACAATCCTCCATTCGAGGAAGTGGAAAAACATCGGGCTTAGTGATGGCATTTAGCTTACGATAGTCAGTACAGAATCTATAAGTTGAATCTGCTTTCCTCACTAACAAGCAAGGTGAAGCCCAACTTGAGCACGACGGAACAGCTATTCCGTTCTCAAGCATATATTGAACTTCAGATTCCAATGCTTTTCTCTTACTGACTGGAGCCCTATAAAAACGTTGATGAATAGGTTGCGCATCTCCCACATCAACATCATGCTGTCATCAGAGGTGTACGAGTGGGTATATCTGAAAACAAGACAGAAAACTCCCATAACAACTGGGTTAGATCTTTATTTTGAACCTCTGTCAAATGAAAATAAAGCATCTAAATTCTGAAGAGTCTCTGAATTCTTTAATCGAGGTAGCAAAACACAATCTTCAGGAACAACGGTATCCTCCTTAACCATATCCTCTCCTCCCTCAACAAAAGGTTGATAAGACTCAAAAGAAGCAGTGACAACAGGAGCAACTGATTTAGTTGGTTGAACTTCAGAATTTCGAGAACGATAGGCTTTAAGCAAATTTACATGGAAACACTGCTTAGATTTTCGCCTATCTGGAGTTGCAACTTGATCATTTTCATCAGACAGTTTCCGAAGAACAGTATATGGCCCAGTAAACTTAGCACAAAAAGGAGACCCAGAAGATGGTAACAAAATTAACACCTGATCACCTGGTGTAAAAACACGACCTTCAGCATGCTTATCAAAGTGATTCTTCATTTCTCTTGCGCAACAGCAAGATTTTTCTGTGCACTCAGTCCGGCCAAAAACAAATGTCTACGAAAACCATTCACATACTCTACCAAATTTTGTGGAGGATCCTCCTCACCTAGTCCCTCACGCAAAACAGAAAGAGGTCCACGCACACGATGACCGAAAACTAAATAATTTGGGCTAAATCCTAAACTCTCTTGCTGTACTTCCCTAGCAGCAAGTAATAGCCAGGGTAAACCCTCCTCCCAGTCACGGTTTAGCTCCACACAGTAAGCACGCAAAAGTGACTTCAAAGTCTGGTGAAACCGTTCAATGGCACCCTGACTTTGAGGATGATATACGCTCGACTGATTGTGTTTTACTTTAAGCACCTTCAAAACTTCAGCAAACATACGAGACGTAAAATTAGTACCGTTATCACTTTGAATAATTTTAGGTATCCCGAAAATAGATATAAACTGAGTTAAAGCTTTAACAACTGCTTTGGTGGTAATTCTTCGGAGAGCATAAGCTGCTGGATAGTGAGTTGCCTGACACATCACGGTCAACAGATATGCACTCCCTGATTTAGATGGAGGCAGTGGTCCCACGCAATCAATTATTAAGTGCTCAAACGGTTGGCTTGTAACAGCTATGGGACTCAAAGGCACTGGTTTCAACAGCTGATTTGGCTTCCCAGTTACCTGGCAAGTGTGACACGTTCTGATGAAAGACGAAATATCTTTTTTCAAACGGGGCCAATAAAATTGTCGCAAAATTCGGTCATAGGTCTTTTTCACTCCTAAATGTCCAGCAACTTCACCATGTGCATGTTGTAATACTACGTCTCGAAATTGTTTCGGCACCACCACTTGAATTATGCACTCCTCCAGTAGAACCTTTTTACAGGGAATGTACTTCCTCAGAAGTACCTCATCTTGGATAAAACATCCACTAACAGCACTTCTTACCTCCTGAGGCGAAATAACCGCATCAAACAACTTCTGCAACTCAGGGTCATGTTCATTAAATTTGGGAAGCAGCCTTAGATTACTGGCCAAGTCAAACCCAGATAAACCCAAACCTCTCTCCCCAACATCTGACATTCTTCTCCCCTCCTGTACCAATCTCAATCGCTCCACTTGCAGCTCATGATCTCGTGCGGACCTCTCAGCCTCTATTTTTACTTCTTCGAAATCAATCTCGCGTTGTCTGAGCGCACTATCGTTTCTTATTCTTTCAATCTCTAATTCATGACGCTTAGTTTCTTTAATCAACTCTTTATCGTGAAGCTGTTGCATTTGCAAAATCTCTTTTCTTTCTTCGAAAGATAACCCGGAGAAAATATCTAAAGAACCTTTTGCATCAATGCCGCGTTTTTTCTGTGGAGAAGCCACCATAAGGCTATTTTCACATAACCAATTTTTCACAACAGAAAGTAGTTCCTTTTTCCGTATTTTCTTGTCTACCTCACTGATTTTAAAATGATCTACAAGTTCCCATAATTGTTGTTTTACAAAAGAATTTAATATCTCCTCTGAAGGATCTTTAATAAATTCTTCTATAGACGACATTCTGTTCTCACAAAATGTTACACTTTAGAAAAAAAAAACAAGTGCATTTATTTCCCTTTCGGAACAAAACAGGTGAAACAATTATTCACTCTCTCCCGTCTAAACTGCCTATAGGCTAGTGACAAATGGTCAAAAAGTGCTTTAGTTTTTGAGATACCCCTACCGGAGGTAGAACTAAACCAAATCATGTTTTTCCTCATCTCTAAGGTCTCCCATATATGAAATGGATTCTTGGCTCAAAATATTTTACTGCTAAGATTGTTAAATTAACAGATATTGTTATACACCCCCAAACCAAAAAATTACTAAAATATAGCCTGTCCGTATGGGAGTTAAGGCATAAAAACTAGTGCAGATCAATCACACAAGCTCTGATAGCTTTGAAACTTGACATATTTGTAGTCAGGAAGTTGCTTTACCTACTAGAAAAGACTGGATGTGAATATCTTGATGTTTGGAATAAATAGAGACATATAAACACATACCAAAAATAAGCGGACATACACAAATTGAATATCTATGCAGAATGTTTTCATTTACTTTGTGGTTGCTTTGCCAAGGATTATCATATAAACATATATGATGGCTTGTTGGAAAGATGGGGTTGTGCTGAATCCAGCAATACCAAATATGTAAATATAGCCAGATAAATCAGAGTTTTCTGTCACTCAATGTGTGAGGTGTCTAAAATGAAAGAAAATGGAACACTGATATAATTTAGTCCAAAGCCCATTATCATTGGTGAGAAGAATGTTGAGAAATGAAAATATAAGATACATTTAATAATGAAACATTTCACATGGCACCTTGAACTATATGGATACAAAGATTGAAATAGAAAGATAACACCTTACCATAGCACAATCAGGAGACCAGGAGTCAGGATTGGAGTTTCACCTTATTAATGAGCCTTTTAATAAAACTATAACTTAACTTCACACAATACAAATTAAATTACTGTCTTAAATCAAACAAATGGAAATCTAACAAAAGAAACACTCAGAGGGGGGATGAGTCCTCTCTTATCGGGCTGTTTATTTTCTAGCAGCAACCATTTGGAACATGAACTGCTTTTGGTAGCCATTCTGAGATCAGCCCCCCATATCTGCAACACACCACTGTCACTCATCCACATTGTCATCAGTGACAAAGTGGGTCATATTTGGACAGTCTGGGAAAGGGCAAGAGCAAAACTCTGTGCAGGTTAAGCCCACTGAAAGACACTGGCATTTGGTGGCATCGTTGCAGTTTCCGTCTTTACAGTAGAGGTGGGTGATGTCTCTAACTTCTTTAGGTGCTGGTGCCTTCTGGAACATCACAGGTTCAATGCACCCATCTTCTCTGAGCCTCCACCCTCTACCAACTGGGTTCCAGAGAAGAGGTTTGGCCAGGTGGCTGTGACGCCACACTGCTGTTTGGTACAAGGCTCTGAGCACATGTTGCTGGAAGGCATCTTCTGTTGGTGGTAGATTTGCTGCTGACAAATCTGTGGTAGATGCCAGTGTGTACCTCAGCTCATCCAGGTTGGTGCAAGGATGCCCATCCACCTTTTTCTTTTGGCCATACAGGAGGAGGGCATGCCTTCTTGCCACAGGCAAAGCCTCTTCCAGGCTACCAGAGAGTCCAAATTTGGTCATTTCCTGTAACTCACAAAGATGGGTCTTCAGTCTTGTGAGGGCAGTGGCCTTCCCAATTCTGTACAAACTGCTTGTGGTGTCACAACCCGTGAGGGCGTGGCATGCAGGTAAACACTCACAAAGCACTGCTCCAAGCTTCTGAGCGATCAAACATATAGGGACGAATCTTTCCTTGAGGCCATGTCCAGAGTGCATAAACACTGCTGAGGATCCAAACATCCCTTTGCTTGAATAGTACAGAAGCAAAACTAGTACATCTGTATCATCACATTTGACAATTAGACGAGAATGTGACTGTTCAAAGTGTATTGCATGTAACACCAGCCTCGTGTACCTGCAAAGTTTATCTCCATTCATATCAAACGTGTTCCTCTGTGGAACCCGTGCTAGGCATTTATCTACTGTGGAGACTTGGCCTCTTCGGAACACAACAGATGCCATAGCATGAGTTGTATGAGTTGTATGCTTCCCATCCAGGGTGTCTTCATTTTGGTCAAAGTTGTCGATGGCTGCATCAACAATTCCATGTTCAGCAACTCCAGTGAGGCCAGTTGGGATGTAGACACCACTCTCTGTCCTTGATATTTGGTCTGCTGCCACAGATGTGAGGAAGTGCCTAACCTCTGTATAGGAAACACAGTGCCCCATTGCACTGAGCTCATTGATGAGTGTCTTACTACCAAACTCATGATGTATCAAAATGGCAAGTCCCAGTGTGATTGGCGTATGGATGTGACAGCTCTGTCCAATGAGATCATGACAGATTGCGATAACACACAGATTGTCCTTTGAAGCTGGGTCATCATTACATGTTTGGTAATCTCTGTGGGCAGGTGAATCAACACACCAGTTGACAAAGTCATACAGGATGTTGGGTACATACTTGCTGCATTGGAGACGTGATAGACAGTCACTGCTGACATATGATTGACTGTCATGCTCTACCTGCTCCATGCTTTTCCTCAATATGTCTGCAGCCCTGTGTAATATTTGGATTTCGGAAAGACTCTGACTTGTCTGTGGAAATGTTGTCTCACAGTCTACTGTTATTTCTGTGAGTTTAGCAGCTTCCCTCAGTGCACAACCTATGGTCATACTATCTGAGCAGATCAGATCTGACTGTCCTGGACGTGGAACAAATACAAGCATGTCTTTGTAATGCTGTATCAGCTTTTCCTTTAGTTTCCAGGATCTATATTTCTTATGTTGAACTATGGACACACCTTCTTCCTCAGCAATGGTCTTTAGTATGTTGTCATAGCTATCAGTCAAAGAGTTGAGAGTTCTCATTTTCATATATTTGGACAATACTGTTTTATCAATGTCTTCAGTGAGCTTAATAAACGCTTTGTCATAGACATTGGTCTGCTTTTCTGATTCTTTTCTTCGTCTGGCAGCTGCTATATTTCGTTCAGAGATGTAGTGTGCAAGGCACATTTTATGGTATTTTGCATCATATGCAAAGAGATCTGGGCATGAAAGAATTCGAAGATGTACTTCTTCATCAAGCCTTTCAGAAGCTGCCCGAAGGACCTTGTCTCTGGTACTTGCGCCTGTACCAGTCGAAATGGCTGTCAGAGGTTCTGGTCTAGAGCTGGCCTTCCCACAAATGAAACAATCTCTCCGTTTTTAAATGATGTTGTATCAGCCCTACTCAGCCTTCTTGGTGCAGATGTGCTCTCACTCAACATTTGCAACTTGCTGCTGCTCACTGATTTTTGTCTTACTGCAGTAGTTCGCTCTACATGATACATATGAAACTTTGATTTTGGAGGAAAGTATGTCATCTGTATATGGAGCCAGAGTTTTATGGACATCATCATCTCTCTGCTGAGCAAGGGTAAGTATGCGTTGGAGGCCTTCTACTGTGGGGTTTTGGACATAGGGATCTTTTTTCTTGCCCTTTTCAAAATGTTTCCCACAAATTATACAAAGCTTTGGATCCAATGTCTGTAAGACATTCTCCATAATTCAAGAGACTAGTGAAAAGGAAAAATTATATACATTTCAGAATTTGGTAACACTTTACAATAAGGTTCATTAGTTAATGCATTAACTAACATTAACTAACCATGAGCAATACATTTGTTATTGTATTTGTTAATCTTTGTTAACGTTAGTTAATAGAAATAGAGCTATTCATTGTTTTTCATGTTAGTTTACAGTGCATGAACTAATGTTAATAAGATTTTTAGTTTTTTTAAGTATTAGTAAATGTTGAAATTAACATGAACAAAGATTAATAAATACTGTATAAGTGCAGTTCATTATTTCATGTTAACTAATGTTAACTAACGAACCTTATTGTAAAGTGTTACCCAGAATTTTAATTGAAACGCAAATCAAGTTGAATTACACATGCAACATTAGTCAGAGGGCTAAGTAATGTCTTAGCTAGGCTAAGTAGTTTATACAACTAGCTACTTAGCTACTTGTATTAGGCTAGGTCAGCCTTTTCTTATGACATAATATTTGTTTATTAAGACATTATAGAAGATATCAATAAAGACAATCAAGTAGATAGCTACTGCTGGATCCAACCATTAGCCTAACACTAATATATTATTCTTATCTAATCAGAGATCACACCAATGGGGTGAAGTAAGCAGTGTAGGCTCGACTGCCTACTGCTGGCCTGGACAGAGAAAAAAAGCTAACAAATATTATTTTCTATTATTCAGTAATGACTTGGCCAAAACAAAATTCAAATGGATATACATATTTTAATAAAGGTGTTCCATTCCAATGTTAACATGATTCTATTTGATCTGTGTTTCATATGAATTGTATAGTATACTGTGCCTTATGAAATGTATCATTATTAAATGTATCTTAAATGAGACCATTATGACAGTGTTCCGTTATCTTTCATTTTAGACACCTCACACATTGAGTGACAGAAAACTCTGATTCATCATGCTATATTTACATATTTGGTATTGCTGGATTCAGCACAACCCCACCTTTCCAACAAGCCATCATATATGTTTATATGTTAATCATTGGCAAAGCAACCACAAAGTAAATGAAAACATTCTGCATAGATATTCAATTTGTGTATGTCCGCTTATTTTTGGCATGTGTTTATATGTCTCTATTTATTCCATACATCAAGATATTCACATCCAGTCTTTTCTAGTAGGTAAAGCAACTTCCTGACTACAAATATGTCAAGTTTCAAAGCTCTCAGAGCTTGTGTGATTGATCTGCACTAGTTTTTATGCCTTAACTCCCATACGGACAGGCTATATTTTAGTCCTTTTTTGGTTTTGGGGTGTATAACAATATCTGTTAATTTAACAATCTTAGCAGTAAAATATTTTGAGCCAAGAATCCATTTCATATATGGGAGACCTTAGAGATGAGGAAAAACATGATTTGGTTTAGTTCTACCTCCGGTAGGGGTATCGCAAAAATTATAGGCCATTGTCACTAGCCTACTACTAACCCACTAAGCTAACCTATGCCTAGTCTTCATTCAGCTTCCAAGAGCAAAGCGACATTAAACACCAAAATACCGATGGTTTAAAAATTTAACAAACAGCTCAATCAGAAACCACGGCGGTGTACTTCACCCAAAAGCCTGCACAAAAATAAAAAAGGCAAAATAACAAATCAACACCAAGCGTTGCTAATTCCTAACCGGGAGAAAATGAACAATACATCCCCTGTAAAAAAAGAAAAATGCACTTACCATTAAAGATGACTATTTTCGAACTCACGAGTCGGTTTAAACACAATATCTATGTACGCGTCTCAAAACAACGTGCATACCGAAAGCTCAATAAATTTTACTTCAATCGAATCGACATCATACCAAATATTTAATCAAATTTCATCTTATGATGTAATTTCGCTTTAGGACGAGCCCCCATTTGTTACGATCTCTTCTGAATCACAACAAAATAAGGGAGTCACCACACACACCGTAGCCAATTAATACGTGAATTTATTTATCAGTAGAAAATGGGACAACATTAAAGATCAGTATAAATGGAAATCAGTGTGTCAGCAGATGTGAGACAAGTCCAACCATTCTCAGTCCATGAAACCTCCATAACCAACAACCAACTCCGAAGGAGATGGATCAAAGGCGGCGATGATCTCCCCTATCCCTCACATCGCATGAGTTCTCCGACAGCCTCTTGACAGGAGAACCAAGGTACAGCGCAAACGAAAGCAGCCCAATTTCTGCACAAGCTCAGCCCCCGCTGGTCTCATCTCTGTCCCAGTCTTTTGTAGAGCGTCATGATTACATTCAGGTGTACAACCAGTCCCTTCAGCCAATCACCTGCAACTCAGAAATGACTAGTTACTCACTGAAACCGTCACAGTATGTATATATAGAAATAATATAGAATTCATAGACAATTGGAAAAGTTTTTGGGGCAAACCTGACCTGTTGAAAAGAGATGGTATTCATCCCTCCTGGGATGGTGCTGCTCTTCTCTCTATGATTCTCTCTAGTTTGGCTCATAGTCTTAGAGATAAAACATGACAATCTGGGGCTCAGGTCAGGAAGCAGACAGACTGGCTTAACCGACCGTCTGCTAGTGGCCTCACGTCACCAAGGTCAGATAAATCCCATCACATAGAGCCTCTTTCACCTAGATATCATCATATAGAGACTGTGTCTCTTCCCCAAACTTGGAAATCCAAAAAACGTTCAAACCCATCTAAGGTTGAAAATTTAATTGATGTTCAACAAATAAAAAACAGATATAAAAAATAAAGCTTGGGTTGCTGAATATTATATATATCTCTCTTCCAAAGCGCTAATAGTTAATGATATGATTACAGATTATAACCTAGATGTGCTGTGTTTGACAGAAACCTGGCTAAAACCAAACGATTACATTGCTTTAAATGAGTCAACCCCACAAGATTACGGTTATAAACATGAACCTCGTCTGAAACGCAAAGGAGGAGGTGTTGCTGTAATTTATAGTAATATTTTCAAAACCACTAAGAAATCTAGTTGTAAATATAATTCTTTTGAAGTGTTGGTGCTTAATGTAAAAATATCTAGTGTAAACGATAAATCACGTTTGAAAATTCTGCTGGCTACTGTATACAGGCCACCAGGGCACCATACAGACTTTATCAAAGAATTTGCTGACTTTCTATCAGAATTAGTATTGGCTGCAGATAAAGTACTAATTGTTGGTGATTTTAATATACACATAGATAATGAAAAAGATGCATTGGGATTGGCATTTAAAGACATTGTAAACTCAATTGGAGTTAGACAACACGTGTCAGGACCTACTCATTGCTGTAATCATACTCTAGATCTAATACTATCACATGGAATAGATGTTGATGCCGTTGAAATACTGCAGCAGAGCGATGACATCTCAGATCATTATCTAGTCTCATGTAAATTACATTTAGCCAAGGCTGCAAAGCCGACTCTGTGTTATAAATATGTTAGACCGATCACTTCTGCCACTAAAGATTGCTTTATCAATAATCTTCCTAATCAGTTTCATCATCTCAGCATCCCGGATAGCTTAGAAGAACTTGATATTGCAACAGAAACTTTTTAACTCTCTCTTTTCCAGCACTTTAGACACAGTTGCTCCATTGCGCTTAAAGAAGATTAAAGAACATAGTCCAACGCCGTGGCTCAACGAGCACACTCAGGCCCTTAAGAGAGCAGCCAGAAAAATGGAGCGCAACTGGAAGAAAACAAAACTAGAGGTGTTTCGGATTTCATGGAAGGAGAGCTCGATTGCTTACAGAGAGGCTTTAAAAGCTGCTAGATCTGCTTATTTTTCAACCCTATTAGAAGAAAATAAACATAATCCTAGGTATTTATTTGAAACAGTGGCTAAACTAACGAAAAAGAAAGCTTCAAGCCCAGAAGTTTCCAAGCAACACAGCAGTAATGACTTTATGAACTTCTTCACTTATAAGATCGATAATATCAGGGACAAAATTATAACTATGCAACCGTCTAATATAGTATCGCATCAGGAAGTGCATTGTAGTCTCCCTGAGGGAAAATTTGATTCATTCATTGCTATAGGAGAGGAAGAATTTTGCAAACTCGTTTAAATCATCTAAATCGACAACGTGTATGTTAGACCCTATACCGACTAAGCTGCTGAAAGAGATGCTTCCAGATGTCATAGATCCTCTTCTTAATATCAGTAATTCATCTTTGTCTCTAGGATACGTACCAAAAACCTTTAAGCTAGCTATGAAAAACAGCAACTTGATCCTACAGAATTAGTCAATTACAGGCCGATCTCTAATCTGCCATTTCTGTCAAAGATATTAGAAAAAGCAGTATCCTCACAACTGTGTTCTTTTCTTGAAAGAAATGATATCTGCGAGGATTTTCAGTCCGGATTTAGACCGTACCATAGTACCGAGACAGCTCTCGTTAGAGTCACAAATGACTCTTAGTGCTGCATTTGACACCATTGACCACAACATCCTTTTAAATAGACTCGAACATTATGTTGGCATTAGTGGAATTGCACTAGCATGGTTTAAATCATACTTATCTGACCGTTATCAGTTTGTTGCAGTAAATGAAGAGATGTCTTATCAATCACAAGTTCAGTATGGCGTACCACAAGGCTCAGTACTAGGACCACTGCTGTTCACTCTGTACATGCTACCATTAGGAGATATCATTAGGAAACATGGAATTAGCTTTCACTGTTATGCCGACGATAATCAGCTGTATATTTCTTCAAAACCTAACGAAACCTACCAATTCACAAAATTAACGGAATGCATAGCTGATATAAAAAATTGGATGACTAGTAATTTCCTACTACTAAATTCAGAAAAAACAGAGATTCTAATTATTGGACAAAAAACTTCCACACGTAAGAACCTAGAGTACTGTCTAACACTTGATGGCTGCTCTGTTAAGTCTTCATCGTCGGTTAGGAACCTGGGTGTGCTCTTTGATACCAATCTTTCATTTGAAAGTCACGTGTCTAGTATCTGTAAAACCGCTTTCTTCCATCTTAAAAATATATCTAAATGACGTCATATGCTCTCAATGTATAATGCAGAACAATTAGTTCATGCGTTTATGACCTCAAGGCTAGATTATTGTAATGCTCTACTGGGTGGTTGCCCTGTACGCTTAATAAACAAACTACAGCTGGTCCAAAACGCAGCAGCTCGAGTTCTTACCAGAACCAGGAAGTATGACCATATTAGCCCCGTTCTGTCAACACTGCATTGGCTGCCTATTAAACATTGTATACATTTTAAAATATTGCTGATCACTTACAAAGCACTAAATGGTTTAGCTCCGCAGTACTTGAGCGAGCTCTTAACGCATTATAGTCCTTCACGTCTACTGCGATCTCAAAATTCCGTCCAGTTAATAATACCTAGAATATCAAAATTGACTGCTGGCGGTAGATCCTTTTCCTATTTAGCACCAAAACTTTGGAACAGTCTTCCTAACATTGTCCGGGAAGCAGACACACTCTGTCAGTTCAAATCTAGACTAAAAACACATCTCTTCGGCCTAGCATACACATAACACATTATAGACTTCTATAACTCAATGTTAGGCTGCATAGTTTAGAACAGCCAGGACCGGGAACACTTCCCGTAAATCCTGATGTACTTGGTACATCATAAGAAGGATGGCGTCTACGCTAATATTAGTCTCTCTGTCTATCCCGAGGTTTACCGCTGTCCACCGGAACCAGGCCGTATCCAGATCTGATGAAGGACCAGTGCCAGGACACGACGACGCCGCTGACCTGAAGTGTCAACCAGTCTCTCCTCCTCTCCACTCCGACTTCAACCAACCGGAACTGGACAAATACTCTGATTCATTCTGAACTTCTGACCTGTAATGCTCCTGAATCATAATCATACACTGTTCACTCATTGGCCAGAGGAGAACTGGCCCCCGACTGAGCCTGGGTTCTCCCAAGGTTTTTTTCTCTATTCTGTCACCTGATGGAGTTTTGGTTCCTTGCCGCTGTTGCCTTACCTTCTGGCTTGCTTAGTTGGGGACATTTAATATTCAACAATATTATAGATCTGCCTTAAAGGTGGACGATGATGAAATTGTTTTTTGTATTATTTTCATGTTATCACTGTGAAGCTGCTTTGATACAATCTGTATTGTAAAAAGCGCTATATAAATAAAGGTGACTTGACTTGACATGACATGTATCTTACGCGTATAGTGTTATTTGTGAACATGTTGAAGAGGGTCAACAACTGCTGGAGTCAATTTACTTTTTTTGTAAGATTAAATGGTCAATAAACCTTGATCTGATTTTCCCATCTGATTTGTCCAGTTATGAGAGTACCCTTTGGATTAGGAACACATCAACCCCCCTGAAGGCAAAACGTTCTCAAGTGGCAAATGCTCCAGCATTGTCAAGCATTTCCAGTGGAACAGATAGGTAAGTCATTCCATGGAAATGATTCTGTAATTGTTCAGGTTTCATATAAAACTTGTATCTACCTGTACCTCATAGTGTGTTATCATTATTTATTTTAGAGATGAACATATGAGTGCACCGGAAATTGAAACCCTTGAGCAGAGGTGACCCATAAATATATATATATATTTTTAGTTCTTTAGTCTGTTTCCCTTCTCAATTACATGTTTTCATCTGATACATGTTTTAAAATATCCTTTATTGTCTTAGTATGCATGACATGAGTATTGTTGAAGAGGAGTTGAACGAAAATGCCTTCAATGACCCCATGAACAGTGTGTAAGTGGGCTTATATTCTATTCTATCTTTGGAATTTTATTGAAATGTTTTTATTCATTCTATTTCTTTTTTCTTACAGGATTGATTGGGAAGAAGAGGGACTCTCACTTCATGGTAACCCGGACGACAGCTCTGATGAGGAATACCTTCCAACAATTTCATTGCGGTGAGTTATTTATTATTACTTTTTACTTTGTTTATGTGTTGAGTTTTTACATTTTAAAAAGATTCAGTGCTATTTTGATATTTTTTTGTATTCTTTTAGTTCACACTGATGTTTTGGGTGATAAATAAGATCATGGTTACATGGCAACAAATAATATAAATAATTTAATTTTTCTGTGTATGATTCTTGATTTTCTGCACTGAAGGGAGCACAGGTAATTGATAATCTGCCAACTATTGGGATTGATGAGACTGTGCATGATCTTCCTGCCCCTAAAGTTCCTCTTGATGAGCCCTTGAGTCACGAGCGGACAATTTTGCCAGGCCCTCAGAAGGTCCTCAGTGAGGATGACATTGTTGGCGTCAGAGCAGCAGTGCTCTATGAGAACTGCTTGAGGCAGCTTGTCACATTTTTAACTCTGCCCGTGAACAGATGCACTGGTGTCTTGAGGACTGGTTTGGTGTGTGACAGTGTTGCCCCCTTTTCAACAAACATCGCCATCAGGGGCACTGCAATGAGTGTTGAATGGGTAAGCCTTTCACATCACATCAAAATGTATGGTGACAGACAGCACTGTATATGCCTTATGATTTTTTTCGGCTACCCTTATCTTACCAGATCTGCCCCAATGGACACTGCCTATGGCCTGTGTTGAAGTTTGGCATGCAGGCCGGGGACTTTCTTCTTTCCACAAACATTTTACTCTCTGGAAACAACTACACTAAAGTTGCTCTCCTATTAAAATTCATGAACATGCGAATGGTAAACCCTAGCACACACCTACACCATCCAGGAAACCTACTGTGTTGACCCTATTAAAGATTTCTGGGAAGAGAAGAGGTCTGAGGCCATCAGCCGACTAAAAGGGAAAGATGTTGTGCTCCTAGGTGTGTTTATTTTTATATTTGACCTTCTTCTACATAAAAAGTTATGGTACTATTCAATTAAACTAATTTTGCAATCATCTATTATACAGTTGTTGTATTTTTGAATTAACTTTTTTTTTTCTTTAGGTGACGGCAGAAATGACTCACCAGGGCATTCTGCTCAATACTGTAGCTACACAACCATGGAGCTTGACTCTAAGGAAATAATCCATGTGGCCACTGTAGACAAGCGGCAGACCAACTGGAACTCCAATATCATGGAGAAGGAGGGTTTTATCCAGACAGTGGACAAGCTTACCCAAGAGATAAAGGTAGTTGAGTTCTGCATGGATGCTCATGTCCAGATTGGAGCCCTTTTGAGTAAGTGGTCATATTGTAAAATGTTTGAATAGAAATATTGAATTGCTGATTGAGACACTTGGGACTAAAATGATTACATACTTCACAGACCCAGACAAAGGCAGATATAAGGATCTGAGAATTCACCACAGCCTGGACATGTGGCATGGTGCCAAAAGTCTGTGCAAAAAAATAGCAACCGTAAGTTATAATACTAATCTAATTTCATTAATAATGAATTGTACCTTCCTGCATGTCGATGGAATACTTTTGTTATGTTAGATCTCCATCAAAATCTTTACAAGGAATAACTTCCATTGTTTGTGTTTTATTAATCACCATAAGGTAGGAAAGGTGAAAGGACAGTCTCTTCTCCTTCACTGGCTGAGGGATATAGTAAACCATTTCTGGTGGTGCTGCAAGACAGCAGAAACATTTCAGCAGTTTCTTGTAAGCAGAAGGAATGTTATAAAAAAAAGGTAATAATGCCATGATTCAAATACTTGTGATATGATAATGTTTTTGTGTTTATTTGTTTTACTTTCCTCAGGCACTCTGGATTGGAGTTCTGCATCATGTATGCAACAATCACACCTGGGAAACAGGAAGCTGCCAACACGATCACCTTGAAGACACTCAGGATAAAGAGTGGATTGAGAGAGATTCCAAGAGCCATAAAGCGCTAGTGGAGATCGTCCTCAACAAGCGCTGGCAGAAGGATGTCCACAAGTATCTGCACTTCAAGTGTGGGGACATGACATTTAAAAATAAATGTAACAGTGCCACATGTCATGTGTGGGTGGTTGTTTTTAGGGTCTAATTTATTTATTTTTTCAGATCGACAGCACATCTGGAGTCATTTCAGAATCACATTCTGATGTATGCCAGCAAGCGCCAGGCCTTCACTCCCCGAGTGTATGACACGAGAGTTGTGCTCGCAGCACTAGACTACAATTTTCACCGCGAACAGCCAACATACAGAACGGCTGAGGGCCATCAAGTGTATGTCAAACTCTTATCAAAATTTGTTGTATTCAAATAATTGCATATTCACAAGTATGACAGTTTATTTCTCAGAATGACTAAATGACTTGTAATAATTGTCTTTTGTGAATTTTAGTTACAGGAAGAAGTACAATAAAAATGCAAGGAGATATAGCCTTTACGCCATAAAGTGTAAAAAATCATATGATTACATCACCCGAGTTACAAACATGCATCGTGCAAGGGAGGGTCACAAGCAGAATTGGGATGCCGCGAAAGAGGTCCCTAAGAGCAGATGACCCAAGGCGGCTTGGTGTTGTGCCACCGATACCGCCACCACCGACATCAGAGTTGGTACATACACAGGTCAGCAGAGGTCTGGGTAAGTGTCAACCATCTACTTGCCAGTCAAGTCAAGTCATCTTTATTTATATAGCGCTTTTTACAATACAGATTGTATCAAAGCAGCTTCACAGTGATAACATGAAAATAATACAAAAAATAATTTCATCATATAACTTGCCCTTATTTCAGCCCATTAACTTAGCCAAACATTCGTTTGTTTGTTTGTTGTCATGTTGCAGTTTGTTTGAAATAACACACCTGTTCACCAGAAGGAAAACTCGACGAAGTGCTAGAAAACATCCTGTCAAAGCTTTTTGGTACATATCGCCTACCGTAGATGCAACGCGCATTTGAAAAAGCGAGGCGCTGGAGAGCAAAATTAGTTTGAATGCAAAATACAAATTCACCACTAGATGGGAGTAATTCCTACTTAATGTCCCTTTAAAATACAGGGTGCACAAGTCAGGACACCCCTATGTTAAATTCCCATAGAGGCAGGCAGATTTTTATTTTTAAAGGCCAGTTATTTCATGGATCCGGGATACTATGCATCCTGCTAAAGTTCCCTTGGCCTTTGGAATTAAAATCACCCCACATTATCACATATCTTTCACCATAGAGACAGAGCGCAACGCGTCATAATCTGAAGACCACGCCCACCCAGGGGGAAAACAAACCAACCGTCTCCATTGACTTTGCATTGCGAGAGGCTGCCTCCTTGTCTTTAATGACTTATAACAAAAGACAGAAAAATATCTAAAAGCTGTTGTGTGACAAGGTGTACAGCAAACAAGCTAAAAAACCCAGAATTAAATTTTTATACGCTTCCGAACCGTAAAAGCCAGCCTTTAAGGAGACAAAAGTGGATACAGGCAATAAGACGTGAAGCATCAGCAGGAAGAATGGGTAAACTGTGGGATCCTGACACTCAGTATGTCTACGTATGCAGTAAATATTTTGTCACTGGTAAGTCAAATATCCAAATGTCAGTTTTATATATTATATTTATGTAAGCTAAGCTGTAGCATTTTGACAGTATGCAACTTTTAGAATCTGGATAAAGCAGAAAGCTATGCATTAACGGTTATGTTTGCGAGTGCCTTAGCTGCAGTAACCTTAGTAGGGTTACGCATATTATTATATATGTTGATAATATAATAGGGTATGTAATTACTTATATTAATATTTTCATTAATTATTAGTGCCTTAGTTACAGTAATTGTTATGTTTGCAAGTGCCAAACACAGTTGCTCGCTAACGCATAACTATCACTAGCTTGCTAACTTATTTTAGTTATTGATATCAACTGCACCTCATCTTCCCTATATATCTGGCTCTATTTTTTGTCCATAAATAATTTATAAATTGACATTTTCGTCTACACTAGAGAATCTTGGAAAAAAGATTATACAAAGAATACATATAATCCAATAAAATGTCCCTTTCTCTGTGTGAGCGGGGCAGAGAGGGGTGATAAACAAGCTTTATTTAACACAGTAGATTGACAATAATCGATGCCATTAATTTGTTGTTGTTTGTTTTTATTATTGTTGTTTCAGGCTCTAAAAGTGATGATGAGTCTCATCCAGACTACATTCCAACCTTACTGCCTCACAAAAGTGTAAACAAAGCCACTTCACTACTGAGGCTGCAAAACAGAAACAAGCAAAATCAAGGTGTCATCACCACAGCTCTGCCCACAACTGAAAACCCTCCTGAACCCACCCCAGATTTACCCGACCAGCCTACAACAGAACAACTTCACCAAGAGATTAAGCTTTTAAGAGAGGAAAGGGATGAAGCTAGGAGAGAGAGGGATGAGGCACAACAGAGGTGTAAAGCAAGCATTTTGAAAGAGAATGATGAGAAGTGCAAATTAATGACCGGTGTTTCCTGGACAGTTTTTGTTGTAATTCATACATTTCTTTCTCCGTTCATTCCATTCAATCGGCTCTGCAAATTGACCTCAGAAGATCAGTTATTTGTCACACTGCTAAAGCTGCGCCAAAACCCAACAACACCTGTACTGGCTGAAATGTTTGGGCTAAATAGAACAACAGTTTTACGTGTGCTCACAAAGTGGGCAGATGTCATGTATGCCAAAATGGCATTCCTAATTCGCTGGCCTGATAGAGAGTGCATACGAGATTCAATACCATCAGAAATGCGATTCCAGTTTCCCCACCTGACAAGCATCATTGATTGTTTCGAAATAAGGATCGAGCGTTTGGTGCTTGCCATATGCAAATATTATTATTATTTTACCCTTTTTGTGAACTATTGTAGTATTCATGGATTTCATCAGGTCCCTGATACATCAAGTGCCTATCTATCTACAGGATTTGTATTAAAATTTAGATGCAAAAGAAAAGGTATGAGTCTGCTGTTTTTGTCAATTTTAAGTTTTAATTTAAAATGTTTGCGAATCAGATTTTAATATAAATACATGGTTAGGCATTAAAAAAAAGTTTGGTTCCGGTTGGTTGTCAGTTGAGGTCATGGGTCGGTAGGGATTTTTTTTTTTTTCAGTGGCAGCAAGGGATAGGTTGGAAATTATTATTGTGTATTATTACAATGTTGTTGATGATAAATTCAAAGTTATTTTTTTTCCCAAAACGCTATAAATCGATCCATTTTATTTTTTTTAAACGCTATAAATCCATATATTTTTTCCCAAAAATGTAGCCTATGGTTTGTCTTTTTTTAAAAGTATTTTGTCTTTTATTTTTCGTGTTCGCATTTATGAGGAAAAAACAATGTTACTGCACCCACACACCGGACGCGAATAGCGCGTCAGGCGCGAGTGATTTCAATGTTAAGTCAATGCAAAGACGCGTTACACACGTTTTACGCGCGTAACGCGTCTTTGCATTGACTTAACATTGAAATGACTCGCGCCTGACGCGCTATTCGCGTCCGGTGTGAACGCACCATTAGGCTACGTGACAGTTCTCCGTTACGGACGCGACCGCTCTGAAAGCAGCACTAAAAGAATTTAAAACGTTCACAGAGACCTCAAACAGAAAGCACAAAGCCTTTCTTTAAAGCGAATTTCGTTTTGTATTAATTGTATCTTAATTTGAATCAATGTTTCATTAACCAATTTCCTGGATTTAATAAATAAAAAGTAAATATAGCAGACTAGCAGATAATCACGACACGGAGACGCCGGCGCCTGCGCCTTAACTTGGCTTTCATCCATGAAACGAAACTCAGCGTAGCTATAAGGTAGACTACTCAACTCACAGACCTAAACAATTTAGAAATATATCTATTATTTAAAGAAAGCTTGAAATCTTTTAAACAGACCCATTTAAAACAAAATAAAACTATGTAATCCGTAGGCTATGAAATGTGCATATCTCTCCGGCGCGTTCACTAGCCTACTGCGAAGATCGCGAGTCACGTCAGTATCGTCAACTTCATCTTTGCAGGCAGCCAACACAGAAAACACTTGTTTATTAATAATGAACAATTAAAATGTCTCATTGCAATATTTTACATATTCATCATCATTAGCCTACTTTGGCTGGTTCTCATGTGACAGCTTTTAGGTTCCGTTTACATGAACGCGTCTACTGCATCAGCACCGAAAACATGGAGAGAGAATAAGATTTTTGTTGACTAATTATTTTGAGGAATTATACAAACATACAGCTGTTAAGAGCGCCGCCAAGTTGGATTGCGTAGAACGTTCAACGAATTCTGATTAGTCGAGAGGATTTATCGCGTTTAGGTAGAGTTACACTCACAGGTCAGGGGTCTCATTTATAAAGCGTGCGTACGCACAAAACGGGGCTGGAAACGTACGTACGCCAGTTCCCACGCAAAGGTTGTGATCTATACACGGGTTTCTGTGCAACGTCATCACACAGATGCGCGCGCATCTAAGAGGCAGAAATCAACAGTCTTTACGGCTATATCCAGCAGAAGCAGAGATGACGCGGAGCTGTTGTGCTGTAAACTAGCCTAAATGCATAGGGTATGTCAGGTTTTTATGATTCGCAAACTTAGTTGGACAATTTCATTCTAGTCAAGTAACTAACGTTTTACATAATGTTATATTAATATGCAAATGAAACACAAGCAAACAGATCCAACTCTGAAATTGCAGTTTATTATTGAGTCAACAAGAATTTACAAACAATGCGAAATCTACGTTAATTACAATGTTCTTTTACAGAACTCGGCATAACATATTAGTCCTGGACCTGGCCTGTAGACCCGTTCGCAAGTTGGTGTTGGGGGAATTTCTCACTTGAACTGAGTTAGTGGGTCCCTAGACATGAAAAATCACTGAGGTGCTCGTCCGACAAAGTGCCACGAATTACGCAATGGTCATATCAAATATGGCTGCCATCGGATGATGATAAAAATCCAACTTCTTTGTTTCTGAATGTTTATACACATATAATACCTCTATTTTGACTAATTATGGTATGTGGAATTCATTTATGCCATTGATATGACCATATTGGGTAATTTTGACCTTGGAAGCGCATGGTCAAGGTCGTTTTTCTACTCTGAAGAATCTCAAAAGACATGTACATGCGAACTAACTCAAATTTACAGTCTGCCCTTATACCGTGAATTTGTACAACACTAGACAGAGTTCACAGAAAGTAAGAGGACAAGGTTTAACTTTTCTTGAATTTTACCAGGAGTATCAAAAGATTTCCATGGTTCCTAAAGTTTTCATCTCACTATTGAGCATCGCACCAACTGATCAACAGTGAGCATTACACATGTACATGAGAACTAACTAAAATTTACAGTCTGCCCTTATACTGTGTATTTGAACAGCACTGGACAGAGTTCACAGAAAAAAAGAGGACAAGGTTAGACTTTTCTTGTATTTTACCAGAAGTAGTCCAATTTAAATTATTTCCAAGGTTTCTAAAGTTTTCATCTCACTATTGAGCATCACACATATTAATCAACATGGAGCATTCTAAAATACCTGCCCCCAAAAGCTTGACTTTGGTTGCTTCAATGGCAGATCAGGACAATCTTAATCAAAGGTTATGCATCATCTGTCTAGATGATAATAAATTGCCTGTAACAAGTGAAAAGACAGGACGTGAGAGAATCAAATAAGCTGCTAAAATCCGTAATGATGTGGTTACAAATCGTATCAAAATTCTGATGGGGGATGATGATGAAGATAATGATAATAGCATGTTTGTTTACCATAATACCAACAAATGCTACAAGTCATACACTCATTCTCGCAAACTGACATCTATTGAGAAGAAAAGAATTGAAGAATCGAAGGTGTGTGAGACAGAAGACAAGGCTTCTACAAGTGTCATGAAAACCTTACGGAGAAGTGTTACACCTTGTGCACCTCCAAGTTCTGACAAGGATGCAAGAACTTTGCCCTGTGTTATATGTGGATATATGGAACACAAGAAATGTCGTGACAAGTACAGAATTTGTGACTATGATAGTGCGAAGAAACTAATTGCTGCAGCAAAACATAACCAAGATGTAGTTTTCACACGAATTGCAGATCGACTGAAGGACGATGAAGATAGCTCTGTTAAATCAGTCATATCGGCTGATTTATTTTGTCACAATCTCTGTCGCCAAAACTACATGCGAAAATATGAACGTGGCATCAAAGCACTAGAGAAACCGGCCATTACCAACATCAAGCAAGTGCTGTTTGCTCGTGCTCTTTCATATATTGATAAGCTTTTGGCGAAGGGAGAGTGTTGCACTGTGAGTGATATTGTGGAGTTTGCATTGAGCCTGTTGGAAGAAGGTGAGGTGCTTACAAGTACCTTCCAGAACCGTGATATGAAACAGCTGATCCTTAATCACTACGGAGAATTGGTCACATTCACTCCCAACAGTAGGGTGAATGAATCTGAGATTTTTTTCTCATCTGACATTGACGCTACTGACTTGGCCATCAAGCTGAAGAATCAGGACATAATGAGAGAGGCAGGCACCAAGTTGAGAGAAGTGCTCCTGGACGTTGATTTTGGTCTGCAAGACAGCTTCTGTGACAGTACTGACTTGAAAGCATCATGGGAGACAACAATGATGCCAGCGCCTCTTCTTACGTTCTTAGCAGCTCTGTTCAAGGTCCCCAAGCACAAGCTCTTTAGAAGCAGTGCTAGAGACCTAGAGGAGCTTCTCCAGCCTCTACAGGATGAGGACAATATTCGGCAGCAATTTTCCACAGAGGGAGAGGATAATGGACAGTCCACACAGGGGGAGGATAAGGGCAGCCAGCTAGCAGAAGAACAGCCACAGCAGCAACAGCCCACACATGGAGAAGAGCATCTACTGAGGGAAGATGATGCCGATGATGCGTGTTGGCTTCCTCCCTGTCATACCAAGACCCATTACTGAGCGTGCCACCGTCAGACATTGCCTCACCAACTTCCAGAGTGTTCGCAGACAACTGAATCAGGCATCAATGGCGATTTGGTGTGATGAAAGCGTGTTTGCCCTGGCTGTAGATATTTACCTGCATGAGACAGCACAGTTCAAGGATCTGTTCCTCTGCATGGGCCCTTTCCATTGGACCCGTGTTCTACTCAGATGCCAGGGAAAACTGCTTAGAGGTTCTGGCCTGGATGATGCATTGGTGGAGTGTGAAGTGTTTGGACCTGGCGTGATAGAGTCGGTGTTAAATGGTAGTCATTATTTCCGCGCTCTCACTGGGATGCTGATTGTGGAGGATGTGATCAGGTCGCTCCAGTGGGAGATTTTCTGGCAACACAAGGACAAAGCAGAATATCCAGTGCTAGCACAGGTCGAGGCACTGCACACTACACTGGCTGCAAATCAACATTGCCCAGAGCAGTTTGAGGCCTTGATTGAACAAGTGCAGAAGTTGAATCAGGACTTTCTGGAGTTTGAGAAGGAGTGTGAAGCAAAGTCAGAGCTCTGCCAATTCTTTGGAGTTTGGCTGGAATTGGTGGCCGTCATCAAAAATGCTGTAGTCTCCGAAAGAGAAGGAAACTGGAACCTACACGTGGCTACTATAGAGGATTCTATGCCCATCTTTGCAGAATGTGACTCCATAAACTACCTTCGCCATGGCTCATGGTATCTTGAACAAATCAAGGTGCTAGAGTTCACACATCCTGAGCTCTACCGGCGCTTCTCTATAGGCCAGTGGGTTGTTCAGGATCGCCCTGGCTGGTTCTGTGCTGTGGGAGGTGACATGAAAGTCGAGCAGACCATTCAGCGAGTGTCAAAGGGTCCTGGAGGTCACTATGTAGTAGGAGCCACACACAATGCAAATGCTGTAGCAGAGTTTGAGCTCTTGTTCCATGAGATTGGGATGATCACTGATATCCTCAACTTTCTCACCAACAACCACACTTTGAAAACGACAGAATGCCATCTCCAGCATGCACTGAGCACCACTCGCCGCCTTACATTCAACCAAAATGTTTCAAAGCTACTGGACTTTGTGCTAGAACGGCAGAATCCATACTCAGCGACAGTCAATGTGCCTGTTCCACTGCACAATCTGCTCACCAAGCAGGCTGTTGACCGAGGTGTCACGCCTCACTTGCTCAACTGTCTCCAAAATGGGAAGCATGTCTACTGCTCGTACAGGCAGGAAAGGTTAGTTGAGAAGACCAAGAAAATTAGCACAACTATATCAAAGAGAAAACTACCTCAGTTCAACGAACAACCACAGAAGACACAGACAATCAATATGAAGGAGCAAAAGTTAGTCATCCAAAGACATGGCTGAGGCACATAGGAGTATGGACATTGCTAAGGAGCGGGGCATGAGTATCCGGCAGATACTTTCTCATGATGTGCTTTCAGCATCTCCTCTGTTTGATGGTGACCTTCCAGCTTATGTCAACAAGTCAAAACTTGTCAGTGAGATTGAGCCTCGACTTGATCTCACCCAATGGAGTCTTGAGTCTACTTATGCCACTCATGTTGTGGTAGACTTCATGTCGAAGATGCGACAGATGCCTCTAGCACAATTCCCTACTTTAGGTGCTGTCATCAATGCCATCATCAGCTCAACATCATCCCTCTGCCAAGAGCCGGAGTTCATCCATCTTGTACTAGATTCCTACATCGAGATGTCCCTGAAAGAAGGGGAGCGCATGCGGCGCACAGACTCAACAACATGCATCGACATCATTGGTATGAACAGGCACACACCCATCCCTCAGCAACTTGACAAGTTCTGGGCGTCTGTGGAGAACAAGCGGAATCTCCAACTGTTAGCTCGGGATATGGTGTGCAATCGAGCCAGTGCCAATGCTACTGTCATTGTCAGCTCTATTGTCATTGATGATGAGGTGCTACCAGCAAAGGCAGCTGGTGGCGAAGAGATCCCAGACCTCTTGAACTGGATTGAGGAGGCTGATGCCAGGTTGCTGGTGCATGTTGAGTGGGCTGTTCGTGTGAAGCAGTGCAAAAGAGTTGTCATAGTCTCCAATGACACAGATACCTTTGCATTGCTCCTCCACTACAGCCCATACTTCCAAGAACTCGGGATGAAGGAGATCTGGCAGCAGTATGGCACTGGTGAGAGGCGGCGAATGCTTCCACTCCATCAAGCAGTCTCCTGTCTTGGAGCGTCACTGTCAAAGACAGTGATTAAAGCACATATCCTGACTGGAGATGACTGTATGAGCAAGGTGGGGACTAAACATGCTGCTATGGCTTCTGACCCAGTCCAATACTTAGCCAACTTTGGAGAGGCAGACACCTTGACAGAGCAAGATGCAGCATTGGCTGAGAAGTACTTGGTGCGTGTCTGGGCTGGGGCCAGGTCAACTACAACAGCTAAGACATTTGATGAATTCAGGGTAGAAATCTACACCAGTGGAAGTGCTGGAATTGATGCTCTCCCTCCCACAAGTAGTGGGATCAGAGGCCACATCCAACGAGGGGCTTTTCTGGTTCATACGGCATGCCACTTGCTTGCAACAGCCAAGGACCCCAAAGCAAGACTAGAGCCAACGGAACATGGATGGAAGGAGCACTTTGGCACACTCCTGCCATCAAAATGTCTGAAGCCCTTACCACCAAGTCTGCTCACAGTATGTAAGTGTGCAGGCAAGTGTGACAATCGCCGATGTGGCTGTCGTGATGCTGGAGTTTCATACACCGTATTCTGCCATGGAAAAATCCTCCTGTAAAAACCCATCCCACTAAACATGCATGCACACATACAGTACACACAAAAATCAGACTATATGGTACACTTTTAGTTAATTTGGTATTTTGTATCACTTTTATTGATACAAATATTGATAAGTTTTATTGATAAGTTTTATTTGCACCCAATTGTTTTATTTTATATATTTGTACTAACACCCAATTAAAATAAAAGTTCAAAGGGGATGTTTATAATTGTTACGTTTCTTCTCTTCATGTCTTGTTATAATTAAAACAAATCATTGTGGGAAAAAATACAATAAAAAATGACTATAAAGAAAACAATCTGGTCCCATTGAGTTATTGAAAAATTATGTTGACATTGACATTTCAATGACAAGATGATCCTTAATGTTAAAAACAATATTAGCAATGAATGTTAAATGTCAGATTTATTAGAATTAGACTTATTGCATCTGGTTTTTATTCCTAATAATGGCCAAGTTATGGCCAAGATCTTCAGAATAGGAAAATGACCTTGACATTGACCTTTTAAACTCAAAAATCACCCAATATGGTCATAACAATATCAGAAATTAATTCCACATACCAAAGTAAGTCTAAATGAAGGTATTACATGTGTATATACATTCAGAAACAAAGAAGTTGGATTTTCATCATCATCCATCGGCGGCCATATTTGATTTGACCATTACGTAATTCGTGGCACTTTGGCGGACGAGCACCTCTGTGATTTGTCATGTCTAAGGACCCACTAACTCAGTTCAAGTGAGAAATTTCCCCAACACCAAATTGCGAACGGGTCTACAGGCCAGGTACTGGATTATATAGCGGTCTTGCCTCTTGGATGCGCGCGCATCCGGTATTGTTTGTATACAAGAAACCTGTGTATAAAAAACAAACTTGACGGGAGAATGTGCGCACCTTTAAGCAAACTTTGAGCCGTGCGTACGCACATTCTGGAGACAAAGGGAATTGGCGACACCGATGGTGAGCTGGAGTTAAATGTCTTTTTGGTCACTTTTAGACAGAAAATCGAAATAAAATTATACATGTACAGAAAGATAATACAAATATAATTTCACTCACCAAGCCTATCGCTTGAAGCAAATATCCATACATTAAATGTCCGCGCCAGCGAGCGCGTTGGGCCGTTTAGTGAAACTGACGCATATCTAACGGCAGATGAAGTAAAACTGTAAATCTTCATTATGAGTCCTAATCATAAATAGGCTACAGTGCATGTTCACAATTACAGTTTAAATAAAATAATGATTTAAACGGTTTTACTTCTGATATAAACATTTAGATTAAATATGCCATTCTCATTAATGGAGTTAAACACTTAAACTAGCTACATGACATTTACTGAAAAGTTAAAATATATATATAAATAGCCTATAAATATTTGTTGTGGATGCATATGCTTTTCAACACTTTTCCTTTGGCATTTTAATGTTTTAAATACAGAGATAATTGCTGCCTATGATAATAGCAGATTGTGCAAATAGAATGCACAACAAGGTCTATCGGTTTCCATTACAAATATAAATCAATTAAAAACACTATTTGGTCAGTGGAAAAGATTGAGAAAAACTTTATCTGAATGTATTTTACACCATTTGATTTATTTATTCAAAAACAAGGCAAGGATAGGCTACTAAATTATTTTTATTAATGTAATGTGACGGCACATCCGTATTTCATATTTTCCTAATGTCTTGTACCATTAAACATGTTATCACGTCGGTGAATAATCATATGCAAATGATATGCAGATGAGGACATGCATAGTAAAACTAGGCGTTGTAAGCTCCATATATGGTTATTTCGGGGAGGAGACGCATGTGCGCACAATCTTCCGCTGAGTGGGATTTATAAAGTGAATCCTGCGCAGGTTCTGGCGTACGCACAGTTTTATAAGTCTGAAATTGAATATTGTTTTGCGTACGCCATTTTTGGCTTTCGGGCGCACGTACACTTTTAGTAAGGATCCTACGCACAGTTTTATAAATGAGACCCCTGGTCACTGCACTTATTCGCAATCACAAAAGTTCATTATTTGCTCGTGCTTTAGAGCTCTGCCAGGTAAACATTTCATTGGCGTTCTGTTCTCACATGATGCACTTTTTCTGAGCGCGTACGCCCGAAGCGATGGAAAAATATGCACAAAACAATCCACTTTTAAATTTTAATTTATCATCAGATGGACAGATCATTTCTCAGGGGAGGCAGGGCTTATCCTAGGGGAGGCACTGCCTCCCCCAGCCTCCCCCTAGACACGCCCCTGGTGGTTTTGCCTTGGCTGAGTCGCTATTGAAATTAATGTCTTTAATTAAGCCTGGCTCTACTTTTTTAGTGCACACCTTATTCCACTGACATGCAAGATCAGTGCATGCCACTTTGTTGAAACCAAGACGGACAGATGCCTCTAGCTTAAAAAGAACAGCCCCCACATGAGAACATGTCTCCCCAAGCCTAATAGGGAAAGCACAACAATGAATTGGTACAGGTCTTAAAACAACCCAAATTTTTTTTTAAATTCTACTTTGCTGGTAGCCTATCTGCTTTTATCTTACCCTGCCATACAGTCACAATGGGCTGCCACAACGGTTCCATTACTCCTCACAGCAACCCATGTGTGATATGATGGGTCTGTGACTCTCCAGGATGGCTTCACATCAGTCTTAAAAACTATGCAGTCTGAGTTAGTTGGTTTGTGGTGGTACACAACTTGCACCCATCCACTGATAAAAAAGTTGTGGGCATCCAATGAACGGTAGTTTTTCATTGTTGTATGAGTATAAATTCCTATCAATAGGTAAGACAAATAAACAATCAGCTTTAACTCAATACTCTTCTCATGACGAACTTTTACTAAATCTTTATTGGGAATGTAACTTTCATAAAGCGTCTGTCTCTTGATTATTAATATGTTAGAGGCTAAAGCTAAGCTAAATAAATTATGCATAGGGTTGCCAACTTCAGAAAAGGAAAATATGTGACATCCGTGGTTATTTATAGGAAACTAAGGGACACTCAAAATATGTGCACAGTATCACACAGTGTATGTAATTTCAGTGTCTGCAGGTAAGCTATAGCCTATGTTCTCAGACATAAACACATTTGTTTTGGTTAACCTATTTATATACAATTTAATTCTAAAAATACTTTTAATTTCATACACTTCTATTTACAACAAATCATCGTTTAAAATAATAGCATTTATCTGACAGAAAGCTTTTGGACGAATAGGCTAATTGGCCCAAGCTGCAGCTACGTGCACACATAGCTAATTAGCTATAGCTTTCTAATAGCTAACTTGTCCCATTATTTTAGTAACAGCGTGTGTTTTGATCGTAGGTGAAATGAAGCCGTTACCTGGTGATTCGATAAAATAGTTGTAGATATCAGGGTATTTCACGTTGGGCCATTCAGTCGGATCATTTTTCCAAAAAAGGGAAGGTAAGGAAAAGGGGCACTGACATAGACCAATACAATTTAACTTATCAATATATCTACTCCTCTCAGGTTCACATCTATAGGGTGGTGAAATAATCAATCGACATGGTTAAAATTATGAATGTTTTATGTTTACAATATCATGTCGCGTTCCAGTGGGCGTAGCTGCTAGTTCTCAAGAGTAGTTCGAGAGTTGCGCTCTGTCTCAATTGATCCACTTTTATGTCCTGAAACAACCGTTTTTTGGGGTCGACAGCATATAAAAATTTATTTCTGGGTTATTTAGCTTGTTTGCTGTACACCTTGTCACATTGCAGGTTTTAGACATTGTTTTATTTTTTGTTCTAAGTCATAAATGACAAGGAGGCAGCCTCAATGGGTCAATGGAGACGGTTGGATTGTTTTCCCCCTGGGTGTGGGCGTGGCCTAAATACGCTCTGTCTCTATACCTAGAGATTGGCTTGGGGTACTTTCCATTAAATCATCTCTCAATGCAAATCAAACCAGCTATTAGGCTAACTGAAATAAAACCATGCCGGATGCATATCCCGGATCCATGAAATAACTGGCCTTTAAAATTAAAAATCTGCCTGCCTCTATGGGAATTTAACATAGGGGTGTCCTGACTTATGCACCCTGTATTTTAAGGAAGAACATTTATTTATTTACGATACATATTCATTCACAAAGAAAAATGTTGTCCTTAAAGGTTGGACTTTTCCTCATTTTTTTTATTAAGGCATTAAGATCAATTTCCAAAAGATTATTATTTTTTTTTTTATTTTTTTTTTTAGGAAACTTTAGCATGGGTATCTAAACTTATGCATAGCACTGTATATCCTTCACATTAATTTATTGAAATTAATTTTTCTTTCGGCTCTTTACCAACAGCCTCATGGCCCAATTTAATTTGAAGGGCAAGGGGAAAAGGGGGAAGCGCCCTTTAGAGGGTACAAAGATTTATAGAGCAATACAAGGTAAGCCCAAGTTTCATGTTGACCAGTCTATAAATAATAACTTTGGACAAAACATTTCCTTCCCTTCTGACTTAAAAAAAAAAGCAATGCCAATTATCTATCTTGATAGATAGACTATTCATCCACAAGAGGTGTTACAGCATTAAGAAAGAAACAAAAGCAAAGTTGAAAGTAAAAGATGGTAAATAGTCACAATTCTCAAAATATTATTCTCCTCTCATGGCACAAAGGTGAGTCATTATTACAAGAATGACTTCCTGTGGCAGTCCTTATTACATTGAAGCTGAAGCAGCCTCCAACTGAACAGTCTGCTCTCTGACAAGTATAACATGTAGTGGATGTGTTGTATTATCCAGAATATAAAAAAACTTTTGTAAATTGCACTAAGCACAACAGGCTGATTAAAACACTGTTAACATTCTAATGCACACATTAAACAATGTAAGCTTTCTCAAAAAGTACAGTCTGCTTAGTCTTGTAGACAGCCTAATTGTTACAGTTAAGTCAAGTCACCTTTATTTATATAGCGCTTTTTACAATATAGATTGTATCAAAGCAGCTTCACAGTGATAACATGAAAATAATACAAAAAACAATTTCATCATCGTGCACCTTTAAGGCAGATCTATAATATTGTTGAATATTAATAGTTAACAGTTGTGGGAGATGGCTTTGCATTAATCCAGTAGTGGATGCACAGGAAATATATTTTTGCTTACACATGTGCGTGTATGACTGCAGATTGCCTTTGAATATATTTGAGTCATTTGTTTATTTCTATTTCTGCTTGTGCAGAGGGGATCATGAAATTCGATAATGCAGCCACTGAGGAGTTCATCAAGGGGAACGTGTCTGAGCACCTCAAGCACGCTCCACAGAGAATAGGAGGTGGTGGATTCGCAATGCCCTGATGAGCACCTCAAGCATGCGCCACAGAGAATAGGAGGTGGAGGATTCGCAATGCCCTGATGAGCCTATGCCGTGATGAGAATTAAAATAGTTTAAAGTAGTCCAATACATTGTCTTTATGTTTGATGTCATTCAGGGCATATAGTTTTTTTTCAAATAAAGTTTGAAAAAGCGATTTTGAATTGTGATTTATTTGAATGTGTATAACTATACTGTTGTATGTATGTAGTCCCATGTTTCCCAGAGGGTGGAGGACATGTTTTCTGTGCCAGTTAATTTTCCTGTAGCTTAGTTTGACTCAGCACCTAAGTTGAACTGGAAATGCATTACACTATGCGTCTCAAGTTTTTGGGAAATTATCTAGTTCTATTTCAGAAGGTGGCATACTGTTCAAGATCATTTTCCAAAAACTCCATTTGATTGTCTCAGCAGCAGGTGATAAGCATACAAAGGTGTAATGCATTTCCAGTTCAAACTGCTGAGCCAAACAAAGCTACAGGAAAATGAATACATGATACAGAAAACATGTCATCCACCCTCTTGAAACATAGGACTACATAGAAGTTGTATAAAAATGAAGTGTTAAATAAGTCAAAATATTATGTTGAAAAGACGTCCACAAACGACCACGTTTGGACCACTTTTGGACTATAAATAGCCCTTACATGGAGGTCCCACCGACGTCAACATTAGACGTGTGGTAGACGTCGAAAAAGACGTCGCCTGGCGTTACAAAACCACCCCGTCAATGGACGGAAATTGGACGTCCAAAAATGACATGGAAAAGACGTCACTACGACCTCACATTGCGCAGTGGGATTTGGCTGTTCTCAGCAAAGCTGATGATGTAAAAATATTTGGATATAATGTAATTTTAGAACATCTTTTGAATGATCTTTGTACATTGGAACAAGAAGGGGTTTTCATTGCTAGATACGGAAAAAACATCAAAGGGACTGTGCTCAATGTTGTAGCAGACAACCTTGGTGCAGACAATCCTAAAGTTGGTGGTTTAGTTGAAGGTTTTAATGCAGATTATATCTGTCGATTCTGCCTTGGCCACCATGCTGAATTCCAGGAAAAGGAAGTGAGATCAGGTGCTTTTCCTCCAAGAACTAGAGAGGCTTATGCAAGCCATGTTCAGACTGTGAAGGAAAATCCTACACTGACCCATTGCTATGGTGTCAAAAAGGTCTGTCCATTTTCACTTTACTACTGGCTATCCCCCAGACATAGCCTATGACTTATTTGAAGGTGTCATTCCTGTGGAGCTAGCACTGTGCCTCTCTGTTCTTGTAAAGAAGAAATATTTAACTTTAAGTGAACTCAATGAGGCAATTGCTCTCTTTCCCTACAAATGGACAGACAAAATGAATAGCCCTCACGCAATACCTGTAAATTTTGCCAAACGTCGAAGTGTAGGGGGTAATATGCATGAGAACTGGGCTCTTATCCAACTCCTGCCATTCTTGATTGGGTCAAAGATACCTTTAGGTGAACCTGCTTGGCAAATTCTCATGACTTTAAAAGATATTGTTGAACTGGTCGTGTCACCTGTCCACACTGCAGAAACTATTGGTTATCTGGACTCAAAAATATCAGAACATCGGCATCGATTTCTTGAACTTTTCCCACATGAAAGACTGCTCCCAAAACACCAGTTCTTGGAGCATTATCTTCAGCTGATTGAGTGTTTTGGTCCAGTAGTTGGACTTTGGACCATACGTTTTGAATCTAAGCATAGCTTTTTCAAGCGTGTAGTGAGACATACGTTAAATTTAAAAAATGTGTTGCTGTCCCTTGCTACAAGGCATCAACTAATGATTGGTTACCACTTACATGCCAGTCATGAGAAGACCTCATTGTATGTGAGTAAAGTTTCCAATATGCAATTGGAGCTTCTGCATGTAGATGTACAGCAGGCTATAAGAAAAACATGTCAAATCAAGCAACTGTCCCTTTAAAGCAACAACAGGTAACTTTTGCTCTCGGGGTCCCCCTAGAGTTGGGAAACAGTATTGTCCTCTACTACTGTCGTAAACTCTGTCATATGGCGCTTTTCCACTGCATGGTACGGCTCGGTTCGGCTCGGTACGGTTCGATTCAGCGCGGAACGGTTCGGCTCGCTTTGCTTTTCCACTGCGTGGTACGACTTGACTCGGTACGGCACGGTTCGGTTCGCTTTAGCTCGGTTGCTTTTCCACTGCAGTTAGTACCGCTTCAAAGTGGGTGGGACTGATCGTTATTGTAGGTCCGGTGGTAGCCGTGTGTGGCTAAGAGCTGTGCTACTTCCGCTCCTCGGCAACCAACGAGAGGAACGTCTGCACCTCGTCCACTGACCACGATTCAGCCATTTCTTGTTTGTTTGTTTTTTACTTTTTTTTTGTCAAGTAAATACTCTAAAAACAGGTGCTACCGTGTTGGCTGTTGTCTGGCTATTTAAATCTAGCGGGTTTAGTGTCTCGTGTCGCAAATACAATGACGCTGAAGTGACGATTCTGTCTGACCAATCAGTGATCTGCAGTGTTTTCACGTCACATTTAGTATCGGTACGGTACGCTTGGAACCTCAACAGAGGTGGTACCATTTAAAGCGAGCCGAAGCGAGCCGTACCGTACCGTACCGTACCATGCAGTGGAAATGCGCCATAAGTGAGCCGTACCGAACCGAGCCGTACCGTACCATGCAGTGGAAAAGCGTCAAAGCGTGCCATGCCGTACCGAACCGTACCGTACCATGCAGTGGAAAAGCGCCAATACATGCACGTGCATTTGTTGACAACCATGATAACCCTGAACACTGTAGGAGGAGTTCACATGAAGGTGTTCTGCTTGCGTCGCGTGTGAAATGTCTTCATCCCAGGTACAGTGGCATATATTTCAGCAAGTCATATGAATATAATTTCATGGGTTTTATTTTTTTTTCAAACGACAAATGATCGCGATGCTCACGTTTACAAGCCAGCGTCATTATAGTAGCCTAGTCTATTGGTTACCGTTTTACTGAATCTATATGATACTTCAATGCAATGTTTGAGTGGTAGATAATAACCATATATCATCAATATTATAATATCAAGCTACCATAGATGAATCTGCAAATTTTACAAATCGATATGCATTATAGCTTGAGGCAAGACAAATAAACAAATATCACAGACATGTTAGGTATCCTAAAATATGATTTTGTACATCTTATATATTTACTTGCAAGATTGTAGCCCCTACCAAACTTGTACACGCCCTTTAGACACAGGCTTTCATTTGATATTTGAAAGTCCGCATCGGTCGGACATAGGGTTGCCACCTTTGATTTGTGAAAAACCGGGACACTCAGATTATTATTATTTTTTGGGTTCCGAGTCTGAGTTGTAGGTTGTAAATAGTATTTTCTTTGACACTGGTGGCTCATCCGATTTTGTTGTGTTATCCTCCTCGTCCGTCTCTCTCCCCATTTCACACAATAGATGTAAATAGACAGTTTTTAAAAAGATAGCTAGCAACTAAACTCACACTGTATCATCTTGGATGTGTGTTGATGCGCGCACGCGACCGACCGACAGCACCGGCAGTTGCTAGGCGATAAGTTGAGCTTCCAATCAAATAAAAGTAAACGCCTGGCATTGGCCAATCCACTGTTTTAACCGTTTTTACCATGGTTTTTACCCATTTACGGACACAGGATTGGATGTACTGTACACAATGAAGAAAACACAGTAACAGTAGACGGAAATGGTTTAATTTGAAACCAGGAAATTCTACTTTAAAAGTACATTTTCACAGAAAAACGGGACAATTCGTGTCCCGGGAAATAATATAAATTTTCCGGGACTGTTGCTCAAAAAAAGAGAACAATCCCTGGAAAACCGGGACGGGTGGCATCGGGCACCCCTCCTCCTCCTTCAGCTCACGCCAGCGAGAAACAATGTTGATCCTCGTTCTGCCTTTAATGCGATCACTTTCTCGTTTCCTCTTTTTGCTTTCCTCCGACAAAACCTTTGCTTTCTTGCTTTTCTGTGCTGCTTCGGCCATGACCATAACATTTGGCAAACAAACGCTAGTCTGGCTCGTACGTCCGATTTTAAGGAAGTGGGGGTGGTGGTGGAAGTGACGTATATGCCGTAAAGCAGTCCAATTTTGTAGTTCTCTTTGTTCGCCGGTTACTACCCGAAACCCGAAGTTTAAAAGTATGATTAAAAACGCTACAGACCCCGTCAGGCTATGGCAGACGTGTCATTCAACTTATTGTAAGTCGATGTACCATCACAAGAGACTTGGAAATATATTATGAAGGTTGAAATGTTACCTAGTGCTGCTTTAACCACTTCAGTGACTTACTGCGGAACAGTATACAAAGTGGGGATGATTCTGCCTTAGGGCTGCACTGGAGGTTTACCTGACTTTGCTGAAATTATGCAGATTGTCATTTTGGACAAAATTGTTTGGGTCAAAACCAGTGTTGGGAACGTTACTTTAAAAAAGTAATTAGTTATAGTTACTCACTACTTGTTCCAAAAAGTAACTGAGTTAGTAACTGAATTACTCTATAATAAAAGTAACTCGTTACCAGGGAAAGTAACTATTTGCGTTACTGTAAAAAAAAAAAGTTGCTATAATCCTTTCCATAATCCTGCTATAATTTTCACAAGTCAGTTAAAAATGAGTAGAACAGACGGGTGTTTGTACATAACTTTCGATATTTATTGCACGTCGACAGACAGCAAGAGGTTTATCCTGCACTTCAAGTATTATCTTTGTAAGAAAAGTAAACAGTTACACCATATAAAGTGCATTTAACTCTAGCAAATTAGATCAAACTCTCTCTCCATCTGTGGTGGAGGTATCGGTGTTTTTTGCCACTAGCTTTGTAGATGCGCGTGTCAATGTGAGATGCTTCATTAAATTAGAGTTGCTTACAACGGATGTCGACAAAGTCTTCGCTCCTGGACACAATGTACACATTACATGCACGTTCTTGCCTTTGACCACAATGAATTTGAAGTAGACCTCCTGACTCGCCATCTCTGCTGCTCCGTCAAATCTGTTTAGCGGTTGTGTGTGTGTGTGTGTGTGGCGCCTGGCGCGTGTGCTGGCATGTGTGTAAAAACACTGGCTCTGATTGGCTACCATGAAACATGACTCTGCCTTAGCCAATCATAATCGCTTACATCGTTATTAACCCACCTCCTCACTAGCTGTGAGCCAGGGGTGCGTTCGGAAACGCACCGCATTTAACATCCAGTAACGTTAACCGCGTTGTAACGACGGGGAAAGTAATTAGTTAGATTACCCCGTTACTGAAAAAATAACGTTGTTACCTAATGCCGTTCTTTTAAACGCCGTTATTCCAAACACTGGTCAAAACCGCTTAGTCACACTGAAGCATCATATCTGCTGTTATTAAATGGTCAGGCATTTAACGTTCAGCCTAAGATCCATGAATACAGGAATGGCAATGACGGTAAATTATGACATTGGATTTTATCTACAGATATCCCTGAATGTTTTACATTTTGTGGTTTCTGACTTTAGGTCAATAGTGGTTTTGTTTTTTGCTGTTACTTCAGAGTGAACAACTTAAGTCAGTGGCTTTCGTAGTATATACTGTACTTTTTTTTTTAACTTTCAGACAGCATGAACCCTGCAGCACTAAGAGTTCTTATTGAACAGGAAATCAGGAAGTTAATCCTTCCCTCAGGAATCCCAAATACTTTGGATGAACTGAGGAAAGCTGTTAAGGAGGAATTTGATATCACTGACGATTTCTCTCTTCAATATAAAGATTATGACTTCAACGACTTCTTTACCCTTACATCCACTGACCAAATTCAGCACAAAGATACTATCAAATATGTATTCCCTTCTCCTATCGTTCTAACACTGTTTGCTGAAAGTGAAGGAAACCTCAGTGCCAGTACATCACTGTCAACAGATGAAGAATCTTCTATTTCTTCTACTGCATGTCCAGTTGATGACGCTGTCCCACATGAATCCACATCCACTTCCTCTGGAGAAACAGTCATCATTGCCCCCCCACAAAGTACCCCAAGCAGGTTGCCATGGCCTCATGACTTCCCTATCCCATCTTTTTCTCCAGAAGTAGAGATGGTGCTCAAAAAGGCTATGGAGGATTACAAGAGATATGGTAGCCTTCTAATGGCGCTTTTCCATTACCAGTACCAGCTCAACTCGACTCGACTCGCCTCGGCTCGCTTTTCGCTCCGTTTTCCATTGCAGATAGTACCTCCACAATAGTACCTGGTCGTCATAGCGACGCTGCAGGAAACTGCCGTGATGTTATCTTCTACGCGACACACACCCGCTACCCACACACACAGGACAATGGAGGAAATCGAGTCTGTGCTGTTTTTGATCCTCGGGATGTGGCTGTTTCTCACAGCAAGAAGACAAACGTTGTTTCAGGAGAGGCTGAGGGCAGCAAAACGAAACACTGCTGAAAAAAACAGAAGAGTTTGGGAATTACTACAGAGTTCAGACTACGAGACAAATCTGGTTGTTCAAAGTCGACACAAGAGGGTAAGTTATGCTAACGTAGCTAACGTTTGCATATGTGTAAATACTATACTATATACAACGTATTTGATCAACTTTATAGCTACCAGTATTACGTATTAAAATGTGTATGCTTTATGTGATTCAGATCTGTTTTGCTTTGCAAAGTCGCCGTGGCAGACCGTCTGTTTGGGCTTTCAACCGAGCTACCGAGTGGTGGGATGTTATTGTTCCCGGTTTTACAAACGCGCAATGGGTTCAGAACTTCAGAATGTCCGAAGAAACATTTACATACTTGTACAACAAACTGCGTCCAGTGATGGAGAGACAGGACACAAGCTTCCGCAAGTGTGTTCCTCTAAAGAAGAGAGTGGCCATCGCACTATGGAAGCTTGCGACCGGTTCAGAGTACAGAACATTCGGCCATCTTTTTGGAGTAAGCATAACAACTGTTTGCTGGTGTGTTCAAGAGTTAACACTGCTGCTGCAGAAACGTTGTTGGTTCCCGAACAAATTTGTTTCCCAGACCAGGAGAAGTTTGAAGAAATGGCTGCCTACATTGAGAACAGATGGGGGCTCCCGCAGTGTGTTGGTGCTATCGATGGATCACACATACCCATTTTGGCACCACAGGAGTACCACTGTGACTATTTCAACCGTAAAGGCTGGCACTCCATCATCCTTCAAGGTGTTGTAGATGGAAAAAGACTGTTCTGGAACGTGTTTGCAGGACTGCCTGGCAGTTTGCATTAAGACTGTCCACATTGTGGGAGTTGGCCAGCCGTGGCAACAACTTTCCAGCTTACACCAGGAATATTGATGGGGTGAATATTTCCTACTACATCCTGGGAGATTCTGCCTATCCCCTGCAGAACTGGCTCATAAAACTATTCACTGACACTGGACGGCTGACAGCAGAACAGCAGATCTACAACAAGAAAATATGTCGAGCACGGGTAGTAGTTGAAAACGCTTTTGGTAGACTGAAGGGAAGGTGGCGTTGTCTCATGAAAAGAAATGACTGTGATGTTACAACCGTGAAATCTATGATTCTTACTTGCTGTGCTTTGCATAACCTTTGTGAGAGTCATGGAGAGGACTATGGTGGCAGTGGTACAGGGTGTAGAGGAAGAGGGCAGGGATGTACGAGAGGGTCTGATGCGTTACTTTAATTGCTAAAAAATAAATAAATTATCTTTAAAAATGTTGTCTCTGCTGGTTTTTTTAAGGTTATCACAGTATAAAATCTGAAAATACATGGTCAAACTATCACAAAAGACTTATTTGTAATAAGTTTCAAATGGTTTTATTTAAACACACATACAAATAGAAAGAACTATAATATAAATATAAATTCACACAACCAACTATATACATATGTTGCATGTAGTGCAAACATGAAGTTCAAATGAGCAAACTATGGGGTTTCAGTCCAGGGGCGGTGGAACAGCGTCCCGCCGGTTCAGTGCCTGTACAAGCTGGCTCAGGGTTCCCAGAAAGGCCTGGTTGAAGGACGACATTGCAGCAATCTCCTCCCTCCTCAAAGCCGCTTCTAGTTCTCTTGCATGTGCTGCATCATCGAGTGCCATCTGTAAATGGCGCTCCCGCTGTGCCCGGTTCAACTCCAGCTGCTCGACATCAGATGTCTGCATCTCCCTCAAGACAGTCAGATGCTTCTGTTCCCTTTGTCATTTCCTCCATCCTGGTCAAAAAATAATTACAATGAATGAGTTACAATAAAGAAAAACGAACAACGCACGTTTCATTCCAAGGTTGTGTGTTTTAAATTGTTCACATGTATTACCATTACATCTACATAAAAAAGACAAGCCCACAACTTACTATTACATATATAGTATATAACAATATAACGACTCCACTATTTTAGTAAATGTCAACTTTATATTACCATGTGTACAGTATAGGTGTACGTCTGGAAAGTTATAAAATACTGAACAGGTTTATTAATTAGGGCCCAAGCCCTGAAAGGGCGAAGGCCCTATTGTTTTCCTTCGGATTATTATTATTATTATTATTATTTTTCTTACGACTATCCGGGCACTTTTGGGTCTCTTAACGTGCTCAAAAACTCTTGAAACTTTGCACACGGGTCAGAACCCACGGCTATCAGGGCCGGGCTGAAGCTGGTATCCGGGCGTGGCAGGGGGGCTCGACAGTGATACATTAATTGGGCTCATACATTAAAGGGGGGCTCATACATTAATTGACAGTGCCCCCCCTGTCTGTGTGTGTGGGGAGGGGGGCAGAAAGACTTTATTAAAAATAGGTATATTGTGCCATCTAGTGTTTTATACTATGTATACATGTGTTTTTTCTTTTAAACAAGTGTTTTAAAGTACAGTAATTTCAATGAATATATATTTATTATTATTATTATTAGGGCCCAAGCCCTGAAAGGGCGAAGGCCTTATTGTTTTCCTTAGGATTATTATTATTAGGGCCCGAGCACCGATGGTGTGAGGACCCTCTTGGAATTGCTGTTTATTATTATTAGGGCCCGAGCACGGATGGTGTGAGGACCCTCTTGGAATTGCTCTGTTTATTATTGTTATTATTAGGGCCCGAGCACCGATGGTGTGAGGACCCTCTTGGAATTGCTCTGTTTATTATTATTATTATTAGGGCCCAAGCCCTGAAAGGGCGCAGAGCCCTATTGTTCTTCTAAGGATTATTTATTAGGGCCCAAGCCCTGAAAGGGCGATTGGGCCCGTAATCGCTGCTTGCAGCTATATTTATTATTATTATTTTTTTTTTATACATAAAACTACTACTGCTATGACTACTACCACTATTATTTTATATAATTATTATTGTTATAATTAGGGCCCAAGCCTTGAAAAGGCGAAGGCCCTATTGTTTTCCTTCGGATTATTATTATTATTAGGGCCCAAGCCCTGAAAGGGCGAAGGCCCTATTGTTTTCCTTAGGATTATTATTAGCAGTGTTGGTCAAGTTACTTGGAAATAGTAATTAGTTACTGATTACTTCTCCAAGAAAGTAATCCAGTTACTTTACTGATTACTTATTTTCAAAAGTAATTAGTTACTTTACTTCAAAAACATGATGCACGACCTGAATACGCTATAAAAGCAGACCTTTCAGCCTAATTCTATTCTTTCTGCATATTCCATCATCTAAAATTGAATCAAATTAAACATTCTCTTTTTTTAAACTTGTTTAATTAGTTTCAATATTTTAACTTTATGCACATTGCATCAACCAAAAAATTTAATTAAATACAACAGTCTCAGACTTTAAGAAAAATGTTGAACATTTAACCAATTAGTCCACCATATTTTAACGAAATACACAAAGTCCTTCTTCTGTTAACTTATATTTCTGCATATTCCAGCATATAAAATGCAAATATTTTTTTGTAAAATCCTCTATTCGAATAGATTCAAATAAAATACAGCAATAAAATAATTAAAATGAAAGTCTCTCAGACGTAGAAAGCCTTTCTTTAAAGTGAATTTCGTTTTGTATAAATTGTATCTTAATTTTAATAAATATTGCATCAACCAATTGCATGTATTTAATAAATAAAAAGCAAATATAGCAGACAATATAATAACCGTGACATTGAGACGGTAGCGCGCCGCGTTCACTTGCATTGCATTGTTAAAAGCCTTTCTTTAAGTGAATTTCGTTTTGTATAAATTCAATTTAGTCTGTATATTGTGCTTATCGATCCGGACAACTTTCTCATTTACAGTCATTAGCTCCTACCAACAGGAAGTCAGATATTTTGGTTTGAATGTGGTTTTGTCTCTCTCTGACAGAGTTCCCCCTGCCATTCTCTGTGTGTGTGTGTGTGTGTGTGTGTGTGTGTGTGTGTGTGTGTGTGTGTGTGTGTGTGTGTGAGTGTGTGTGAGTGTGTGTGGGGAGGGAGGGAGGGAGGGAGGGCACACACACAGACAGCCTCCCCTTTTCTGTGTGTGTTTGGAGGGGAGCAGAAAGACTCACACTGATACAAGCTCTAAAGCAGACTTCTTCTCGCCAGTCAAAGCGGGGTTACGTTATTGCCCGTCGTGCACAGGAACCCGAAAGGCAACGGGGTGGCGGCTTTATATATATATATATATATATAAATAAATATTGTAGCTATATTTATTTATATATATATAAATTTGAAACACTTCTCCTAGAGAATTCATCCGATGACCACGAAACTCGGTCAGCATGAAGTCAAGACATGGAAGATGATAAATTGCCAGGGGATTTTTGATATCTCGAACGGTTTGGCCGTGGCGAGGAAACAAATTTATGATTAAAAAAGGATGCATAAAGTGTGTTATAACTTAGTTATAGTTTTACCTACAGTTACAAAACTCAGCGTGTGTATTGATCTTATCAAGCCGAACAACTTTCTAATTTACAGTCATTAGCTCCGACCAACAGAAAGTCAGATATTGTGGTTTGAATGTGGATTGTGTCTCTCTCTGTCTCTCTGCCATTCTGTGTGTGTGTGTGTGTGTGTGTGTGTGTGTGTGTGTGTGTGTGTGTGTGTGCGTGTGTGTGTGTGTGTGATATTTTGGTTGGGTGACAGTTGTAGGTTACAGTTTGACAAGAGTTTAAAGTTTAACAAAAGCACAATGTTGTGCTTTATTGCAAGTGTACACAAATATAGAGAAACACTTTGAATGATGTCCTGTGTGAACAAAATGAAGGAGTATGTTTTTATGTCTCCATTCGATCGAGCCACACACACACACACACACACACACACACACACACACACACACACACACACACACACATTCTTGCGCAGACCCTCTCATGGGGCCCACCAGTTTTTTTATGCGTTGTGGGATCCACCCTTTCCAGTGGTCCTACACTGCTGTAAAAAACAACATTAGATCTAAAAAAAAATCTCAATCATTAATATCACTTCAATTTGACAAATTTCTAAAGTTTTGTCAAAAAAGGTATTTGGCCCCTTGTGGGGACTGTTTCTAGGATTGCCGACTTGTGGGGTCCGCCCACATACACACATACATACCAAGTTTTTATATGTTAATGGGGCCCAAGGTCACTATCTGCAGCTGCTGACACCAGCCTTTATTATTACTCCCAGTTTCCATATTTTGGACTAAAATAGTTATTTTTGTAATGAGTAATTATGTATATATGTGAAACTTTCCATCTGCCTTTACAGATTACAAGACATACGGTTTCAAAGACAGTTTTATGACAAAACTGTAATTACCAATTTTATTGTAATGACACAGTTTATGCCACACAGTTGTCAGTCAATAAACTTTTTATGAAATGATTAAAACAAATTATTAATGTAATGTCTAGAGGTCTGTACAATCTGCACTCAATGTTTTAACAACATCAGCCTGAACTTATGTAAACCCAACAGTTTCTCTTATATAGGCATTGAAATTGTTTCATTGCACTGCATCCATAATGTCTCTGTTCACAAGTTGTTCTTTCCAGTGAAGCCTCAAATTTTGAAATCATGATACAGAGATATTTAAAGAAATGAAAAATATTTAACATATGCCCCACACACTTTCAGTGTTCAGGTAAATTAAAATAAATAAGAATATCAACATCCACACATCCAACATCCATCCATCATCTACCCTCCATCCATCCAACATCTACCCTACATTCATCCAACATCTACCCTCCATCCATCCAACATCCATCCATCCAACATCTACCCTACATCCATCCAACATCTACCCTACATCCATCCAACATCCATCCATCCAACATCTACCCTACATCCATCCAACATCCATCCATCCAACATCTACCCTACATCCATCCAACATCTACCCTACATCCATCCAACATCCATCCATCCAACATCTACCCTACATCCATCCAACATCCAGCCATCCAACATCTACCCTACATCCATCCATCCAGCATCTACCCTACATCCATCCATCCAGCATCTACCCTACATCCATCCATCCAGCATCTACCCTACATCCATCCATCCAGCATCTACCCTACGTCCATCCAACATCTACCCTACATCCATCCATCCAGCATCTACCCTACATCCATCCATCCATCCAGCATCTACCCTACATCCATCCATCCATCCAGCATCTACCCTACATCCATCCATCCAGCATCTACCCTACATCCATCCAACATCTACCCTACATCCATCCAACATCTACCCTACATCCATCCATCCAGCATCTACCCTACATCCATCCATCCAGCATCTACCCTACATCCATCCATCCAGCATCTACCCTACATCCATCCATCCAGCATCTACCCTACATCCATCCATCCAGCATCTACCCTACGTCCATCCAACATCTACCCTACATCCATCCATCCAGCATCTACCCTACATCCATCCAACATCTACCCTACGTCCATCCAACATCTACCCTAAGTCCATCCATCCAGCATCTACCCTACATCCATCCAGCATCTACCCTACATCCATCCAACATCTACCCTACATCCATCCAACATCTACCCTACATCCATCCATCCAGCATCTATCCTACATCCATCCATCCAGCATCTACCCTACATCCATCCATCCAGCATCTACCCTACATCCATCCATCCAGCATCTACCCTACATCCATCCATCCAGCATCTACCCTACGTCCATCCAACATCTACCCTACATCCATCCATCCAGCATCTACCCTACATCCATCCAACATCTACCCTACGTCCATCCAACATCTACCCTACGTCCATCCATCCAGCATCTACCCTACATCCATCCAGCATCTACCCTACATCCATCCATCATCAATCCAACATCCATCCATCCATCCAACATCTACCCTACATCCATCCATCCAACATCTACCCTACATCCATCCATCCAACATCTACCCTACATCCATCCAACATCCATCCATCCAACATCTACCCTACATCCATCCATCCAACGTCCATCCATCCAGCATCTACCCTACATCCATCCAACATCCATCCATCCAGCATCTACCCTACATCCATCCATCCATCCAACATCTACCCTACATCCATCCATCCAACATCTACCCTACATCCATCCAACATCCATCCATCCAACATCTACCCTACATCCATCCAACATCCATCCATCCATCTACCCTACATCCATCCAACATCCATCCATCCAACATCCATCCATCCATCCAACATCTACCCTACATCTATCCAACATCCATCCATCCAACATCTAACCTACATCCATCCAACATCTACCCTACATCCATCCAACATCCATCCATCCAACATCTACCCTACATCCGTCAAACATCTACCCTACATCCATCAAACATCCATCCATCTCTCGAACATCCATCCAACATCCATCCATCATCCATCGATCAAACATCTATTCAATATCCATCCAACATCCATCCTACATCCATCAAATTAAAAATAAAATTAAATAAGTACTGTGAAATGTGTATATTTGTCGGCCACTGGACAGCCATAAAACCTGAGCAAACCCTTACAACAACAACGTTACAACAGAACACAACCAAACACAAAACATTTTAAGATCCTACCTCTAATGTTTTGGTTTTACCTCAGATCCATTAGGTGCTTTCACACTAGACTTTTCTTCTCAGGGCTGTAATGCGATTTTTAACATAATATTTAACTGCTTTCCAGTCTCTGTTTCTGAGAGCTTGAGGTTCTGCAGAAATACAGCGCTGACACTCTTCTTTACCAGGAACTTGATTCATTACAATAAATCTCCTCAAATGTGTGTCCACTGCAGCACACTCGTCTGGGGTCCAGCTTCTTTTGACGGCCGTTTGTTTTCCTATGTAGGCAAAAACACAAAATATTGTAGGTTTTCTTTTATAAAGAAATTTTAATCTTACTTAACCCTGTAAGACCCACTGTTTCAGAATTACAACAATTGTGGTTATTCCCCAAAACCCCTTTTGTCTTTTTTTTCTTGTTTGTTTGTTTATACAACCACATCAATATGATCTGTGGGTCTTACATTTTATTCCAACCATGTAATTGGATCCAGGATTTGTATACAAAGCCCACCCTTAAGTCAAGAAGTGACATATCCTACAACTTTCTGATCAAGCAACATCCCTTTGATTTACTGGACTGGATTTATCTTCAAGTAAGTAAAATGCTTGGAATATGTTTTTCTGTGTTTCTTACAGTGTCTAGAACAAGGACATATACAGTAAATGTTAAAAATATGCCCTACATTTTGTTTAGAGCTTGTTTTATAAATGTTGCAATATTACAATGTTGGATGAGAGTGGCAGTCATAATTGCCCTGTATTTAAGAGGAACATATTGAGGGGAACTTAAATGAAAATGTTAACAACAAATTATACATGATTTAAACATTATACCCTTTAGCTTTATATCGGATTACATATTCTATACTGTATTAGAGACTAAAGTTGAAAGATATATTGCCATATCTAAACATTATAATTTGCTATCAAATTCTGCAGGACTTACTAACAAAGAAATTCTGTTTGTGCAAATCTTCCCTTTCTTAGTCTACTGATAAACAAAATGTTCTTATCAATTTATAGTCAAAGTGCTTATTATCATTAGGCCTATAACCTTTATTTAACCAGGTCTGTCCCATTGAGATCCAAGATCTCTTTTGCAAGAGACACCTGGCCAATCCTCCAAGTTGTGCGGGATGCTCCTGGTGCTTTGTTCTGGCACAGGTGTAAATGTTCATCACTGTTAGATTTTGTTGTAAACTGGACGCTGAATGCATTCCTGTAAGGATTACAATCACAGTCTACTATAGGTGAGCCATTAGGTATAGTGTGACCGGTGAGATGTGTGAATAGGCTGCTTCAGTCAAAAGTGTGAACACGTCATAATGAGGCATGTGTGCTATTTGTATATACAATGTACATTTGTTTCAATTTTATCTTTTTCATTTCAGAATGCCACCAGCAAGGAGAAATCCTCGGTACAATGTGCACAATGTAATTGCCATCATCCAAAAAGGAGAAAGTGATGTGGACATAGATTTTGACGACACTGATGCAAGTGATGAAGAATCAGATATTGATGTCTCTGTGGTCAAAGAAAACCAAGAACCTACCGATTGTCCAGCTAATGTGAATATTGAGCCCGGGCAATCAAAGAAATACATCATCCCACATGACAGACGTCACTGATTTTTCTGGTCAAGCTCTCACAGATGATGTCACCTCCCTCCACACACCACTGCAATACTTCCAAAAGTTTGTGTCAGAAGATTTGGTTCAAGCTCCGGCAACAAATACGAATGAGTACAGCATTCAAAATGACGAAAGATCAGTCAACACTAATACAAAAGAAATACAGGCAGCATTGGGCATGTACCTGAGGATGGAACATTACATTTTGTAAACAATTTAACCGTGCCAGAGACTGAAAAGAGGGACAAACTCTGGAAACTCAGACCACGGCTTGATTCACTCAGAGAAAACTGCCTGCAGGTGGTACCAGAAGAGCACATTCCATGGACAAGATGATGATACCCTTCAACGGGAAGTTCAGCTGCATCAAGAAGTATATGCAAGGTAATCTACGCTCATGGGGCTTTAAAGTATGAGTGAAAGCTGGAATCTTTAGCATGATGCTTGACTTTGATGTTTACCAAGGGAGCAACAATGAAGTACAAGTCAAATCTGAACTTGGATTGTCAGGTGATGTTGTAATAAAGCTTGCCTCCACATTTCCAAAGGGTCAACACAACAAGATCTAGGCAGACAACTACTTCACCTTCGTTCCACTGGTAGTGAAGCTCCTTGAGCAAGGAATCCATTATGTGGGAACAGCCAGGCAAGTGCATCTACCCAACTGTAATCTTTACATGTGAAGAGCTTGAAGAAGAAGGGCATAGAAGGCTTTGACCACAGAGTGGAGGGGAAATAACATCTGTGCTGTCAAATGGTACGACAACAGGGCGGTGACACTTGTGTCATCCTTCGCTGGACCAGAACCTGTTCAGGAGATTCAACACTGGGACAAAGCCACCAAAACGTACATTGACGTTAGAAAGCCTTCCATTGTGGGCATCTACAATAAATACATGGGAGGTGTGGATTTGTTGGACTCATTTACAGCAAAACACAAGTACGCACTGAAATCCTGGCGGTGGTACATTTACATCTTCTGGCACACAATCACCTTGCTGTGGTCAACGCCTGACTCCTCTACAAGCAGCACAGCCTATGCTCTCAGGATGCCAAAGAAGGAGATCCTGAACATGAGAAAGTTCCAAGCACAGTTGGCTTCCTCTCTCATTACGGTAATGATCTATTTGTGCTATTTACCTTGTTTGTGATAAATCAGACTGGTATTTGAGATGTACATAAATTGATACATTTGTTCTTTATATTCTAATCTGGTGGACACAACACTGAAAACACCAAAGAGAGGACGGCCATCTTCAATCAACAAGAGCCCAGAGACAGGAGCCCTCTGAATAGTGGAAAGAGACCACACATGGATGATGGAAGTCCAAAGGCTCCCTCTTCTAAAAAGTCACGCAAACCACCACCCATGGATGTGCGCATGGACCAAACTGGACATTTTCCCTGAAGACAAAGAGAGGGCACTGCAGACATTGCAGTAAAGGGTACACCAATACCCAATGCAGCAAGTGTGATGTCCGCCTCTGTTTTTCAGAGGACAGGAACCGTTTCTGGGATTACCACTATAAGTAAAGGTGGACTTCACACAGAGCACACAGATTTCAGTGGAGAGTGAGAGAACACTGCAGACATTGCACTGTTAACAATGTAAATAAATAAAGTTCTTATTTGTTGGAATAAACAACTCTTCATAATAACATGACTGAGATTCTTATTCATTTTATACACTGGTTTGGTAAAAACAAAAACACTGCACATTAATCCTTAATTATGCAGCTTGATGGGCACCTCTTCGGACCTGACGTGCTGCCCAGCTACGCAAACGCAGCTACGTGGATGTACTCTCTTGTGATTGGCCAGAGTGATCACGAGTCTCCGGATGTTTGGGTCTCGTTGCTGAAAGAGAGCATGAAGCGGTGGAAAAACCCCAGCCCCCGTGCTGCCAGCTTCTCCAAGCCCCGAGCTCCCTCTTTTGCCAAAACCCCCATGAGAACGACCGACAACTAGCTGAAGGAAGAGCTGCAACGGGTGAACGAAAGGCAGAAAGCAACGGAGGAGTGCCTGCTCAGACGCATTCCGTTTAGTTTTGCTTTTTAACTTTATTTATAGTTAACTGTTTTGATTGCATTCTTTTTTCTTTGTGTGTTGTATTTATTAAACTGAGTGGTTTGCAGTGGCTCATTGTACTTCTGACGGCATTACATTATAATTCTGGAAAAGAAACTGCAACAGGATGCTTTTACCCTACACTCGAGTATAAACACTCTCTCTCTCTCACTTAAAGCAATTTTATTCTTTCTTGCATTTCACAAAATAATAATAATAAAAACAATAATAATAATAATATTTTCTATTTACAAGGCACTTTTAAAAGGTCATTTAATAAAGTCAGCTGCATGTGGAGGCTTAATGAGACTTGGATGAAGGAACACTAGCAGTTAGGAGGTATTTAAGGTGATTATAGGTTGTTCGAGTTTTTCAACTGGTCACTGTACACCTCCGTTGTTGGAGGAAATGCAAGCATTTTTCCTGAGTAACTCCATAAAGTGTTAAAGATTTTTTTTAAAAATACAACTTATTGATATAAAGGTGATAATGCCAGTCTTTCCCCAACCCTACAACAATGCAGGCTCACAAGGTCTGTTCCTGCAACAGCTTCTTTCAAGCCACTGTCAGGCTTGTGGCACCGGACAGTAAGGAGGGACAGACATATTTCAAGTGTTGAGTCAAGGAAGCAAAGTAAAAGCCCTTAAAAATAAATGAGCAGCTCTGGCCGAAAAGAGAGTGCAAGCCCCAAAGCTTACCTCTCTTTTTTGCAGACACACTCCGGTTTTGGACTTGTGATGTGGAGGGACATTCTTGCAGGGATGACATGCTGACCTCATCTTCTGACCCCTCTTCTCTTGGCATACTGACATCTGGACAAAGAAATTACTTTATTGTAGTATACACTACATGAAATATGTAATAGCCGTCAGTACAGTGGTTGTGTTATTTTATAAAATAATTTAGTATATTCAATTTAGTTTATTTATATAGCGCCGATTCCCAACAGATGTCGTCTCAAGGCACTTAACAAGTCGGTATATGGGATCTGTGTCTCTTAAAGAGAGACACAGTTTATTTCATCCTGTCTCCTATCGTCCTAAATTCTTTTCAAGTGACTAGAGACGTGAAAATATTAGTTGTCATGTTAGCCCAGGTATGGGCAACTCCAGTCCTCAAGGGCCACTATTCTGCAGGTCTGAGATGTTTCCCTGCTTCAAATTAAATAGATCAAACAGCTTGTTGCCAAGCTCTGCACAATGAATCAGGTGTGTTGCAGCAGGGAAACATCTAAGACCTAAAGGATAGTGGCACTCAAGCAGTATATTTCCTCATATAGTGTACGGACGACAGACCGTCCCACGCAGTCCAATAGTGCTGAAGTAGCTGTGTGCCGAAAAGATTGTATGTTGGACAATATAAGATGAACTGATTTCATCAGACAGAAAGCGACTGTTGTTACTGACATTACAAGTAGCATTAACGTTTAGGTTAGTGTGCCCTCACCTACTGTTTATAGGTTGACTTCACGCAGGGATTGCACGTCTACTCAAACATTTTTCCTCTTCAACTGTGTACGAGTACACAGTTACAGCGAGACGAGTACACAGTTACAGCGAGTTGAGTATGAGTACACAGACGAGGAGGAAACATGTCAAGACGACAAGGCTGTACGAGTTTATTTGATGTCATCTAACCCGATGGCATATGCGTTTGAGCCAGTGATGAGGAGGAGGGTTGAGAGGCCCGTTTTTGCGGAAGTTGAGGGAGCTGCAGCGGCTCCGGACGGAGATGACAGTGGAGTCTGTTTGCGGCTATGAAGCAGACTTGGATAATGTGCTCAGGGAATTGTCCTGCATCACCTGCAGCACATTCCAGATGTTCTGTAGTGACAGGGACGTGTTGGAGTAGCTGTGCAATCCCTGTATGAAGTCTGTGCCGAGAGATTAGAGAAACCTATAAGCAATAGGTGGGTTCACGCTAACCTCAAAGTTAATGGTACTTGTAATTTCAGGCAGTACTGACGCAGTGTTCAGTTTTAAAACTGGGGTTGTGTTTGACTGATTGTGCAGCCTCTGCATCAGACAGGTCTCCTGACAGAGTTGCAGGAGAAAGAGGTGGGTGGGACAAAGGAGGGAGGTGGAGTTGTTGATGTTAACATTTTTGCCACGTGCTGTGTGAAATGCACGAAAGGTAAGAATTGCGTTCAAGCTCACCGGTTGCAGACACTCCCTGGTATTGACTTTGTGATGTGGAGGTACATTCTTCCGTGGATGACATGCTGACCTCATCGTCTGTCCCATCATCTCCTAGCATACTGATATCTGGAGAGGGAAATAACTTAAGAATACAATACACATAATATCTAAAATGGATCATTTAGAATCAATTTAGGAACATGGTATACACATACCTTCAATGTCCTCTGCTAAAGGTCCCTCCATGTCAATGGTCTCTAAAATGATAATTGATAAAAAATTTAGTTTGGAAAGCTGAAACTATGGGCAATCTGCAAGAGTATACAACAGTAGTATTATCTCTCAAATGAGTGTGTCTTCAAGAATATAAAGTTAATTACCATTCACATCGACTTGTATTTCATCGAGGCTCTTTCCTTTGTAATCTCCTAGGCGTCCTTGTTCCATTGCCAGGAGGACTTTACTTACTTTGGCTAATTGGAGGGTGCTTTCTGGAAGCCTGTAGTGTTTCCTGTGAACAGCAATATTATGACCAAGGAAGTCTGCCAACTGGTCGAGTTCAGTGGTTTTGAGGTTCAATACAGTAGACAGGGTAGCAATATGTTTCCTCAGTTGAATTGATGTTAGCGCTTGAGGATTTTTTTATGTCAGCACATTCACTGACAAATTGCCTCATGCAGTCACAAGCCCTGAGGTAATGGGCAGATTTTGGCAATGCAAACAGATATTCATTGTCCTTCAGCACCCCACATTCTTCTCTGCTCTCAGTAAGAGCATCAAGTGATTGTCTCATTAATGGGGTTAGAAGAACAGGAACCTTCCTTCCTCTTTTTCCAACAATTGCTATTCGCACAAAATGCCTGCAGAACTTCTGCTCAAGCGCTGTGAGGGCCAAATTTACATCTCCTTGTTCCTCTGATGTGTCCTTCGATAAGTATGCAGACAGGCGCATTCGGGACACTTCACCTGCTCTCCGCCGATTAAAAAGCATAACTTGAGTCAGCGTTACTTTTGCAAGTTCCTTCCAATTTGTGGATGAACGATGTTCTTTTAAATCTTTGAGATGTTGCTGCTGTTTTTCTTCTAGATAGCAATGTAGCCTTTGGATATCTTGTGTAAGAGGTAAAAGTTGCGGTGCATTCCATTTGGCCCGGTTAAGCTGGGTTAATGCCTGGCCTGCAATATCAAACCTCCAACTCTCTAAATACAACTGTGCGAACTCCTCAGCATCTTTAATGGTTTCTTTATCTTTCTTTTTCAGTCCTTCGGACTTGATAAACATAGCCAACGAATGCAGGCTGTGTCCTACCTTGCGTGCAAGAGAGGGACATTGGTATATGCCAGTTTCCTCACTGAATCCAGATAGGTTCTTTGCAGCTCTGACAACCTGGGAGTACTGTTCAGGTTTGATGAGTTCTTGAATGGTCTTCACATGCATGATTTTTTTAGCTTCCAATAAAAGCCTGCCAAGTTCTCTCAGTTTTTGGCATATATACTGGTGTTGACTAACTATCTTCTCATTCTTTTTGAACAACCTGAACCCATAATTGAGGATGCAGTTGTCTCCTTTAATTACAACTGCAATCTTGTCCTGAATCATTACACTCAAGAACTTCCAATACGCGTCTGTATATTCCGATGGAGAAGGTTCAGCGAAAGCACACAATGCCTGAACTCTATTTTTACCTGGTTTAGTACTTTTGGGTTTGAAGCTGCAGACCTTGAAATGCCGCCACATCGCTCTTCTTGAGAACAACCCATAGCAGTGAATGCAATGTGCAAATTTATGTCCATCTGATTTTTTCCCCGGTTGTTTACATGGGATTAGTTTTCCTTTTTGTGTTTCCAAAACATGACTGTTGTGCTCGAAGTTTCCCTTATTTCGTATGTAGTCCAATTGTAGTTTTCTTTCCTTTGAGTTTTTTGGAAAACTGAATGCTTTCGCAACATCCAATTGATCTTGGTGTTTACGCCACAAGTGTCTTGACATTTTCTGGACAAACTTCCTGCAATAAAAGCAGAAATGTTTCTTGTTATAGTAGGGCTGTGCGATATGGCCCAAAAAAAATATCACGATATTTTTTTTTATATCAGTCGATATCGATAATTATCGATAAATGTCAAACTTTATTTATTTCAAGTTTAAAGACAGATTTGTACTCCTAAGTGAAAGCTGTAGAAACCAGAGCGTTGTGTTTTTAAACAACTCTTTATTGTCAGAACATATCATGACAAACACTTGCCAAACAGGTGAACATTTCACAAATCCGAGGTAGAACATTCAAACATTTGTCATTTTTCCTTAACAAAATAAATATCTTTATTTCAGTAGTATTAGCTTGAGTTAGGATGCAGATTTACTATATACAATTTATGTTCATTAACAAAAACAGTAACATCTGTTAAAAAAAAGTAACAACATTATTTTTATTTGGTAAAATGTAATATTCTTTAGTTTTATTAAAATTAACCATTGGTCATCCAGCATCATGCATTTAGATCATGATAACCACAGATAAAATGTAACTTTATGGTTTCTATGGTATTTATGAAAACCAGTAGCCTAAATACATTATTAAAAACTGTAATCATATTCCATTAGTCCTTTAATACATTGTCTACATTAATAATATTATACAATTCTATATATATATATATCCCACGCACATTTAATGGTGCAGTTATATTACTACAACAGCATACATTACTAGGCTAACGTTACAGTACGTTAACGTTAAATCCGTGGTGAATGATGGGAATGTGTAGACGGAGAAGCTTCTGACTGTATCGTTGCGCACAGTGTTTCTCCTGTTTGTCAGCGCTGTTTCATCTGCCTTTAAACTGGTTTAAATCACTGAGACATTTGTGTTCATCGCTGAATACAAGCGCTTCTCACTGGATCTTGTGACCGAGACCGATCAGAGTAAACGCGTCTGCTCTAGTGTGAGCTCGCGCTCCCGCTGCCGTTTGGACTTTGAGCCGAGCGGATAAACGGTCCGTGTGGCGCGCGCGGTTCAAATGAGATTCGTTCCGCTTTTGGCGCAAAAACATTATCGAACATTTATCGAGCTCTTGATATCGTTTTATCGAGAAAAAATATATCGCGATAATTATCGTTATCGTTTTATCGCCCAGCCCTATGTTATAGCTTCTGGATCCATCATCTTTCTTTAAAGTTGGACTGACAATGATATACTGCTCTTCTTCCAGGGGCACTGAAACATCGTTTTCAGAATATGTTGCTATTTCCTTTTCATTCCCATCAACTCTGCTATTTGGAAATCTTTGTGTGGGATCATGACATCTTTCCAAAAGTCTTCTCTGGCTAAAGTCAAATTGGCTATGACTAGAGGATTCACTTCCACTTTCCCTGGGCTTAGACTTGCTCTGTCTGGAGGACTTGCTTCCACTCTCTCGGGAGGATCTACTTCCACTCTCCCTGGGCTTAGACTTGCTCTGTCTGGAGGACTCGCTTCCACTCTCTCGGGAGGATCTACTTCCACTTTCCCTGGGCTTAGACTTGCTCTGTCTGGAGGACTTGCTTCCACTCTCTCGGGAGGATCTACTTCCACTTTCCCTGGGCTTAGACTTGCTCTGTCTGGAGGACTTGCTTCCACTCTCTCGGGAGGATCTACTTCCACTCTCCCTGGGCTTAGACTTGCTCTGTCTGGAGGACTTGCTTCCACTCTCTCGGGAGGATCTACTTCCACTCTCCCTGGGCTTAGACTTGCTCTGTCTGGAGGACTCGCTTCCACTCTCTCGGGAGGATCTACTTCCACTTTCCCTGGGCTTAGACTTGCTCTGTCTGGAGGACTTGCTTCCACTCTCTCGGGAGGATCTACTTCCACTCTCCCTGGGCTTAGACTTGCTCTGTCTGGAGGACACGCTTCCACTCTCTCGGGAGGATCTACTTCCACTCTCCCTGGGCTTAGACTTGCTCTGACTGGAGGACTCGCTTCCACTCTCTCGGGAGGATCTACTTCCACTCTCCCTGGGCTTAGACTTGCTCTGTCTGGAGGACTCGCTTCCACTCTCTCGGGAGGATCTACTTCTTCTCTCTCTGGGCTTAAACTTGCTCTGACTGGATGATGCACCTTTGTTCTTTTTTTCCTTTTCCAGGGTTAATTCCATACTGCTATCACTTTCTGTGCTTTCATCCTTGGGATTTGGAATATACTCCTCTTCGCTACCTAAGTTTGAGTCATCCGATTCAAAGAGATTCATCTGAATCTTTAAAAACAAACACACATCTGTTAATAACTATTTTTGCAACATTAAATATAAAAAACCTGAGTATACTGATTGAACAGGCTCAGGATACTAAATTAAGAAAAATGTGTATGGACCATTTTCAGTACAAGTAAATTTACAAATTAGAAGAATCCCCATCAGACTCACTAGCAAGAGCAACAGACATTTGCTCTTGCTAGTGAGAGCTGAGGAAGACCATTTGGATCGAAACGTTTGTTTTTTAGTCAATAAAAAAGGTAACTGTGAGCTTTAACCCAGTATGCAGATTTTCTTCTTTTTTCTCCACAGATGTTACCATAATGCATTAAAAGGTGCCCCACAAGAATGGCACTGGAAAGATGCCAGTGTGTGTTACATTACCTGGCCTGTACAACCCAATAAGGTCACCTGACTACTTTAAAGCCCCATGAGCATTGGTCCATGGTCCAATTGACCATTACAGGGGTTTTCAGTGCATCAAATCAAAATATTTAAAATCAAAATTCAAATCAAAAAGATGCTTTAAAACATCGAACAGGAACTAATAAGGTCATCTAATGGTGAAACAGCACTGAACTTCAACTGAGAGCATGGACTAAAAAGCAGTTTGCAGTGGATCAAATCAATATATTGCTTTAAAACATCGAACGGCTCAGATACAGTATACAATTACGAATGTGAAAATCACAGTTGAGGTCATGTCAGGTGTTGCCATAGTGCATTAAAAACAATTACAGTAAGAACTAGACGGAAGGGCCCCACATGGGTCAGACTACAGACACATGAGTGTGTAAAGGAGAGACTAGAGAAACAAATGTACTTGGAAGATGGAAGGACCCCATAAGAACATGACTGGAAACATGCCGGTGTGTGTGACATTACCTGGCCTTTAACAGCCAATATAAAGCCACATAGGCATTGGTCCACTTTAGTAATAGAACACCACCACATGTCAGCATAGATGAATGCGTTTGAATGTACTTTTACCTGTGTGCAGGTCTGATCTGGGTTTGGTCCATCATTTAGCGTCTGAGGAACAGGGCTGGTCTCATTCTCTACTGCTGCGGCAGGAGTCTGAAGGCCTTTCACCTGAAATAGACAGACAAGAAGAGTCTCAGAACTGTCTGAAGAGACATTCACAGGCTAATAAGGTCATCTAATGGTGAAACAGCACTGAACTTCAACTGAGAGCATGGACTAAAAAGCAGCTCACGTCTATTCCAGGAGTTTGCAGTGGATCAAATCAATATATTGCTTTAAAACATCGAACGGCTCAGATACAGTATACAATTACGAATGTGAAAATCACAGTTGAGGTCATGTCAGGTGTTGCCATAGTGCATTAAAAACATTTACAGTAAGAACTAGACGGAAGGGCCCCACATGGGTCAGACTACAGACACATGAGTGTGTAAAGGAGAGACTAGAGAAACAAATGTACTTGGAAGATGGAAGGACCCCATAAGAACATGACTGGAAACATGCCGGTGTGTGTGACATTACCTGGCCTTTAACAGCCAATATAAAGCCACATAGGCATTGGTCCACTTTAGTAATAGAACACCACCACATGTCAGCATAGATGAATGCGTTTGAATGTACTTTTACCTGTGTGCAGGTCTGATCTGGGTTTGGTCCATCATTTAGCGTCTGAGGAACAGGGCTGGTCTCATTCTCTACTGCTGCGGCAGGAGTCTGAAGGCCTTTCACCTGAAATAGACAGACAAGATGAGTCTCAGAACTGTCTGAAGAGACATTCACAGGCTAATAAGGTCATCTAATGGTGAAACAGCACTGAACTTCAACTGAGAGCATGGACTAAATAGCAGCTCACGTCTATTCCAGGAGTTTGCAGTGGATCAAATCAAAATATTGCTTTAAAACATCGAACGGCTCAGATACAGTATACAATTACGAATGTGAAAATCACAGTTGAGGTCATGTCAGGTGTTGCCATAGTGCATTAAAAACAATTACAGTAAGAACTAGACGGAAGGGCCCCACATGGGTCAGACTACAGACACATGAGTGTGTAAAGGAGAGACTAGAGAAACAAATGTACTTGGAAGATGGAAGGACCCCATAAGAACATGACTGGAAACATGCCGGTGTGTGTGACATTACCTGGCCTTTAACAGCCAATATAAAGCCACATAGGCATTGGTCCACTTTAGTAATAGAACACCACCACATGTCAGCATAGATGAATGTGTTTGAATGTACTTTTACCTGTGTGCAGGTCTGATCTGGGTTTAGTCCATCATTTAGCGTCTTAGGAACAGGGCTGGTCTCATTCTCTACTGCTGCGGCAGGAGTCTGAAGGCCTTTCACCTGAAATAGACAGACAAGAAGAGTCTCAGAACTGTCTGAAGAGACATTCACAGGCTAATAAGGTCATCTAATGGTGAAACAGCACTGAACTTCAACTGAGAGCATGGACTAAAAAGCAGCTCACGTCTATTCCAGGAGTTTGCAGTGGATCAAATCAATATATTGCTTTAAAACATCGAACGGCTCAGATACAGTATACAATTACGAATGTGAAAATCACAGTTGAGGTCATGTCAGGTGTTGCCATAGTGCATTAAAAACATTTACAGTAAGAACTAGACGGAAGGGCCCCACATGGGTCAGACTACAGACACATGAGTGTGTAAAGGAGAGACTAGAGAAACAAATGTACTTGGAAGATGGAAGGACCCCATAAGAACATGACTGGAAACATGCCGGTGTGTGTGACATTACCTGGCCTTTAACAGCCAATATAAAGCCACATAAGCATTGGTCCACTTTAGTAATAGAACACCACCACATGTCAGCATAGATGAATGCGTTTGAATGTACTTTTACCTGTGTGCAGGTCTGATCTGGGTTTGGTCCATCATTTAGCGTCTTAGGAACAGGGCTGGTCTCATTCTCTACTGCTGCGGCTGGAGCTTGGGTTTTTTTCAACTGGATTGCAGATAAAGAAGAACTCATTTTAACACACATCACAGATCAAAGATTAAATGCATTTCCATAGACAGTCAAGAGTAATATTAGAAACATGGTTAATATTGGAGAAATACAAAATTTGCTTTTGCAACAAAAAATTCAAATAAAGAAATCTCTATACTTCATCTAACCAACTCACCTTACTGCGCCAAGGCCATTTTGAATCACCATAGTTATAATCAATTTCATCTCCTATTTCTATTTTCTTCAGAGAAAAAAGGCACAAATGGGGTTTGTTGTCAACTATGATTTTTTTCATAACGCAATTTGGATTTTTCTGGTTGTCATTGACCAATCTTCCCGAGAGATCGATCTTCTTCCGATGCATCCAGGCTGAAAAGTATCAGAAAAATGGTAATAGTTTTACATTCTTTTAAAAGTTTTATTGAAAGAGTTATTTTCAAAAGAATTTAAGAGTATTTGTGCTTCATTCATTCATCAAGTATTAAACCCTTGTTTCAGGGTTAACTCATAATTTCTCTAAATCAATACAAAACATCCATCTTTTTAAATGTTTACCATAAGTGATGATTCTGCCACTGAAAGTCAAAGAGAAATGTGCTTTCAATCTCGGAGTATTTTCTTGACTTGCATTCCTCCTGTGTGAGGAGTTTACCCCTGTACCCCAACACGAAGTCCCCGGGTTCAATGGGGTGTGCGGCAAACACTCCTCTTCCTACAATAATATATAATAATTAAACATTTCATTCTGGGACTCAAAAAGAGATACTACAGTATTTTCAAAGTGAGGTTGAGGTTCTTGCGTCTAGTCAGTGTATTACCTGCAGACAATGCTCAACACTCTCCCAGTTGTGATACACACTCTACAGGTAAAGTGCTTTTTTGATCAGACTTTATGTGGCCAAAAAATGTTTTTGATGCAGACCCATCCACATTAATGCATTACTGAGGTCCTGTCTATGCTCTGTTCGGTTCCCTTAAAGGAGTCATTACCTGTAATTTTCACTTTTCCACGAGAATCAATGTATGTTATGATTGCCTACCCTAACCTAATAATAATAATAATAATAATAATAATAACCCTAACCTGATATTTAAAAGTGAAGCGTTTGTTTACCCCAGGGTTCGTAAACCAGCCCACGTGCACGCGCACTCAAACACGAGATTTTAATTTCTGGATACACCATATATGGACACCACAGACCTATGCTGCAGGAAGCCCGCCCCTCTCCCCCTCATATTCAGTCGAGACAGATGCAGAAACGTAGTTACGCACACGTGAGTTGCTCTGTTGTTGACTGCCAGAATCAACATGTAACTTAAATGTGTTTTCTCTCCCAAGAACGGACCAAGCTGTCAGGGACCAGTGGATTAAATTCATTTTTAATGACGCGGTTCCTACAACCCTTCCCACTGGCTTAACGTTAGGTGTCTGTGTCTGTGCTAATCATTTTACGCCGGAATCGTTCACAAATTTGAATGTCTAAAAAACCACAACGTGAAACAAGGCAAAAACACCACATGATAGCAAACGTTGATCTCACTTCCATCGACTCTACATCTTACCTTTCCAGTTCAGGTTCAGAGTCTGGCTCGTGCATTTACGGTTGAATCCCGTAGGTTGCGGCCAGGTCGGGTTCATTCACAACTTGCGCCATGATGTCATTTTGGAATGATATGCTGAAGTTACCTGCGGTGTCAACCCCCCTCCTTCCTGCCACCAATCAACGCGCCCCTCATTTGCATTATTAAAATGACCGTCCACGACAGCCAAAATATCGCATCAGATCTCGCGAGACAATAATGCCTTCAGAAATAAGGGTCAGAGGAGCTCTGTGTTAATTTTTTTAGAAGAGCCTGAAAGACTATAATAGAGCGTGGGTATCCAAGGTAATACTAGGTTATGACTCCTTTAAACTGAGAGTGCCGTGTACCATTTAGTGCAGGTAACACCAGTGAAGCGTAAGAACATCATGCAACTCAGACTTTTGACATAGACAGACAGATGTACTATATTGATCCAAAACTGGAAAATTACATTGTAGCCGCAGCAAGGCATGAAACTAAATATTAAATAGCAATATAAAAAACAGAAAGTAATCCTGATTTACAAAATAAATATAGGACACAGAAAAGCAATATAATAAACGTATATACAACAAATAGAGAGACTGGTTAAATAATGTATTGTGCAAATGAGCTTTAAAGACCCACTCCGATGAAAATCATGTTTTTCGTGTTGTTAACATGTTCTTGTGGCATTTTTCTAAAGCTAGAGGACATATCTTTAGAAAATTAAGCCCAAAATTGCATTTTTGAGTATTTCTGCATTCAAATGGCTGTGAACCAATGGCAGTCACTATAAGGCAGCCTAAAACAGACTGGAGTTGTGATGTAATAACTTTGGGGGGGGGCCACAAGCTCCTGCCCCACTCCACTCAGGTTCTGAGGAGTAGAGAAGACGATGGCGGATCAACACCTGTGTGCTTTAGTGGGATGCAGTGCTAAGAAGAGAGATATTGGTATTAGCTTTCATAATTTACCGCAGCGCTGGCTCCGCCCACAACGCAGAGGCGAATTGCTAATGAGCTACTGCCGCTCTGCAGAAGCAAAGTCCTGGAAAAGAGCACATGTTTTTGATTTGGGCTAAAAACTGCATAATCATAATTTAAAGACCACTGAGAACACTTTAAAATAGCTCAAAAGATGATCGGAGTGGGACTTTAAGTTGCAGTGAACGAAAGGTGCATTGAAATTCGGATTCTCAAGTGCAATAACTTTATTAATTACAAATTTGTAATAATTGGGGTTTGACACCCAGAGACTGTGAGGAAAAAACTGTATGCTGAAGCAGAAACAGAGAAGAAGAAAGTGCTACTTCATGGTTCCTGCATCATTTTAAAAATCAAAACGAATGCTTTTCAAAAACCTTAGGAGCTCAGTAAATGAAAAATAAGACCCAACAGGCCAAGGGAAACAACAAGAAAAGAACTGAAATTCATACATGTGAATGACGACATCTACTTTTAATGTTTTATAATGCAGATGTTTTATCCCTATTAACTTCGCCCTTTCCTTTCCATGTCACTTATTTGGGATCAATCAAGATGAAAATTTGCCTTAAACTGTAAACTGCAGCTAGTCTACCACAGCAATAGGCTCTACTTCTCTGGACACTTCAGTAGAATATTCTGACAAAGCACTCTGACAATCTTGCCTGGGCTGTAAAGTATCACACTCACTTCGATCACTGTCTGTCTTTGACAAAGGCAAAAAAAAAAAAAAATCTTCTGCAACTTACCTTTGTAAGTGTCAATGAATCTCGGCATAAACCCATCATTGTCAGTGCAAGACAGAATGTATGTCTTTGCATCGTCTATAGGCTTCTTTCTCCTCCTCCTTGCGGACATAATGGCTCTGTGAAAATAATTGTAATTCGTACTTAGTCAAGGCAAATCTCACAAAAAGGTTTTTGAAAAATAGCAAGTCACAAAAAAAATCTATTATGTAAAATAAATAAATAAACAGACATTAATACAAACACATAGACGCTGCAACAGCTGTGTACTGAGCTTTGCTATTGCAGGATGCACATTGTTTAACATCAAACACGGGCTAATGAAATATGCAAATTCTGAAATGTGCACACTGAAAGCTGACCGAGCCTGTTGAAGCCGAGAAGTTAACTTGTTAGATGATAACCATGTTGTGCTGCACAGACACTCAGTAATCAATTTAAACTAGGGCTGTCAAACCTAACTTCTGGTACAGCAGCATGGCGGCGTTGCCACATGACCATTGACTGACATATGCAGCATCACATCCTTCCTCATACATACACGCATGGATGGTTTTGGGGGGGTCCAGGGTAGGCCGGTACCACCCAGACAAAAAGCTTGGTGAAAACTTCCCTTAGAAGTATTCAGTCTAAACAAGCTAAGGTTTCACATCTTGCTACATTTGTTGATCAGTCACAGTGAGATGCTCTGAAATTTAAGAATGTGTTTTTATTTGTTAAAAATGTGTTATATATATGGGTGTTTCTGCAACTATGGGCACTTTTGAATATCCCAATTAAAAAAAAAAAATCAACCTCTATGAATTTCAATTTGAATCACCATAGTCTGTAATACATATAAAAATGTACACAAAATTGAATGTAGTCATTAAGAATTTAATCCGGAACATGTTTATTTTTTATGTTTTTCAGGTCATCTTCTTAAAAAGTGTCCTTACCGCAACGTTACAATAACGTTCATTTTATAAATTTTTCTTTCTAAACTTCTATAAAAATAAGTCTCATCTAGGGTTCAACAATGGCATGTTTATATATATACTAATATATAATATATACTTCAGTATTAATAATATACTGAATATTTGTAATTGAATACAGTAAACCTTTAATTTGTCTCTACCGCAACACAAGGTCTTTACCGCAACACCTAAATTTGCTGCGGTAAAGACATTAAATTAGCTTATTTTATGTATCTCAACATTGAGACCACAGGTGTGGGACGTTAACAAAAATGGTGTTTTGAGCTATAAATGCTTCATAATATTATATTAAATCACATTAATCAGTTATTGTATTTTTTGTCAAGGTGTGTATTGGTACTCTGCATATATTTATAAAGCATCATATGACAAATTTTAACATAAATAAAACATTTCACTGCTGGGACATAAAAGTGCCCGCAGTTGCAGAAACACCCATATATATATATATATATATATATATATATATATATATATATATATATATATATATATATATATATATATGGGTCAATGACGTATAAGGATTTTCGACAGGCCAATTTTAAAATACTAAAAATAATAATGTCAAAAATCCTTATACGTCATTGACCCTTACATATATATAAAATGAAGTTGAGATAAGATGCTAAAATGGCAAGCATCACTTCACATTGTCACGGACATGGACAACTGAGAGCAGGAAAGATTTTTCACTAAATACTTTGCATTTTATGCATTTTATTGAAAAATTATGTGACCAAAACATCCACAACTGAATTGCTACAGCTATATTGCTGTAATTGCAATGTAAATTTGGAAAAACTTGAAGGCGGTCTTTTCTGTTATTTTCTCTCAACTGTCCTGCTAAGAATGTGTTTTTATTTGTTAAAAATGTGTTTATATATATATATATATATATATATATATATATATATATGGGTCAATGACGTGACGCTTAAATGTTCTGTACGACTGCATTTTGGCACCGTAGCTTGATTCAGTCCTGCGCGTTAGCTTCTGGCTAACCTCCATCAGCGAGTCCTGCCCTGTCTTGCTCACAATTCGAACCGATTCCACCTTTAACGACACGACTTCACTGCACCCCGTCTCTGCCCCGCTGTCATGTCCGTGGTGACGTTATTAGGTTAAGCCAACTGCTAATAGTAATATTATGACGCTAACGTTAGCTACATGGCAGCTAAACGAGGTAGCAAACATCACGATATAACGCCAAAATATGAACTCACCATAAAAACCTCACAATTCACAACCAACTCCACTTTTAACGACACGACTTCACTGCACCCCGTCTCTGCCCCGCTGTCATGTCCGTGGTGACATGTT